>NC_134101.1:12645595-12959826 GCF_000715075.1 Nicotiana tabacum | reverse complement strand
TTAGAGAAATGTCGTTCGCCTTTTTTATCCTTAAAAGTATATTTCACATTGAACAAAATAGTCATTTGATTATTATTTTTTCATATTTAGAAATAGCTATTTAATTATTTTTCTAATATTTCGGACTTTAAATTCAAATAAATTTTTGTGTATTAAATCTTTCCTTATTTGAACCATGTAATATAAGATATATCTAAATGAAATATAATAAAAATTGAACGGTTAATTCTTTCCAAATATTTTAGTCAAATCTTTTTAGCCCTTCAATTCCTTTAACATTTGGGATTCTTTATTTTCCAGAAAGGAAAAAAGATTCTCCAAAGTGGTCTTTTCCATGAGTAATTATTGGCGTGACTTTAGAATTTCAATAGGTAGAACACAAGTTCAATTTGATAGATATTACTATTTTATTATTAGTATATATCGACTAAAACACACAGGCCTAAATATTTTAGGTTAAATTTTCGAGCAGTTTTAACTCCTTTTAGGTTTAGAAAATACATTAACTTCCACAAAGATTTATAAATATAATAAAAATATTATATGCATCGATATAACAAAATTCTTTATATTTGGAACTAAAATTAACTTTCACAAGGATTTATAAATCTTATAAAAATATTATCTGCTAAATCAACATAACAAAATTCTTTATGTTTGTAACTCAAGTTAGTTTTCACAAGGATTATAAATCTAATAAAACTATGCTACTCTATTTTATTGATTTTCTACTCAGTATTTTACACTTGTATTGGGACCGATTAAATTCGATTTCATATCAGAAAACCTCACGTTAACAAAGGTAATTTTATACCCAGGATCTAAACCCAATACTTTTGGCAAGGACAAATCTGTTAGACTTACAATAGATGAAGGAGTTTTCAAGTATCACTACAATGAGAATAAAACTTTTTGCAAAGTTTGAATCATTTTTGAAAACTTAATTAATCAATGGTTTATAATATATTAATAACTATCTTTTTTGTTATACAATTTTCTCTTTTTTTGGTTTACAACAGTCAAACATTTTTTTAAAAATAAAAAATCTATAAAACCCAAACGGGGAAGTGACCAAAAAAACGCGATGTTAGATTCTACTTTTTCTTTTAAATAGATCTAGATTCTCAAATTTTTACTTTAAGAAAAGAAGAAAATAAATACGGTAAAGGGCCAAATATACCCCTCTACTTTCGAAAATGGTCTAAGAATAACCCTCGTTATACTATTGGGTTATCTATACCTCTGCAGTCATACTTTGGGTTCAAATATACCCCTCATTTAAATGGAGGGACACGTGTCATCGTCCTGTTGGTCAATTCTAAATATCTCCTAATTAATTAAAAAGACCCATTATCCATACCCGAAAAATAATTTTTTTTTGTAAAAACTGGAAAAAACTAAAAAAATATTTTTAGTAAAAATTGAAAAAAATGAAAATATTTTTTTTGCCAGTTTTTACAAAAAAAAAAGCTTTAAAAAAATTGAAAAATATTTTCTAAAATAATATTTTTGTAAAAACGACAAATTTTGAAGCCTCACATGCTTCGCAAGGAAAAAAAGAGGCTGAGCATAAAAAGAGAGCTAATAGCTTAAAAGGTCAGCCGAATTAATGTGAGAGATCTTTTTCAAAAGTATTGTAATTGATATTTTACGAGTGACATTTGAATTTTGTTTTGATGGTTGATAGTTCAATTTTTAATCTCTAAAATAATTGACAGCTTATTCGAAAGTGGAGAATTGCCTTTCTTTACTTAATAGTTAAGGACATAGGAAAAACATAATAAGATGTTTCACTTTATTAATCTACAAGATGACGAATAATACAAAAAAAATGTAAGTTCATAAACAGACAATAGTATTACAATTGATTTAACTTAATGACTTAATTCAAATGTGATTCTGCGATTTAAACTTGATGAGTTCGACCTTTTTTAGAATTGAACTTATTAAGCATTTGAAATTATGAGTTCAAGATATAATATTTGTTAAAATATTAGTGAATTTTCACATACTAGTCTCAAGGTACGAGCGCTGCGCGTGTACCCTATATTAATATATTTAAAATTTTAAAATACCTCATATATTATTAAAAATGTATCTAAGTTATAAAATTGAGAATAATGATAAACGTATGTAATTTTCTAAAAATAATAAATGTCGAGCCTATTTATAAAACTCAATAAAAAAAAAGCTCTACATGTTAATGTTATTATATTTATTTCGGCAAATAGTCAAATATACCCCTCTACTTTCGAAAATGGTCTAAGAATACCCCTCGTTATACTATTGAGTTATCTATACCCATGCAGTCATATTTTGGGTTCAATTATACCCCTCATTTAAACGGAGGGACACGTGTCATCGTCATGTTGGTCAATTCTAAATATCTTCTAATTAATTAAAAAGACCCATTAATCATACCCGAAAAGTAATTTTTTAAAGCAATTTTGTTTTTTTTTTAGGTAAAAAACTGAAAAAAACTGAAATTATTTTTACTAAAAACTGGAAAAAAAAAACAAAAATATTTGTTTTTCAGTTTTTACAAAAAAAACTGCTTTAGAAAAAACTGAAAAATATTTTCTAAAAGAATGTTTTTGAAAAAACTGAAAAAAAAAGCTGAAAATCAATTTTCTAAAGCAATATCTTTAGAAAAAACTGAAATTGTTTTTTGACTAAAAACTGGAAAAAACGAAAATATTTTTTTTTCCAGTTTTTACAAAAAAAATGCTTTAAAAAAAGCTAAAAAATATTTTCTAAAATAATATTTTTGTAAAAACTGAAAAACAAAAACTAAAAAGTAAATTTCTAAAGCAATGTTTTTGTAAAAACTGAAAAAACAAATATTTTCTTTTTTTTTCTTTCAGTTTAATTAAAAAGATTTCAGTTTTTTCAGTGTTTAATTGCTTTTCAGTTTTTTTCAGTTGATTAATTTTCATGATTATGTCTTTGAATCCATCATTTAATTCACATTTAATGGAGGAAAATCAAGTTTTTTGTAAAATATTTCAAAACCGAAAATTTAAGATTTGGAGGTCGAGTTGTTATTGGAATTCGATAAAATTGGTATGGTTGAACTCATATCGAAATGGGTGTTCGGATTTCATGAAAATTATGTCAGGTTCTGAGGGGCGGGTCCCGCATTGACTTTTGTTGACGTTTTGGAATAAATTTTTTAAGTCGACATATTATTATCCGGAATTATTTCCGATATATTTTAATGAAATTATATAATTAATTTGGATATATTTAAGCTGTCCGGAGGTCAATTCAAGCAAGAAGGCTATTTTGGAATATCGGCCTAACTTCAAAAAGGTAAGTGTCTTGCTTAACCTCGAGTGAGGGAATTAACCATTAGGCATTGAGTCTTATGTGCAATTTGTGTAATTGAAAACTATGTACGGGAGGTGATGAGTACGTACTTGATTTATATGTGCAAATTTTATTGATTAAAAATCCTTAGACGCCCTTATGTATTAAATTGGAAATTATTGGCACTCATTAAATCCTCTATTTGTCATGCCTAGATCCTTGTTTGTTGAAATTATTTTTACGTGATGATTTGATGTGATTGCCACCTTGATTTTTATGTGAAATATTATTTTGTTGAGTTGTTCACTTCCGGATATTTTGTTAAAATTCTTTGTGCACATTATGGTTGAGCCATGGGCTCCTTATTGTGAAAAATAAGGTATTGTTGATTTTTGTGGCAAGTTGTAATATTTGAGCACTTGATGTGCAATCTGTGATAAGTTGTAATATTTGAGCACTTGATGTGCAATCTGTGATAATTTGTAATATTGGAGCACTCGATGTGCAATTTATGATAAGTTGTAATATTTGAGCACTTGATTTGTAATCTGTGATAAGTTATAGTAATTGAGCATTTGATGTGCAATCTATGCTATGTTGTAATATTTGAATACTTGAGGTGCAGTTTATGAGATGTGATATTGGCACATTATATATATATGAGTTTGCGCATGTGGCTAGACAAGGTGGGAATATTATTATGCACGTGTAGCGAGACAAGGCGGGCATTTAATTTACTATTGCACACGTGGCGAGACAAGGGGGACTATGTCGGGAATTGATTTATGATGGCCTGGGGGCATTATTATTGTTGCATATTTATTTTAAGACTACGAGGCGGTACCTCGGGAGATCCCCTGTTGAGCACTTACTTCGGGACTATGTTTGCACTTGCCCTTGGTTATTTTATTTTTCTGTAATTTTAAATTTTTGTATTTTCTGTGATGTATAATTTGACTTAATATTAAGTGTTTTGTATTTCTTGATGTATTGTGTTGACCTTGACTTTTTCGTACGAGACTTTGAGGATTTGTATTTTTGGGTTGTACTTGTCTTTGATGATTGAGTAGTTTTAAATAAAAGAAAATTTTCAGTATGTTTAATTTAATAAATTTTATATCTGAATCAGTAGTTTATCTGATGCTTTAATTTAAAGGAAATGTCATTTTTCCTTTCTCAAACGATTTCTAAAATAAACTTATCCTTTTGTTGATTTCTTACTTGATTTAAATATTTTAACCTTACTTTATTGAAAATAAATTGATCTTGCCGATCTTATATACATTGATATTTTGGTATGTGAGTTGTCCGTACAGTTATGAAAATAATATGGGCATGAGATGCCGGGGAAAAATATGATAATTTTATTATTGACACGTGAGTTGTCCGTGTGATGGTGATAGAGATATGGGCACGAGGTGCCGTAGAAAATATGAAAAGTGGGCTGTGACCCGTAATTTTTATGATTCGAAATGAGGTGTCACATGGTGACTTTTACTTGAAAATATATTTATTTGAAAGAAGTATATTCAAAAGATATTTATCTTAAAGAATAATATGTGAAGGATTTATATTTGAAGGACTTGACTTATTGATTGTACTTGTGTTCCTTATTCGCCTGAGCAATAATTATGATGTTCTTGTTGCCTTGTTGTTATGTCACTGGTTGAGTTGTTGTTATCATTACTAGTTATTTTTCAGTACTATTGTATACTGCTATATTGCACAGAGTATTAGACTAGTGAGTGTCTTGACTGTACCTCGTCTCTACTCCATTAAGGTTGGTCTTGATACTTACTGGGCACCGCTGTGGTATGCTCACTCTACACTTCTGCATATTTTTGTGCAGAGCCAGGTATTGGAGATATCAGACTTGAGCAGAGTTAAAGCGTGATCGTAAAGATTCAAGGTAGAGCTGCTTAGCCGTCGCAGTCCCTTGGAGTCTTTTTATTTCATTGTACTGTTAATTTGTAATCAAACAGTATTGTATATTCGGTCTTCGTGATCATTCCATGTATTCAATTAGAGTTCATGACTCAGTACTACTAGTCTTGGGAGGTTGTATATTGTAATTATTTTCGCTGTTAGAAAAAAAAATAGCTTCAAAAGGTAATTAAAAATTGGCTTACCTAGTTTTAGAGACTAGGTGTTATCACGACGTCTGTGGTGAGATTTTGGGTCATGACATTAGCCATGTTGTAGTTATGGTTGTAGCTAATCCTTAGATGTCATCCCATAGAATTTTCCTTTGTTCCACAGTATTGTATCCATAGATCACTATCAAATAAAAGTCCAACTTCCCAATGTTATCTGTTATGTGACAATGTAGGAATTGTGCACCTGTTGGTATTATAGTTATACTGTACCATCTTGGATCCCATATAACCAATAAAGAAGATTATTGAGTGAAATAGGAGTAGTGAAGAAAAATCATCTTTAAAAGATTCTTCGAGGTCTAAGAGTCAACACTTGATAAGAATCACTTACCCCAAACATCCACACAAGAATCTCTCTGAAAATCACCTTCTACCGAGCTCCCAATAGATTTTGAGTTATGAACTCAAACCCCCGTTTTGGGACTTTTAATTCTGCCCAGAAGTGCCTTCATCGCGTTCGCGGCCATAGCTTCGCGTTCGCGAATCACAAAAATGTGCTGCCCAAATTCCTTCTTCGTGTTCGCGATATCCTCATCGTGTTTGCGATGCCTTCCGACCTCTGCCTTTTGTATTCGCAAAACACGAGTCGCGTTCGTGAAGGCTTAACGCCAGGCAGACCCCAACTCCCTTTCCTCTTCGCGTTCGTGAACTCCTCGTCGCGTTCGCGATAACCAGCTGATCAACTCCTTCACGTTCGCATTCTACGCTTTGCATTCACGAAGGCCAAACGATCAGTCCCTCAAATTCCTCTTCTCAAACGCGGGACTCCCTTCGCGTTCGCGAAGAAGGAAACCAGACTTCAGCAATAGCAGTCCAAACAGCTCCAATTTGGTCCGAAACCACCCCGAAACACACCCGAGCCCCTCGGGATCCCGTCCAATCATACCGACTTACCCCGTAACATAACACGAACCTGCTTGAAGCTTCAAATCACATTAAACAACATCAAAACGACGAATCGCACCCCAAATCAAAATTTATGAACTTTGAACTTTCAAATTCTATAACTTGTGCCGAAATACATCAAATCAATACGGAATGACTTCAAATTTTGCACACAAGCCATAAATGACATAACGGACCTATTCAAATTTTCAGAATCAGATTCCGATCTGGATATCAAAAAGTCAACCCCCGGTAAAATTCAACTTTCGGTATTTCAAGCTTAATTCCACTATAGACCTCCAAATAATTTTTCGGACACGCTCCTAGGTCCAAAATCACCATACGGAGCTATTGACATCATCAAAATTCCATTCTGGAGTTGTTTTCTTAGAAGTCAACTCTCCGGCCAACTCTTTTCATTTAAGCTTCAAATTAAGGATTGTTCTTTTAATTTAAATCCGAATCTTTAGTAAATCAAACTCGACCACACCCTCGGGTCATAATACATATTGCGAAGCTGCTCGAGACCTTAAGTCACTAAACGGGGCGTAAATTCTTAAAACGACAAGTCAAGTCGTTATAGCTAATTTGTGCAGGCTTCAATGTTGTCTTATATCCACAAGATAGGCTGATGGGCAACCCAATCACGTATGATGAGACACGGGATTTCACTAACTGTGTTCAAGCCTTACAGGTCAGTGAACTACCATGGAAAGGTGAATATTATACCTGGTCCAATAAACAACATGGATCGGATAGGGTGAGTAGCAGAATTGATAGGGCCTTTGGTAATTTTGAGTAGATGATGCAATGGGGACATCAGACATGTACAAACTTAGTATGACTTGCCACTGATTTCTGATCATGCACCTATGCTGATAGCTGTAACAGTTGCTGCTAAAGTTGGCAAGATCCCATTTAGGTTCCTCAATGTATGGGCAGATCATGCCAAATTTCTCCACTTAGTACAGGATGTATAGAGCTTGCCACAAAGAAGATGGAAAATGAAGAGCATATGGATGAAACTAAAAGCCTAGGCTCAAAACACTGAGCAATGAAGAGTTTAAGTCTATCACTTTAAAGATTGAACAAGCAAGAAGTGAGTTGCAGCACATATAGGAACAAATGGATTTCCAATACTCTGATTTCTTATTGGATTAGGAGAAGGCCATGCTCACTAAACTAGAAAAATGGTCTCTCATTGAAGAGAATGTAATGAAGCAAAAGTCCAGGGCTAGCTGGATTAAACTTGGTGACTCAAACACCAAGTATTTCTCTGTTGTACTCAAAGAAAGAACTCAGAAAAAGCAACTTAGGGAGTTGACTTCTCTTGATGGACGGATATTAAGATATCCTGAGGAGATAAAGCAGGAGATCATTAGCTTCTATAAGTCATTGATGGGTACTGTTGCACAATCCCTTCCTTCCATCAACAGGAAGTTATGAAACAAGTGTCACGATCCGAAATTCCCACCTTCAGGACCGTGATGGCGCATAACCTTTCACTTGCTAGGCAAGCCAACGTTGGAATAATTTAAACTATTTTTGGCAATTTATTTTAATTAAATAATAAAGAAACCAACAACCGAAATAATATATGAATTTAAATGTGCAAACCAAAAATAATACGATGTCTAAATACCATCCCAGAACTGGAGTCACAAGTGCACGAGCTTCTAGAATAATATAAACAAGGGTCTGAATAAAATAAAGTTGTCTGAAAGAAAGCACACAACTAAGATGAAGTAGAAGGGGACTTCAAATCTGCGAATGACGTGCAGCTATACCTCAAGTCTCCAGTATGCCGTTGGGACCAACTCCAGAATCTGCACAAGAAGTGCAGAGTGTAGTATTAGTACAACTGACCCCATGTACTCTGTAAGTGTCGAGCCTAACCTCGACGAAGTAGTGACGAGGCTAAGGCAAGTCTCTTACGTTAACTTGTACGCAATAATAATAATACAACAGGAAAAGAAGTAAGACCGATAAATTATATCAATAATTGAAGTCAATTTAGCAGTCATAATCCTTCAATAAATTTCCGTTGCAGCGTACAACCCGCTCCAACAATATAAACTTAACATAAAATCTGTTGCGGCGTGCAACCCGATCCAACAATATAATCTTTCAATTAAATTCCATTGCAACGTGCAACCCGCTCCAACAATATAAACTTTCAATAAATCCGTTGCAGCGTGCAACCCGCTCCAACAATATAAACTTAAAATAAATTCGTTGTTGCGTGCAACCCGCTCCAACAATATAATTTAATAATTCTTAAATATAAAAATATTCTAATAAATAATACATTAAATATGAAATTATTAGGCAACATGGCATACAATGATTATAATTTATTTGGGAAACAAGTAATGACAAGTAGCAATTAATTATGGAAATCAGGGAGAAAATAGGAAATTTAATATTTAATGTGTTAAATGTCAAGTAGCAATTAAGACACATAATTCAAATAAATATGTAGCAATTATAGCATGAATTCAAGACATAATATTGGACAAGGAATATGAGAGAAATAGTTAATATAATAATTAATTCATGATTTAAAATAATTTATGTAATGACCAAACGGTCGTTTTGAGCTCTAGCATATCATTCAGCGGTTTGAGACCCTGAGCAGCTTCACTGCAGGTATTATGACTTGTGCGTATGGTCGGAATTGAATTTCAGGAAGTTCAGAGTTAGTTTGGGAAGAAAATTCTAAATTCGGAAGCTTTAAGTTGGAAGAACTGACTAAAGTGTGATTTTGAGTAAACAACCTCGGAATTGGGATTTGAAGGTTCCAACAGGTTAGTATGATGATTTTGGACTTGGACGTATGTCCAGATCGAGTTTCGGATTGCCCGAGAACATTTCGGAGCCTATTATGGAAGGTTGGCATTTTGAAAGAATTTTATAAATTTGGGTTGAAGTGTATTTCAATGTTATCGATGTCCATTTGGGATTCCGAGTCTGGGAATAACTCCGTAAGGTGATTATGGCATTGGGAGCGCGTCCGGATATGGATTTGGAGGTCCGTAGGTCATTTTGGGGTCATTTGACGAAAGTTAGAAATTTGAAGGTTTTTGGAAAGTTTGATCGAGAGTGGACTTTTTGATATCGGGGTCAGATTCCAATTCCGGAAGTTAGAGTAGGTCCGTAATGTCAAATGTGACTTGTGTACAAAATTTGAAGTCAATCGGACGTGATTTGATAGGTTTCAGCATTTAATGTAGAAGTTTAAAGTTCGTAAAGCTTGAATTGGGGTGCGATTCATGATTTCGATATTGTTTGATGTGATTTTAGCCTCTAGCAGGTTTGTGTTATGTTATGGGACTGGTTTGTGTGATTGGACGGGGTCCCGGGGGCCTCGGGTGTGTTTCGGGATAGTTTCGAACCAAATTGGAGCCGTTTTGGACTGTTGTTGCTGGTGTCTGGTTTCCTTCTTCGCGAACGCGAAGGAAGTCCCGCGTTCGCGAAGAAGAATTTATGGGGATGCCAGGTTGGCCTTCGCGAACACGAGCAAATGGACGTGAACGCGAGGCAAGAGCTGGTCAAGCCTTCGCGAACGCGGCCAAGGCGGCGCGAACGCGAAGAAGAGAGGGGGAGCTGGGCCTAAGGCCATTTGGCCTACGCGAACGCATAGAAGAGAACGCGAACGCGAGGGGTCTGGGCAGCTGGCCTTCGCGAACGCGATCGGAGTGTCGCGAACGTGAAGAGGAAATTTGGAGGCAGTTTTTCTTTGGCCTTCGCGATCGCGATGGTCTTTCCGCTATCGCGAAGAAGGGCGGACCTGGGCAGTAAAGTTTTAAAGACGGGATTTGGCCCATTTTTCCTCCATTTTTCATTTGGTTGGGCGGTTTTTGGAGCTCTTGGAAGGGAGATTTTCGTCATCTATGTCAAGGTAAGTGATTCCCACCTATTGCAAGTTAAATACTTGGATTATATATGGATTTAGACTTGAAAATTTGTAGAAATTTGGGATTTTGAAAAAAACATAGAAATTGATATTTTTGGAATTTGACTATGAAATTGGACATGAAATTTGGAATAAATTGTATATTTGATTTCATGGTGATATGGGTAAGGTTTATCTTCGAAAAATTTTGGAATCCGGGCACGTGGGCCCGAGGGTAATTTATTGACTTTTCAAGCGGAGTTAGGAATTATTATAAATTGGATTATAATAAGTATTAGAGTATATATTTATAGAATTGCATGTTTATTGACTAGTTTTGAAGCGTTGGGCATCGGTTTGAGTTATTGGAAGGGCTTGGGAGCCGGTGATGGAACTTCGGAGCGAGGTAAGTCTCCTTTCTAAACTTGTAAGAGGGAATTAACCCCATAGGTGAATTAAATTATTATGTGCTTCTATTTGTGGGGACTACGTATGCACGAGGTGACGAGAGTCCGTACGTAGCTACTAGATATGCCTATGTCCGGGTAATTTTAGGCTTACATCATGCCTTGTGGGTATTGTTATTGACTTATGTTTATTGTTTGTCTTGAGAAGGAGCGGGATTGAGTTTGCTTATTAAATATTTTAAAAGGAGTTAAAATTGAGGAAAAATTAGGATTTAAAAGTTTTTATTTGAATTTCGTATTTTGAAAAGAATGGAAGAATACTATAATAACTTAAGAAATCTATGAGTAACCGCATCGCATGTATGATCCGCGAGAGGGGTAATAGATGCATCTATGGTTTGTGTTGTTCGACCCACGACAGTGCACAATATACATTTATGTTGGATCGGACTGAACGTCCTCGGTGGTATTTTGGGTGTGATAATAGAACATGAAGTTCCTTTTATAATTGGTATAAATTCTTTATTTAAAAGATCATTTGTTTTAAATGAAGGGAGTTATTTGGATTCTTAAATATGGTGATGAATTGTTCAGTTATTTCTTGTTCTGAGTTTTATTGTTATTTATATCGTGCTTAATCAGAATTTCATATTATATATTGTTGGCCCTTAGTAAGTGTCGAAGTCGACCCCTCGTTACTTCTTCTTCGGTGTTAGGCGGGATACTTACTGGGTACGCATTGATTTACGTACTCATGCTATACTTACTGCATGTTTTTGTGTAGGTGCATATATATCTAGTGGCCTTGTGGGTGCAGAGGCGCGGTTATGGCAGGGACTTAGGTGAGCAGCATTCTATTCTATGATCCGCAGCTGACAGAGTCTCTTTCATAGTACTTACATTTTTCCTGTCCAATTTGTATTCCGAACAGCTGTTGTATTTTATTTTATATTCCTAGTTGATGCTCATGCACTTGTGACACCGGGGTTTTGGCGAATTATGGATTGCACTGTATTGGAACTTTTAAAGATATTATTATTTATTTTGTAAACTTCACCTTTTACTATTTAATTGAAGGAAATATGATTTCAGAAATATTAGAAATGAGAACCAAATTAAGTACTTATTTTTGGCTTGCCTGACAGCAGTGTCCGGTGCCATCATGACTCTTACAGATTTTGAGTCGTGATAACATGGTATCAGAGCACCAGGTTCACTTAGGTCTCATGAGTCATGAGAGAGTCTAGTAGAGTCTTACGGATTGGTATAGAGACGTCTGTACTTATCTTCGAGAGGCTACAGGACTGTTAGGAGCACTTCCCTTCTTGATTCCTCATCGTGCGATTTGATTCCCTTGAGGCTTATGCCTTCATTCCTTTCCTATTCAGTCTTATGCGACGTGAATCACTTGTTATGAATTGGGAATCAAGGAATTTTAATGGTACTACAGATGTGGTGCAGGATGTTTCTCCCTGCGTATTTTGTTTGGGTTATTGTCGTCGCCTCGCGAAAGGTCGTTCTGCCATTGTAGCTCAGTGTCAGCATTACCTAAGGTTTCGGTATTTGGCATTGACTTTTATGACGATTCGTGTGTTGCTATCGCACCGTGTTTGTGTAATGGAAGGATGCTTGTCTATGCGTTAAAGCAGTGAATGACTTGGAAGGAGGTTTACTCTGTGCATGATTCAGAGATCCAGTATTTTATTTCTGGCGAAGGAAAGGCAATCGAACTATGAATGTTCAGGTTTGGGTTGACAGAGTAACGAGACTTGGTATTTCGAGCATGGTGGGATTTTCATCTGTGATGTGGTGTCGTCGCCCTAGATTGAATGTGTTAAGTTCGCCGGTGTTATGGTCTTCATCAATTTGCCTTCGGGACAGGGTAGTGTGAAATGGTGTCAGGGAAGCGGCTGTTAGAGATCGCGGTGTGCAGTGGTTTAGGATCAAATCGGTGTTTCTAGTGTTGATGGCTCGAGAAAGATGATCTTCGGAAAGGTTTAAAGTTGGTAGCGATCGATTGGTTCAACTGCTATGGAGATAGATTTTGATTTAAGGCAACAACTGGGCAGCGAAGGATGAGGAAAGACATGTGGGAGGTGTCTTGTCGCAGTTAAGTTTCTAGAAGGCCAAGTGTGAGAAGCAGAAGTCGGTTAGTTGCTTAAAGGAGAGTGTTTGATCAAAGTGGGAGAGTGGCAGAGTAGCATATGGGTTATGTGGTAGGATGACTATATGCCTTGGGAAAAGTTTAGAGTGATTCGGAACTCATGGTGGACAATGACTAAGTCTAAGAACTTAATTTAGAATATTTGCTGCTATATTGAGGAAGATTGGGTGTGACAGGAGGGAGTTGCTTAATAGGAAGCAGGATACAACATGACTTTGGATTGGAATATATTGTCGCACCTTTAGTTGATGTCAATGGGGAGTGAACGGGCTTGTACGGCTGGTGAATGAGCACGGGCTCAGGATGGTTTAAGGATTTCATAGTAATTGTACTCGGTGCAGTGTTGTTGGAAGATGTCGGCATGGAATTTTCACAGGCTGGTAAGCAGGTTAACTGTTGCATGGTGTTGATGAAACTTCTATAAAGAATTTTACTGGCTATCCAGTAAGAGGTCAAATATGTAAATGTGGCTAGTGATTCAAGGCGTTCATGAGATGGTTAACAGCAAGATTTCGAGGAATTTGGCGGGTCGATTGCGCAAGGTCATGTCAGTAAGGAAGAAGGAATCTTGGTAGGTCCCAGGGTTATGTAATTGTAGCTTCAAGCTAAGTGGGAGAGCCCCACCGTCTATAATTGGATTGCGTAGTTGTCAACTTGTGCGGTTTCTAGTTATCGGTGTATTGATGAGTTATTACGACTAAGGAAAGAAAACATCAATGGTAACTTGAGCAAAGGATTTAAGGAATGTGTGCTATCTTTGACCTTATCGGTTCATGTTCAGGTCTTGGGTAGACTCAAAGTCCATGCTTCGTTTGGATGTGATGTATAAGGAAAGGAATTCAACTGGTTGCTTCTTCGAGAGGGTGTTCATGTGCTAGCAAAGCCTTGGAGTTTGATTATATTCGGGAACAAGTCAGAGTGGGTGACTCTCAACAATGGTTCTAGTGGGTTCAAAAGTTCAAAGTGCGGTGCCTAAGGATTTCGAGTCTGTGGTATGGTTAAGTATCGAGTTTTGGCAGCGGATTATGGAAAAGAGGACTTGGAATGTTCTATGTTTTCTACAGTCTGTGGTGCAACATCGGAGGAATGGGAGAAAATAACTTCGGATTCATGGAAGAATTTTCAGAATGGGTGTACCAGTTGAAGATGCGAATATGAGCATAAGGAGGGCATGAGATGGTTCGTGGGTATTGGAGACAACGTGGTCTCGTGAAATAAGGTCACTGAGGATGGGTGCGTATTTAGGTTCATGATGTTTTGAATGGAGCTATCATTATATCTAGGGCAAGTCTCAAGTAAATTAGAAGTAGTGGCTCGGTTGGAAATGGTTAAATCAGCACGGTTATAGCAGTGGCCAGTTCCTCCAGTGTGAAGTTATACATGTAGTTTGTGGTTGTACACTTGGGCTTGAGCGCCACCACAACTTGGTTGATTTGGGAGGTATTCCATTCGTATGACTTTGTTATGTAAAGGGATTTCCGGAAGAGTTATGGCAGTTTAGATCACGATATGAGGTTGTATATTCTGCGGTTTGGGAATTTAGTTGCATGTTGCAATGGTTCTCCTGAAATGAGTTAAGTAAAAGGTTTCTATATGATGAAGTGTGTATCCTATTAGTGGGTTAGGGGTTATTATGGAATTCTGGTACTCTCATGTATTGGTGTGTTAGGTGCAGTAAGCAGCATAGGAAATTGGAAGCTGAAGATTAAGGTTGTGGCTCGGTGTTGACAAGAATGTCATGAGCTCAGATGATCAGGGAAGAATTCAGATATTTAGAGTAAGCTGGTATTGTCTTTAGCGTCACCTGAGATCGGTGTCCTGTGTAAGAGGCTTTGTGTACTGATTTGCAGCTTCTTGATTTGCTTTACAGCATTAGTGTGGACGGTGGTATGGATGTGCAGACTTGTTACCTGGTGCGGAAGGTCATGGGAGTGTATCCCACGAGAAGATTGCATAAGTGTGACATATAGTCACCTGATTGATTAAAGGTTGGAACCAAGTATGGAGATTTGGTACTATCGCTAATGTGAGAATTTATGCCTGAAGGGCGCTCGGTTTATTTGGTTGTGGAATGTGGAAGTTTGTTCCAGATTTGACGACTGTTCTTATGTGTCATGAATAGGTCATTGTGGGTCCTTGAGAGGCTATTTAGCCAAGCATGGTATGATCATAATCATTTTGAGGTCTGTGGATGGATCTAAATGTGAATGTGGTCTCTATATCAAGACGGATGTGCTCATCTCAGCATAGCGTTGTTTTCGGAAGGGTCTTCGGGCCTTGGATGTTATTTCTGTCGTTAGCTATTCCGTGTAATCTATATTATACCAGGTGAGTTATGAGGTGGTTTGATTATTCACACTCGCATTGAGATCCTGTATGGTTTGTGGTATTCTGTGAGCAGGATGGCTCTCGAGATGCAGATCATATATCGCACCTTAATTGTGCTTGAGTTTTGTAGTGCGTGACACTACCCGTTTCCCCAGGATTTGTATTATGCACTTGGTGTGCTTATGAGTGATATTCGGGCATTTCGTGAGTATAAGCGTTACGGCTTGATGTGTGTTTTCTTTAGATTATTATATGTGGATCGGGTGGCACGTCGCCATGGGTATATGGTTTGATCGGATGGCACTCCACCACGGATATGTTGGTTTGATCGGTTGGCACGCCTCCACGGGTATCATGGTTGGATCGGGTTGCATGCCACAACAGTATCATGTGTGGATCGGGTTGCACGCCACAACAGTATGTTATTGAGTACAGTTTCCCATATCTATTATTGCGTGTTTTGCTTCTCATTTCCTGAGGAAGGTTCATAACATCCTTTCGGTTATTTAATAAGTTATATGGGTTGAGTAGTTCTTTCCAGGGTTCATTTTTCCTTATGTATCACATTCTAGTTTGTAGCTTGTTGGCACATTGTGGCATCATACGGGATTTTTGGCAGTGTCTGAGGTGGCTTATTGCCTGAGCAGCTTCTACTGGGTGAGACGAGATTATTGAATCTGGGATCAATGCGATCAAATTTATATGAAGCATATTAAAGAGTAAATATTGTTATTCAGTCCAGAATGAGGTTGTGGTCCTTGTTGGGAGGAGAGACTCCATAAATTGTGTTTCGGCAGGTGGTTATGAGTTCTACACATCTTCTCTGTCGTGGCAATATTGCAAGTGTTGGAACAGGATTTATATGAGTCATGAGGTGTGTTGTGAGCATCGGATTCGTGGGTTTTCGGCTGTTGTTATCAGGGGATGTTACTATGGTCATGTAAATTATGCGGTGCATGGTAAGAATTCAGTAAGGGTATACAATCATGTGTTAGTACATCATGTAGTGATGGATACGGTGTTCGTATGTTGGAACGGGCCTGGAAGAGAATTTTCGATGTTGGAATTTGGCTCTAAGGCCTATTTGACTAGCAAAAAGGGAGGATTTCCAGGTTTGCTCGAGCAAATGTGCTCAAATGGGTTGTGGTAGCAAGGGTAGGTGCACAAGGTGTTAAACAGCAATTTCAGACAACTCCAAAGCAGTTCCTAGCACGTTCGCTGACGAACGTATGTTTAAGTAGGAGAGAATGTAACAACCCAACCGGTCGTTTTGAGCTCTAGCACGTCATTCAGCGGTTTGAGACCCTGATCAGCTTCACTGCGGGTATTATGACTTGTACGTATTGTCGGAATTGAATTTCGGGAAGTTAGGGGTTAGTTTGGGAAGAAAATTCTAAATTCGGAAGCTTTAAGTTGGAAGAATTGACTAAAGTGTTATTTTGAGTAAACGACCTCGAAATCGGGATTTGAAAGTTCCAATAGGTTCATATGATGATTTTGGACTTGGACGTATGTCCGGATCGGGTTTCGGATGGCCCGGGAGCGTTTCGCTGCCTATTGTGGAAGGTTGGCATTTTGAAAGAATTTCATAAATTTCGGTTGAAGCGTATTTCAATGTTATCAATGTCCGTTTTGGATTCCGAGTCTGGGAATAGCTCCGTAAGGTGATTCTGGCATTGGGGGCATGTCTGAATGTGGATTTAGAGGTCCGTAGGTCATTTTGAGGTCATTTGACGAAAGTTAGAAATTTGAAGGTTTTTGGAAAGTTTGACCGATAGTGGACTTTTTGATATCGGGGTCAGATTCCGATTTCGGAAGTTGGAGTAGGTCCGTAATATCGAATGTGACTTGTGTGCAAAATTTGAAGTCAATCGGACGTGATTTGATGTGTTTCGGCATCGAATGTAGAAGTTTGAAGTTCTAAAGTTCATTAAGCTTGAATTGGGGTGCGATTCATGATTTTGATGTTGTTTGATGTGATTTGAGGCCTCAAACAGGTCAATGTTATGTTATGGGATTGGTTTGTGTGATTGGAGGGGCTTCGGGTGTGTTTCGGGGTGGTTTAGAACCAAATTGGAGTCGTTTTGGACTGCTGTTACTGGTGTCTAGTTTCCTTCTTCGCGAACGCGAAGGAAGTCCCGCGTTCGCGAAGAGGAATTTATGGGGCTACTGGGTGTTCCTTCGCGAAGGCGAGCAAATGGACGTGAACACGAGGCAAGAGCTGGGAAAGCCTTCGCGAACGCGGCAAAGGCGACGCGAACATGAAGAAGAGAGGGAGAGTTGGGCCTAAGGCCATTTGGCCTACGCGAACGCGTAGAAGAGAACACGAACGCGAGGGGTCTGAGCAGCTGGCCTTCGCGAACGCGAAAAGGAAATTTGGAGGCAGTGTTTCTTTGGCCTTCGCGATCGCGATGGTCTTTCCGCGATCGCGAAGAAGGGCGGACCTGGGCAGTGAAATTTTAAAGACGGGATTTGGCCTTTTTTCATTTGGTTGGGCGATTGTTTGAGCTCTTGGAAGGGAGATTTTCATCATCTATGTCAATGTAGGTGATTCCCACCTATTGCAAGTTAAATACTTGGATTATATATGGATTTAGACTTCAAAATTTGTAGAAATTTGGGATTTTGAAGAAAAACCTAGAAATTGATATTTTTGGAATTTGACCACGAAATTGGATATGGAATTTGGAATAAATTGTATATTTTAGTTCATGGTGATATGGGTAAGGTTTATCTTCGAAAATTTTGGAATCCGGGCACGTGGGCCCAAGAGTAATTTTATCGACTTTTCAAGCGAAGTTAGGAATTGTTATAAATTGGATTACATTAAGTATTAGAGTGTGTATTTATGGAATTGCACGTTTATTGACTAGTTTTGGAGCGTTAGGCATCGGTTTGAGTTATTGGAAGGGCTTGGGAGCCGGTGATGGAACTTGGTGATGGAACTTCGGAGCGAGGTAAGTCTCCTTTCTAACCTTGTAAGAGGGAATTAACCCCATAGGTGAACTAAATTATTATGTGCTTCTATTTGTGGGGACTACGTACGCACGAGGTGACGAGAGTCTGTATGTAGCTACTAGCTATGCCTATGTCCGGGTAATTTTAGGCTTACATCATAACTTGTGGGTATTGTTATTGACTTATGTTTATTGCATGTCTTGAGAAGGAGCGGGGTTGAGTTTGCTTATTAAATGTTTTGAAAGGAGTTGAAATTGAGGAAAAATTGGGATCTTAAAAGTTTTTATTTGAATTTCGTATTTTGAAAAGAATGGAAGAATACTATAATAACTTAAGAAATCTATGTGTAACCGCATCACATATATGATCCGCGAGCGGGGTAATAGATGCATCTATGGTTCGCGCCGTTCGACCCTCGGTAGTGCACAATTTATATTTATGTTAGATCGGGCCGAACGTCCTCGGTGGTATTTAGGTGTGATAATAGAACATGAAGTTCCTTTTATAATTGGTATAAATTCTTTATTTGAAAGATCATTTGTTTTAAATGAAGGAAGTGATTTGGATTCTTAAATATGGTGATGAAATGTTTAGTTATTTTTTGTTCTGAGTTTTATTGTTATTTATATCGTGATTAATCAGAATTTCATATTATCATATTGTTGGCCCTTAGTAAGTGTCGAAGTCGACCCCTCGTCACTACTTCTTCGGGGTTAGGCGGGATACTTACTGGGTACGCGTTGATTTACGTACTCATGCTACACTTGCTGCACGTTTTTGTGCAGGTGCATATATGTCTAGTGGCCTTGTGGGTGCAGAGGCACGGTTATGGCAGGGACTTAGGTGAGCTGCAGTCTATTCTACGATCCGCAGCCGGCAGAGTCTCCTTCATAGTACTTACATTTTTCCTGTCCAATTTATATTCCGGACAGCTGTTGAATTTTATTTTATATTCCTAGCTGATGCTCATGCACTTGTGACACCGAGTTTTAGCGAATTATGGATTGCACTGTATTTGAACTTTTAAAGATATTATTATTTATTTTGTAAACTTCACCTTTTACTATTTAATTGAAGGAAATATGATTTCAGAAATACTAGAAACGAGAACCAAATTAAGTATTTATTTTTGGCTTGCCTGACAGCGGTGTCCGGCGCCATCACGACCCTTACGGATTTTGGGTCGTGACAATTTACGATTATTAGATAAATATGAAAATAATCAATTTGACGACGTATAGGCACTCGTCACCTCACCTATACGTCATTGCACATGAAATTCACTTAACAAATAATTCAAGTGTAACACCCCGAAAACATTTTGAAGTACTTAAGCGCTATTAAGAAAGTTGATGTGCGCTAATTATATTATTTGGGGTGCAGACAAGGACCATTATATGAATGATATCCATTGATCATGATAATATATGTATGAGGTGCATTAAGAATGGTTTATGGTCTAAGGAGAGCCTTAAGTCCAAGTCAAGTTGGAAATTTCATAATACACTAAAGTTTGAAGTGAGTTCGCACAAGACCTAACTTCAAATGAGCATAACTCTCATGATACGAAGTATTATATGTTGTATTACCTATCAAATGAAAGATCTTTGAGTCTAGTTTCTAACGCTTCAAATCGTTCATAATTCCGCGATCGCAGAATCGTTATGCGATCTCGAAACTGCTTCTGCGACCGCAAAACTGTCGCAGAATGGACCATAACAGCTCAGTTCTGGGCACCGATTTTATGATCAATTGTGCAGCACGCATACCCATTAGGCGGTCCATTATGCAGCCGCAGAACTGATTTCGGAGGGTTAATTTTTCTATTTTCATAACCCAACCCTATTTTAATAAATAGCCTTTGGGGCTTATTTTGGGGTGTTTTTCTGAAGGTTTAAGAGAGAGGTAAGAGTATTTTAGAGAAACAATGAGGGAACCTAACATTCTAATCATCCAATCTACAAGAATCAAGGAAGCTAATCACAAGATCTTCATCAAAGAGGTAAGATTCAACCCCTAATCTTCAATTTCGAGTTTGGGATAAAAGATTGGTGATTGGGAGTATGATTCTTGGGTGTAAGAGTATTATGTATATATTCTTGTACCAATAAGGTTTGTGGGAAGATTGTTGAGATCAAATAAGTAAGGATTGGGTTGTGGAATGAAGGAAATCTTGTAGAAGAACCTTGTAACCAAATTTGCACGCCTAGTGTTTGATAAAATGCTCAAAGGAGAAGAAACCATGAATATCTTCCTAATTATGGTTCACTTTTGTTATGTTTCTAGATAGATTGAAGTTTCTAGGATTTTCGGAATCTCGTAGTAATCTAAGGAAGGCTCAAGAAAGATTGGAGCCGTCCCGAGGTCAATTCACGTGAGAAAGCTATTTTGGAATATCTGCCTAACTTCAAAAAGGTAAGTATCTTCCCTAACCCTGAGTGAGGGAATTACCCCTCAGGCATTCAGTCTTATGTGAAAATTGTGTAATTGAAAACCATGTACGCGAGGTGACGAGTACGTACTTGGTTTATATGTGCAAATTATATCGGTTGAAATTCGTAGACGCCCTTAAGTATTAAATTGGAAAATTATTGTAACTTATTAAATCCCTTATTTATCATGCCTCATTCCTTGTTTGCCGAGGTTGTTTTTATATGATAATTTGGTGTGATTGCCACTTGACTTTTATGTGAACTATGTGTTTGTTTGAGTTGCCATTTTTATGGAAAATACTTTCATTATTGATTTTTCCTACAGATAATTTAAATGGAAAATTTAGTTAATAAGATGAATAAATCTATTTATTTCCTGAAGTTGTGATTTAAAAGAGGAGTTGTTCCTTGATGAATTAATTTTCAATTCACGTTGTTGAAAATTTGGTATTGAATTATAAAGTTTGTGAATCATATTGAGGCAAAGTTCCAAATTGTGAAATATTATTCAGTTGAGTTGTTCACTCCCGAACATTTTGTTAAGATGTTGTGCACATTATGATCGAGTCGTGGGCTCCTGATTGTGGAAAAATAATGTATTGTTGATTTATGTGGAAAGTTGTAATATTTGAGCACTTGATGTGTAGTTTGTGATATGTTTTAATATTTGAGCACTTGATGTGCAATTTATGATATGTTGTAAGATTTGAGCACTTGATGTGCAATTTATGATATGTTGTAATATTTGAGCACGTGATGTGCAATTTGTGATATGTTGTGATATGTGAGCACTTGAGGTGCAAGTTGTATTATGTTGTGATATTTGGGCACTTGAGGTACGATTTGTGAAATATTGTGATATTGATACGCATGCGGTGATATAAGGTCAGGGTGTTGTAACGCATGCGGTGAGATAAGGGTGGCTTGAAACGCGTGGCTAGTAGGGGAACTATTAAAAATCATGCGGTGTGATAAGGGTGGCTAAACCGTGGGATACTATTTCGGGAAAATGATTTCTTTAAAAATTAAATGTGAAGGCTCCCACAGTGGTATAAGGAAATGAGATATTGTGAATTTATTTATGATTTGGGACTACGAGGCGGTACCTCGGGAGTGCCCTGTTGATATTTCTTTATTTATGTTCTTGTCTTTGGTGATTTTGTTTCATTTAATATGTAAATTCTAGTCTTCTTCCGTGATGTACTCGTTGACTTTATTATAATGTGTTTTGTGCTCCTAGTTGTATTGTGTTGGCTTTGGCTTTTTAGCACGAGACTCTGAAGAAGTGTATTTCTTATTTTTCTTACTGATTTTTGATGATGAATTGTTTTAAATAAAAGAAATTATTATTATATTTTAAATTAAATAGTTTTACATCCAAATCAGTAGTTTATCTGATGCTTTAATTTAAGTGCAATGTTATTTTCTTCACCCAAATGATTTTTAAAATAAATTCATTTCGTTGTTGATTTCTTACTTGATTTTAAAAAAAAATATAAACTCACTTTAGTGGAAATAAATTGATCATGTGGATTTTATATACATTGATATTATTAGCACGTGAGTTGTCCGTGCAGTTGTAATAGAAATATGGGCACGGGGTGTCGTGAAAATATGGAAGTGGGCTGAGACCCGTATTTTTATAATTTTGAAATGAGGTCACAAGGTTACTTTTATTTGAAAGAATTATATTCAAAATATTATTTCAAAGAATTATATTCGAAAGATATTTATTTGAAAGAATTATATTTGAAAAATATTTATTTGAAGGAAGTATATTCGAAATATATTTATTGGTAAGGATTATATTATAAAGATTGTTATTTGAAAAACTTTTAGGTGTAAGATTTATAATTGAAGGACTTGATTAAATGGTTGTACTTGTATTCATTATTTGTTGTGCAATAATTATGGTGTTCTTGTTGTCCTGCTGTTTATATCACTGGTTGATTATTGTTGCTATCATTGCTATTTGTTTCCTATTATTTTTGTATGCTATATTGCACATGTTATTAGACTAGTAAGTGTCTTGACTGTACCTCGTCACTACTCCACCGAGGTTAGTCTTGATACTTACTGGGTACCGACTGTGGTGTACTCATACTACACTTCTGCACATTTTTGTGCAGAGCCAGGTATTGGAGATATCGGACTCGGGCAGAGTTAGTGTGTTGATCGCAAGGATTCAAGGTAGAGCTGCTTGGTCATCGCAGTCCCTTGGAGTCTTTCTATTTTATTGTACTGTAAACTCTTATTCGAATAGTATTATATATTCGATCCTTGAGATCATTACATATATCCAGTTAGAGTTCGTGACTCAGTATTATCAATCTTGGGAGATTGTTATATTTGTTTCCGCTTTTGGTTTCGTCACTTGCATTAAATTATATATTTCAAAAAAGATTGCTTGAAATGAAATTGAAATTGGCTTACCTAGTCTTAGATACTAGGTGCCATCATGACGCCTGAGGTGGGATTTTAAGTCGTGACAAGTTGGTATCAGAGCTTTAGGTTCATAGGTTCTATGAGTCACGAACGAGTTTAGTAGAGTCTTGCGGATCGGTACGGAGACGTATGTACTTATCTTGGAGAGGCTACAGAGATAGTAGGAAAATTTCCACTTCTCATTCCTTATCGTGGGGCATTTATTCAGCTTGAAGCATATATCTTATGTTCTTTTCCATCCACTCATGTTGAAATTGCGCACTCAATATCAACTATGCGCCAACGGTTCGTGATACTACATAGGGGTTATAAGGGAGCCAAGGTTGCTCAATCATTGTTACCACGTGTTGTCCAAATCGAGGATGCATAAGTATTGAGAGATCATTCAGTTATGCACGTGGGGTGCAGAAGGTTCTGACATCTAGTTGATAAGTACGATATTAAGAAGGTTTAATTAGCTGCCTAATCATAACAATCGTGGTAGGGTCACGAGGTGGATGTAGATCTGAAGATAGTTGGTGGTATTAGAGACTATGTAGTTCGTATGGGATTTCTATTTAGCGAAAGGTACATACTAGCAGCCAAGGCACTGGAGGAAGCGAGTTTAACTGTCACAAGGATGACATGCGCCAAATAAATGGCTTGAGGTGTCTTATGACCGGTGTCGTACGAGCGATAAAGGTTAGTATTGTGAATCATCAGAATGTGTCCTATGAAATTCGCGCCAAGTGAGGGGAGTCTCCTATCAACGATCATATTGCGGGGTCATGTGTTTCTTGTTTTAATATTCTGAAATCATATTTTTCCTTCCATTAAACAGTAGAAGATGAAATTTACAGGGTAAATGATAATATTTTTAACAAATTTTAATACAAAACAACTCATAGTCACCCCAAAACCCGGTGTTACAAGTGCATGAGCATTAACTAGGAATATAAAATAAAATACAGCAGCTGTTCGGAATACAAATTAGACAGGAAAAATGTAAATACTGTGAATGAGACTCTGTTGGCTACGGGTCAACAAATGGAATGCAGATCACCTAGATCCCCGTATGTATACACGCCTCTACTCTCACATGGCCTCTAGACATATATGTACCTGCACAAAGATGTGCAGTAAGCGTAGTATGAGTACGTAAGCAACATGTATCCAGTAAGTATCTAGCCTAACCCCAGAGAAGTAGTGACGAGGGGTCGACATTGACACTTACTAGTGGTCCAACAACATAAGGTACAGTAAAGAGGTAGCAAATATGAGGCAGAGTAAGTAAGTGAAATAGACAAATATAGGTCACGTGGTACAAATCCCCTCTCTTTACGAGGAACTCAAGCTCTTCATTAGAAATTCCCTCCTTAACCGAAGCATATATATATAGGTATAGTGAAACTCATCAAGTGGCTACCATAATTCAAATCCGGCAACAGAAGTCCAAAACAACTCCAATTTGGTCTGAAACCACCCGAAACACACCCGAGGCCTCTGAGACTCCGTCCAATCACACAAACCAGTCCCATAACATAACACAGACCTGCTCGAGGCCTCAAATCACATCAAACAACATCGAAATCATGAATCACACCCCAATTCAAGCTTAATGAACCTTAGAGCTTCAAACTTTTACATTCGATGCCGAAACCTATCAAATCACGTCCGATTGACCTCAAATTTTGCACACAGACATTACGGACCTATTCTAACTTCCAGAATCGGAATCCGACCCCGATATCAAAAAGTCCACTCCCGGTCAAACTTCTCAAAAATCTTCAAATTTCTAACTTCCGCCAAATTACCCCAAAATGACTTACGGACCTCCGAATCCACTTTCGGGCGCACTCCTAATACCAGAATCACCATACGGAGCTATTCCCAGACTCGAAATCCCAAACGGACATTGATAACATTGAAATGCACTTCAGCTCAAATCTTTGAAATATTTCCAAAATGCCAAGTTCCCTAATAGGCGCCGAAACGCTCCCGGGTCATTCGAAACCTGCTCCGGGCATACGCCTAAGTCCAAAATTATCATACGAACCTGTTGGAACCTCCAAGTCCCGATTCTGAGGTTGTCTACTCAAAATCACACTTTAGTCAATTCCTCCAACTTAAGGCTTCCGAAATTAGAATTTTCTTTCTAAATCAATTCTGAACTTCCCGAAATTAAATTCCGACCATGCGTACAAGTCATACTACCTGAAGTGAAGTTGCACAGGGTCTCAAACCGCTGAATGATGTGCTAGATCTCAAAATGACCGGTCAGGTCGTTACATTCTCTCCCACTTAAACATACCTTCGTCCGCGAACGTGCTAAGAACTGCTCTAGAGTTGTCTGAAATCGTTGTTTATCACCTCGTGCACCTACCCGTGCTACCATAACCCAGTTGAGCACATTTGCTCGAGAAAACCTGAAAATCCTCCCTTTTATCTAGTCAAAAAAGCCTTATAGCCAAATTCCAACATCTGAAATCCTCTACCAGGTCTGTTTCCAACATATGAACGCCGTATTAATCACTACACAATACACTAATACATGTTCGCATACCTTCGCGGAATCCACACCATGCACCGCATAATTCACGTGACCATAATAACATCCCCTGATAACAGCAACAGAAAACCCATGAATTTGATGCTCACAACACACCTCATGACTCATATAAGTCCTATTCCAACTCTTGCAATACTGCCACGACAGAGAAGCTGTGTAGAACTCATAACCACCTGCCGAATCACAATTTATGGAGTCTCTCCTCTCGACAAGAACCATTACCTCATTATGGACTAAATAACAATATTTACTCTTTAATATGCTTCATATAAATCTGATCGCACTGATCCCAGGTCCAATAATCTCGTCTCACCCAGTACAAGATGCTCAGGCTGTAAGCCACCTCAGAAATTGTCAAAAGTCTCATATAATGCCACAATATGCCAATAAGCTACAAACTCGAATGTGATACATAAGGGATTGAACTCTAGAAAGAACTACTCAACCCACGTAACTAATTTAAACAGCCGAAAGGATGTTATGAACCTTCCTCAGGAAATGTGAAGCAGAACACACAATAATAGATATGGGAAACGGTACTCAATAACACACTGTTGCGGCGTGAAACCCAATCCACACATGATACAGTTGCGGCGTGCAACCCGATCCAACCATGATACCCGTGGTGGCGTGCCACCCGATCCAAACAACATATCTGTGGCGGCGTGCCACCCGATCCAACCATATACCCGGGGCGGCGTGCCATCCGATCCAAATAACATAATAATCTAAAGAAAACACACATCGAGCCGAAACGCTTATATTCACAAAATGCCCGAATATCAATCATAAGCACGCCAAGTGCATAATACAAATCCTGGGGAGACGGGTAGCGTCACGCGCTACAAAACTCAAGCACAACTAAGGTGCAATATATGATCTGCATCTCGAGAGCCATCCTGCTCACATAATACCACAAACCATACGGGACCTCAACACGAGTGCGAATAATCAAACCACCTCACAACCCACCTGGTTTAATATAGATTACATGGAATAACTTACGACAGAATTAACATCCAAGGTCCGAAGACCCTTCCGAAAACAACACTATGTTGAGATGAGCACATCCGGCCTAACATAGAGCCCACATTCACATTTAGATCCATCCACGGACCTCAAACTGATTCTAATCATACCATGCTTGGCTAAATAGCCGTTCAAGGACCCACAATGACCTATTCACGACACATAAGAACAGCTATCAAATCCGGAACAAACGTCCACATTCCACAACCAAATAAACTGAAAGCCCTGCATGCATAAATTCTCACATTAGCGATAGTACCACAATCTCCATACTTGGTTTTAAATCTTTAACCAATCAAGTGATTACGTGTCACACTTATACATTCTTCTCGTGGGATACACTCCCACGACCCTCCGCACCAGGTAACAAGTCTGCACATCCATACCACCAGTCACACTAATGCTGTAAAGCAAATCAAGAAGATGCAAATCAGTACACAAAGCCTCTTACACAGGACACCGATCTCAGGTGACACTACGGACAATACCAGCTTACTCTAAACATCTGAATTCTTCCCTGCTTATCCGAGCTCGTGACATTCTTGTCAACATCAACTGCAACCTTGATCCTCAACTTCCAATTCCCATGCCGCTCACTGTACCTATCATACCAATACACGAGAATACAAGAATTTCATCATAATTTCCAAACCACCGATAGGGTATATACTTCATTATATAGAAACTTTTCACTTAACTCATTTCAGGAGAACCATCGCCACACGTGACTGCATTTTTATAACCGCAGATACTACCAACCTCGGGTAATGGTCTAAACCACCATAATTCTTCTGGGATCTATCTACATATAACAGGCCATAATACTCGAATGACTCCAAATAAAATCAATTACGGCGGCCATTAAACCTCGCACGTACCGCCACAAATCACATGTATAACTCAACACGCTGAAGGAACTGATCATTGCCACCATCATGCCAATTCAACCATTGCTTACCAATCCGACTTCCTTTAATTTACTCCGGACTTGCCTTAGGGATAATAATAGCTCTATTTAAAACATAACGAACCCAAATCCGCACTCATCCAGAGTGACCTTATTTCACGAGGCCATGTTGTCTCAAAACCCACGAACCATCATATACTTTCCTTGTGCGCATATTCACATCTTCAACGGGTACACCCATTCTGATAATTCTTCCATTAATCCGAAGTTATTTCCTCCGGCGCTGCACTACAGACTGTAGACAACATAGAACATTCCAAGTCCCTTTTCCATAATCCGCTGCCAAAACTCGATACTTAACCATGCCACGGACTCGCAATCCTTAGACACCGCACTTTAACTTTGAATCCCCTAGGGTTGTTTTTGAGATCCACCCACTCTGACTTGGTCCCGAATATAATCAACTACAAGGCTCTGTTAGCACATAAACACCCTCTCAAAGAAGCACCTTTCTGGTACATCATATCTACACGAAGCATAAACTCTGAGTCTTCCCAAAGCCTGAACATGAATCGATAAGGCCAATTGTAGCACACATTCCTCAAACCCTTTTCTCAAATCACCACTGATGTTCTCTTTCCTTAGCCATAATAACCCACCAATATGCCGATAACCAGAAACCTCCCAAGTAAATAGCCATGCAATCCAATCGTAGGCGGTGGGGCTCTCCCACTTAGCTTGAAGCTACAATTACATTGCCCTAGAGCCCACAAAGATTCCTTCTTCCTCGTTGACATAATCTAAGGGTGCGACAACACCTTCCAATCCAAAGTCATGTTGTATTCTTCTTCATACCAAGCAACTCTTTTTTCGTCGTATCCAACCTTCTTCCGCATAGTGGCCAATATTTCCAATCAAGTTCGTAGACTTAGTCACTGTCCACCATGAATCCCAAATCACTCCAAACTTTCCCCAAGGCGTGTAGCTATCCTACCACAAAACCCACATGCTACTCTGCTACTCCCCCACTTTGGTCAGACCCTCTCCTTTAAGCAACTACTCGACTTCTATTTCTCACACTTGGCCTTCTAGAATTTTAACCACCGCAAGACACCTCCCACATGTCCTTCCTCATCCTTCGCTGCCCAGTTGTTGCCTTAAATCAAAATCTATCTCTGTAGAACTTGAACCAATCAATTGCTACCAACTTTAAACCTTTCCGAAGATCATCTTTCTCGAGCCATCAACACTAGAAACACCGATTCAATCCTGAAATTGTTACACCCTGTTATTTCTGACAATCGCTTCTCATGCACCATTTCATAACACCCTGCCCCGAAGGCAAATTGAAGAAGACCATAACATCGGCGAACCTTAATGCGTTCAACACGGACGATGACACCACATCATAGATGAAAATTCCACCACGCTCAAAAATACCATGTCTCGTCACTCTATCAACCCAAAACTGAACATTCTCAGGCCGATTGCCTTTCCTCCGCCGAAAATAAAATACTGAATCTCTGAATCATGCACTGAGTAACACCTCCTTTCAAGTTATTCGCTGCCTCGACGCATAGGCAAACATTCTACCATTACACAAATACTGTGTGATAGCAACAGACGAATTGTCATAACAATCGATGCCAAATCTCAAAACCTTTGATAATACTGATACTGAGATGAAACGACAGAACGGCCTTCCGCAAGGCAGCGACTCTAGCCCAATCATATATGCAGGGAGAAGCATCCTGTACCATATCTGCATTACCATTATAATTCCTCGATTCCCAATTTAGAACAATTGATTCACGTCGCATAAGATTGAATAGGAAGGAAACAAAGGTACAAGCCTCAAAAGAATCAATTCGCACGATGAGGAATCAGGAAGGGAAGTGCTCCTAACATCCTTGTAGCCTCTCGAAGATAAGAACAGACGTCTCCGTACCGATCCGCATAACTCTACTAAACTCGCTCATGACTCCTGAGACCTAAGTGAACCTAGTGCTCTGATACCAAGCTGTCATGACCCAAAATCTATTAAAGGTCGTGATGGCGCCGGACACCGCTGCCAGGCAAGCCAACCATAAATACTCAATTTGGTTCTTATTTTAATATTTTGAAATCATATTTTTCCTTCCATTAAACAGTAGAAGATGAAATTTAAGGGGTAAATGATAATATTTTTAACAAATTTTAATACAAAACAACTCATAGTCACCCCAAAACCCGGTGTCACAAGTGCATAAGCATTAACTAGGAATATAAAATAAAATACAGCAGCTGTCCGGAATACAAATTGGTTAGCAAAAAAAATGTAAATACTCTGAAGGAGACTCTGATGGCTGCGGGTCGACAAATGGAATGCACCTCACCTAGGTCCCTGCATGTATACACGCATCTGCTCTCACATGGCCTCTAAACATATATGTACCTGCACAAAGATATGCAGCAAGTGAAGTATGAGTACGTAAGCAATGTGTACCTAGTAAGTATCTAGCCTAACCCCAGAGAAGTAGTGACGAGGGGTCGACATTAACACTCACTAGTGGTTCAACAACATAAGGTACAGTAAAGAGGTAGCAAATATGAGGCAGAGTAAGTAAGTGAAATAGCCAAATATAGATCACGTGGTACAGATCCCCTCTCTTTACGAGGAACTCAAGCTCTTCATTAGAAATTTTCTCCTTAACCAAAGCATATATATAGGTATAGTGAAACTCATCAATTGGCTACCATAATTCAAATCCGGAATTTACAGATACACTGGCTTCTTGCCAAGTTTTACGCACGATTCCATGGGAATGTGATATAGGAAATGTCGAGGCGTACGACCCGATCCAACATAATAATAAAATTGTGCACTGCCGAGGGCCGAACGGCCCGAACCATATGATAAATCAATTAACCTGCCGAGGGTCGAACGGCCCGAACCATATGATAAATCAATTCACCTGCCGAGGCGAACGACCTGCTCCCATTAAAGTGTGGTACATAAATCCTGTCGAGGCGAACGGCCTGATCCCATAAGAATAAGAAGCTTTGATGGGTCCTTGACCCCACTCACGAATAAACATGTGAGTTGTAATTTATTTAATGAAAACCTTTCGATGAAACATATATATACCAGAGCCATGCCGTAAGAGGTGGAATATTATCTGATGGCTATCCTGAACCCGTGAAGTCTCTACAATAGCAAGCCTAGTCTCAAATAGAATGTAAAGCAGGGGAATTAATAAGCGAGAGACTACTAAAATTGTAAAGCAGGGGAATTAATAAGCGAGAGACTACTCAAATAGTACAGCTATAGCATGATGTGAACCTAAGTCTACCCGGACAATAACATGAATGTAGTTACGTACGGGCTCTTGTCACCTCGCACGTACGTAGTCCCCACAACAAGTAGCACACATCAAACATATCACCTAGGGGTAATTTCCCCCTCACAGAGTTAGATTGGAGACTTAACTCGCTCCGAAATTCCATAACCGGCTCCAAAGCCTCTCTAACACCTCAAACCGATGCCCGTCGCTCCAAACTTGACATAGATAATGAAGATGGAGCTCCAAAATTGCTCCAAGACCGGCTCCCATGGAGGAAATGAAGTAAAAAATGTCAAAATCCCGTTTTAAAACAACTCACTACCCAGAAATCTCCATTCGCGTTTGCAACCCTTTGATCGCGTTCGTGAAGGCCGGCTGACTCGCCCCTCCATGTTCGCGTACCCCTCTATGCGTTCGTGTAGGCAAAATGGCCTTAGGACCAGCTCCCTCCTTTCCTCTTCGCGTTCGCATCGCCTTGGCCGCATTAGCGAAGGCTTGTCTAGCTCTTGCCTCGCGTTCGCGTCCACTGGCTCGCGTTCGCGAAGGCCAAACCCAGCAGCCCCATAAATTCCTCTCCGCGAACTCGTTACTTCCTTCGCGTTCATGAAGAAGGAAACTAGACACCAGGAACAGCAGTCCAAAACAGCTCCAATTTGGTCTGAAACCACACCGAAACACACCCGAGGCCCCCGGGACCCCATCCAATCACACAAACCAGTCCCATAACATAACACGGACCTGCTCGAGGCCTCAAATCACATCAAACAACATCGAAATCATGAATCGCACCACAATTCAAGCTTAATGAACTTTAGAACTTCGAACTTCTACATTCGATGGCGAAACCTATCAAATCACGTCCAATTGACCTCAAATATTGCACACAAGTCACATTAAACATTACGGACCTATTCCAACTTTCAGAATCAGAATTCGACCCTGATATCAAAAAGTCCACTCCCGGTTAAACGTCTCAAAAACCTTCAAATTTCTAACTTCTTCCAAATGACCCTAAAATGACCTACGGACCTCCGAATCCACTTCCGGACGCGCTCCCAATACCAAAATCACCATACGGAGCTATTCCCAGACTCAGAATACCAAATAGACATTGATAACATTGAAATGCACTTCAGCTCAAATCTATGAAATTCTTCCAAAATGCCAACTTCCATAATAGGCGCTGAAACGCTCCCGGTTCATCCGAAACCCGCTTCGGGCATATGCCTAAGTCCAAAATTATCATACGAACCTTTTAGAACCTCCAAGTCTCGATTCTGAGGTAGTCTACCCAAAATAATGCTTTAGTCCATTCCTCCAACTTAAGGCTTCCGAAATTAGAATTTTCTTTCCAAATCAACTCCAAACTTCCCGAAATTAAATTCCGACCATGCGTACAAGTCATACTATCTGAAGTGAAGTTACATGTCCTATGGATTCACGCCAAGTGAAGGGAGTCCACTATCAATGATTAGATTGCAGGGTCATGTATTATATCAGTTTTGGCACGAGATGTATGTATGTGGTATTGAAAGATTCTCCAAAACTTGTATATGATTAAGAGTTGAGATTTGTATGGGATGATGCTCGGACTTGCGGTATTCCCGAGTCCTTAATAATTCTATATTTCAGTATCAGTGGAGTCACAGAAATAATTTCAGAATACTCGGGGTGCTCCAGTAAGTTCTTTTAATGCACCACCGGCACAGAGTTCCTATAATGGTTATTCCAGTTATCGGGCACAGGATCAGTATGAGCAGTCGAAACCGCATAGGGGTTGTTATCAGTGTGGTGATACCAGGCACATCATGAGAGATTGTCCTAGGCTTGGGAGAGGCGAATTTCATTAGAATACTCAGGCTACATGCTCTATTCTAGTTACTACCCCACATGCACAGTCAGTTAGGGGTGGAGGACAGGTGGGTAGAGGGCGCCCTAGAGGGGGAGGCCCGACCCGTTGATATAATTGGTATGGTATGGCTGAGGCCGCTACACCAGATGGTGTCGTTACAGGTACGATCTCGATTTGTTATAAAGGGATGTTTCCCTTAATTTCATTCGGTTCTGAATATTGAGGTGAGTCCTCCTATTATGCTCCGCTTATGGGTGAGCTTCGTAATTTTGTGACACACTTATATGTTCATCCCTGTTGGGAGATTTGATTATGCTAGCCCGTGTCTATCATTTTTATTTTTGTACATGATCGAGGGCTATAAGTCCAAAAATGACTTTCTATTACTCACTACAGTGGGTTTTGATGTGATTTTTGAATAATTGGTCTCAATTTTATGAATTATATGCCCTATTGGTATGGGGGTTCATTATGTGTCATGAAAATTATTTACGGAATTTATTAAAAAGAAGAAAGAAAGAGAATGGAAAATCTAGTTGGCACAATGTGCAAAATACTTGTGATTTGGAGTTGAGGACGAGATCCTCGTATTTTTTATATGTGAAATATTTAAATTGGTCTACAAGCCGCGATGGAAGTCATATAAGGATGAGGTCCTTGTGGTGAAAACTTTATGAGTTTAAATCCCCCCTTTGTGAAATTAAATTTGTACTATAGTATTAATAGGGAGTCATGCATGTTAGGATTATTTGATAATTTTGTATGTATTTTTTGTGCATATTTAGCCATATTCGTGCTGTAAATATTGAGTTTTAGCCTGTGAGATGAGTGCCCAGGTGGCGTTAAATGTGACTCGTTAATTCGGGTAAATAATTATGAGGTCTTTATGGCTCACGTGTTGCTGTCAGTGTTGTAAAAATTTTGAAATGAGATTTTGGTTAATATAAGATTAATTGAGGATGCTGGAATTAATTATGAACAGTTATTATGACCAGAGATGTGATTATGGGCATACGTATAATGTGTGTGTAGGCACAAAATTGTTACCGCCGGTTAAGAATAACACAGTGTGTTAATATGGGAAATTAGGCCTTATGAAATCTGAAGGAAATGGGCCAAACTATGAGCATGATGTTTCCCCCATCATGGTCCTCCATGTACCTGGTATTTCATATGTCTATGTCTAAGAAGATAGTTGGAAATCCTTTATCTATCGTTCCGGTGGAAGCTAGTGGAGGTGAAGTTAATAGATAGTTAGATTATGAGAGGTACCTAATTGTCATCCTTGTTAGATAAGTCCGGAAGTTGGGATTGCCTACGTTAATGTGTTATGGCAAAGTTTGTAAGTCGAGAAGGTCACCTTGAAGGCCAAAAGTGTTGTGGAAAGAAAATATTTTCGCTTGATCGTATAGAAATTAGTTTTGATTTGAAAGGTACTTTCTAGGTGTCAAATCCAGATATCACTCTTGATAATATAATGCCAGTAATGTTGAGATTAGTGTTATTGATATACCTTGTGATGCTTTGACGAGTTGTGGATGTGTTGATAGGGTATTTTGGTGATTCTCTGGCAGGTGGATAGGCCCAGTTACAGGGGAATCTCTGCCGAAATTTTTAAGAATTTGTAAAGATAGCCAAATTTTAAGGGCCATAAATAAGTTGAGATTTTAGAAAGGAAGTATAAGACCCATGTAGTCATAAGTGACTATGCATAATGATTGGAGGTAAAAGGATGGTAACGCAATTATTAGAAGTGACTTGTAAAACATTCGAGGACGAATGTTCTTAAGTGGGGGAGAATGTAACATCCCGGAAAAATTTCGAAGTACTTAAGCGCTATTAAGAAAGTTGATGTGTGCTAATTATATTATTTTGGGTGCAGACAAGAACTATTATATGAATGATATCAATTGATCATGATAATATATGTATGAGGTGCATTAAGAATGGTTTATGGTCTAAAGAGAGCCCTAAGTCCAAGTCAAGTTGGAAATTTCATAATAGACTAAAGCTTGAAGTGAGTTCGCACAATACCTAACTTCAAATGAGCATAACTCTCATGATACGAAGTGTTATATGGTGTATTAGCTATCAAATGCAAGATCTTTGAGTCTAGTTTCTAACGCTTCAAACTGTTCTTCATTGGAACAGTCCTACAAGAAGTTATGACCAAATTACCAAAGGCTGGAAAAATACGATTCTGCGACTAATTCTGCGATCGCGGAATCGTTATGCGATTGCGAAACTGCTTCTGCGACCGCAAAACTGGTCGCAGAATGGACCATAACAGCCCAGTTCTGGGCACCGATTTTGCAATCAATTGTGTGGCCCGCATACCCATTCTGCGGTCCATTATGCGACTGCAGACCTAATTTTGGAGGGTTCATTTTTCTATTTTCATAACCCGACCCTATTTTAATAAATAGCCGTTGGGGCTTATTTTGGGGTATTTTTATGAGGGTTGTAGAGAGAGGTAAGAGCATTTTAGGGAGAGAAGAAGGGAACCTAACATTCTAATCATCCAATCTTCAAGAATCAAGGAAGCTAATCACAAGATCTTCATCTAAGAGGTAAGATTCAACCCCTAGTCTTCAATTTCGAGTTTGGGATAAAAGATTGGTGATTGGGAGTATGATTCTTGGGTTTAAGAGTATTATGTATATATGCTTGTACCAATAAGGTTTGTGGAAAGATTGTTGAGATCAAATAAGTAAAGATTGGATTGTGGAATGAAGGAAATCTTGTAGAAGAACCTTGTAACCAAATTTGCACTCCTAGTGTTTGATAAAATGCTCAAAGGAGCAGAAACCATGAATATCTTCCTAATTATGGTTCACTTTTGTTATGTTTCTAGATAAATTAAAGTTTCTAAGATTTCCGGAACCTCGTAGTAATGTAAGGAAGGCTCAAGAAAGATTGGATCCATCCGAAGGTCAATTCACGTGAGAAAGCTATTTTGGAATATCTGCCTAACTTCAAAAAGGTAAGTATCTTCCCTAACCTTGAGTGGGGGAATTACCCCTTAGGCATTGAGTCTTATGTGGAAATTGTATAATTGAAAACCATGTACGCGAGGTGACGAGTACGTACTTGGTTTATATGTGCAAATTAGATCGGTTGAAATTCGTAGACGCCCTTAAGTATTAAATTGGAAAATTGTTGTAATTTATTAAATTCCTTATTTGTCATGCCTCATTCCTTGTTTGCCTAGGTTATTTTTATATGATAATTTGGTGTGATTGCCACTTGACTTTTATGTGAACTCTGTGTTTGTTTGAGTTTCCATTTTTATGAAAAATACTTTCATTATTGATTTTTCATACAGATAATTTAAATGGAAAATTTAGTTAATAAGATGAATAAATCTATTTATTTCCTGAAATTGTGATTTAAAAGAGGTTGTTCCTTGATGAATTACTTTTCAGTTCACGTTGTTGAAAATTTTGTATTGAATTATAAAGGCCGTGAATCATATTGAGGCAAAGTGCCAAATTGTGAAATATTATTCGGTTGAGTTGTTCACTCTCGAACATTTTGTTAAGATGTTGTGCACATTATGATCGAGTCGTGGGCTCCTTATTGTGGAAAAATAATGTATTGTTAATTTCTGTGGAAAGTTATAATATTTGAGCACTTGATATGCAACTTGTGATATATTTTAATATTTGAGTACTTGATGTGCAATTTGTGATATATTGTAAGATTTGAGCACTTGATGTGCAATTTATGATATGTTGTAATGTATTGTTAATTTCTGTGGCAAATTTATAATACGTGGTGATATTTGAACACTTGAGGTGCAAGTTGTGTTATGCTGTGATATTTGGGCACTTGAGGTGCGATTTGTGAAATATTGTGATATTGATACGCATGCAGTGATATAAGGTCAGGGTGTTGAAACGCATGCGGTGAGATAAGGTGGGCTTGATACGCGTGGCTAGTAGGGGAACTACTAGAAGTCATGCAGTGTGATAAGGGTGGCTAAAACGCGGGATGCTATTTCGGAAAAAATAATTTCTTTAAAAATTAAATGTGAAGGCTCCCGCGGTGATATAAAAAAATGAGAAATTGTGAATTTATTTATGATTTGGAACTACGAGGCGGTACTCGGGAGTACCCTGTTAATATTTCTTTATTTATGTTCTTGTCTTTAGTGTTTCATTTAATATGTAAATTCTAGTCTTCTTCTATGATGTACTCGTTGACTTTATTATAATGTGTTTTGTGATCCTATTTGTATTGTGTTGGCTTTGGCTTTTTAGCACAAGACTCTGAAGAAGTATATTTCTTGTTTTTTCTTACTGATTTTTGATGATTGAGTTGTTTTAAATAAAAGAAATTATTATTATGTTTTAAATTAAATAGTTTTACATCCAAATCAGTAGTTTATCTGATGCTTTAATTTAAGTGCAATGTTATTTTCTTCACCCAAATAATTTCTAAAATAAATTCATTTCTTTGTTGATTTCTTACTTGATTTAAAAAAATTGTAAACTCACTTTAGTGGAAATAAATTAATCATGTGGATCTTATATACATTGATATTATTGGCATTTGAGTTGTCCGTGCAGTTGTGATAGAAATACGGGCACGGGGTACCGTGGAAATATGGAAGTGGGCTGAGACCCGTATTTTTATGATTTTGAAATGAGGTGTCACAAGGTTACTTTTATTTGAAAGAATTATATTTAAAATATTATTTCAAATAATTATATTCGAAAGATATTTATTTGAAAGATATTTATTTGAAGGAAGTATATTCGAAATATATTTATTGGTAGGGATTATATTCTAAATTATGGTGTTCTTGTTGTCATGCTGTTTATATCACTGGTTGATTATTGTTGCTATCATTGCTATTTGTTTCCTATTATTTTTGTATGCTATATTGCACAAGTTATTATACTAGTAAGTGTCTTGACCGTACCTCATCACTACTCCTCCGAGGTTAGTCTTGATACTTACTGGGTACCGACTGTGGTGTACTCATACTACACTTCTGCACATTTTTGTGCAGAGCCAGGTATTGGATATATCAGACTCGGGCAGAGTTAGTGTGTTGATCGCAATGATTCAAGGTAGAGCTGCTTGGTCGTCGTAGTCCATTGGAGTATTTCTATTTAATTGTACTGCCAATGCGTATTCGAATAGTATTGTATATTCGATCCTTGAGATCATTACATGTATCCAGTTAGAGTTCGTGACTCAGTATTACCAGTCTTGGGAGGTTGTTATATTTGTTTTCGCTTTTGGTTTCGACACTTGTATTAAATTATATATTTCAAAAAAAATGGCTTGAAATGAATTGAAATCGGCTTACCTAGTCTTAGAGACTAGGTGCCATCACGACACCTGAGGTTGGATTTTGAGTCGTGACATCAAGGGTTCCATTCCCTCAAGTCAAGGTTAACCACGACACTTACCTCGCTTCGCAACCAAATTCAAGATTCTAATAAACCTTTGCCTCGCGAATTGGTGTAACGACCCAGCCAGTCATTTTGAGAGTTGTAGCCTCGTTTCCCCATTTACCGCTCATTTTATACTTTATAGCTGCTATATAGTTTGCCAGGGTAATCGGTTCGGGTCCGGAGAAATTTCGGAATGAATTGAGACACTTAGTCTTAAGGTTAAAAGCTTAAGTTGAAATGGTTGACCAGATGTTGACTTATGTGTAAATGACCTCAGAATAGAATTTTGATGATTCCAATAGCTCTGTATGGTGATTTTGGACTTAGGAGTGTGTCCGGATAATTATTTGGAAGTTCATAGTTAAATTAGGCTTGAAATGGCTAAAATAAAAATTTAAGTTTTGAAATTTGACCGGGGAGTTAAATTTTTGATATCGGGGTCGGAATCTGGTTCTGAAACTTTGAATGGGTCTGTTATGTCATTTATGACTTGTGTGCAAAATTTGAGGTCAATCGGACTTGATTTTATAGGTTTTGTGTATTGATTATCGCCAGTTGAACAAGGTTACAGTGAGTATTTCGCCCTGTTTTCTCCATTTCTGCTTATTTATGTGTCGTTCAGCTATGTTGAGTTGTATCGAGTTGGTAGGTTTGGGTTCGGAGTAGTTTTGGAGTGAAATGAACACTTAGTCTCTTAGTTAGAAAGCTAAGTTAGAAAAGTCAACCGGAAGTTGACTTATGAGTAAACGAATTCGGATTTGGATTTTTATGATTCGATTAGCTTAGTTGGGTGATTTTAGATTTAGGAGTGTTTCCGGAATGTAATTTGGAGGTCCGTGGTAGAATTAGGCTTGAATTGGTGAAAGTTGGAAGTTTAGAAGTTCTTAGGCTTGAATCCGAGGTTGATTTAGTGTTTTGGTGTTGTTTTGGGTGTTCCGAAGGTTCGACTAAGTTCGGGTAGTGATATATGACTTGTTGGAATTATTGATTGAGGTCTCGAGGGCCTCGGATGAGTTTCGGATAAGTTTGGGTTGTGTTGCGCTCCCTTTTCTTATGTTTCGACGTTGTTTCTTCAAGAATAAATGATATCATATTGAACAAATGAGCTACGATTTCTTTTTTGATTGAAACATTAGATCAGTATCGTAATTATGGACCCGTAGCAAAAAGAATCGTCGAATTTGGATATTGTATGAGGATTTTGCAGTCATTTTACTAAAAAATTGGGTTGCCAGATTTTCAGATCAATTACGAAATTGCCACTGAATTCGTGTTTAAAAATCTACACAATTTGCAAATATTAAAACCTACATATCTCCTTCATTATAAGGTCAAATTGAGTGATTCAAAAGCCTAGCTTGACTAAACTTTCACAAGAAATCTATTGGAGGCATAAACAGTGAATTTAGGGATCGTTTGGCATGAGAAACGAGGCAGAATAACTGGCAGAAAAATATATAAAATGAGGGTTTGTTCATGCGGTCATATTTTGAGTTGGGGAGCTAGAATTTGGGCAATTTGGAAGCGATTTTCACCATAGGGATTGGGGTAAGTGTTCTCTACTCGGTTTTGGTTATATTTCATGAATCCATCTTCGTTTTTGGGATTTGATTGATGATTTCAAAGTGAAATTGAGGGAGTTAGGGCTTGAGTTTTGGAGAGATTTAGGTAGGGATTTGAGAGACCAAACGGAGTCCGATTTTGATAAACTTTATATGGTTACACTCGGGAGAGGACAAGGGTTTTGATTCTTCCATTGTTGACTAGTTCTGAGACGTGGGCTCGGGAGCAGGGTTTTGGCCGATTTCAGATTTTTGGCATATTTTGTAGTTTTTATTGTGGAATTCGATTCGTTAGCCTATGTTGATAGTATTAATTTGATTATGGTTAGATTTGGAGCTTTTGGAGACTGAGTCCTGAGACGAGGGCATCCCGGAGTAGGATTTTACGCTGCTAAGGTAAGTAACAGTTTTAACTTTGGCTTTGAGGGTATAAACCCGGAGAATTTGATATCGTGTGACTGTTTGGAGGTGATACCCACGCTAGGTGACGGGCGTGTGGGTGTATCCCTCGAGGGATTGAAACTTGGTCCGTCCCGTGAGGCCTCATGGCCATCATCTGTGTTTACGTAGTTACTTGTTGTTGAACTGGTCTGCCTTCATGTTAGAGATCATGCTTAGGCCTTATTCATGCTCACATTATTTGTACTCAGTCATAGAAATTATTGTACATGTTTACCTCAGTCTATATTATTTGCTAATATGTTGTGATACTTAATGTAGGTTGTGTTCCCTTATTTGTTGATGATGGTGAGGCTAGTGAGGTACATGACTGAGTGAGGCCGAGGGCTTGGTTGTGAGGATATTAATACCATAGCGTGTGAGTTGTCCGCATAGTATGTGAGTTGACCGTGCGGGTCCAGGTATTGATACCATAACGCGTGAGTTGTCCACGTATCACGTGAGTTGACCGTGCGGATCCGGGTATTGATATGATGGCACGTGAGTTGTCCGTGCTTAGCGCTTGTCCTCCGGAGTCTGTACACACCCCCAGTGAGCGCAGAGTGTTGAGCGTTGAGTGCTGAGTGCGAGTGCTGAGTGATGGAGTGACATTGTTGTGAGGTTGCATTTACTTTTGTTGTTGCTGCATTTACCTGTTAATTTTCCTTGTAGTCTTACTGATTTATGAAATTAACTGTCTACTCCTGTTTGTACTTAATTGTGGAAATAATAATTGGATTATTCTGCTTAGCTCGTCACTACTGATCAGTTCCTTAGTTATTTCTGTTACTACTGAGTCGGTTGTACTCATACTACACCCTGCACTTTATATGCAGATCCAGGTGAGTTAGAAGGCGGCGATCATTGAGTTCAGGCTGGCTATCTTTGGAGACTACAATGTAGCTGTTACCGCAGGACCTTGTTACTCCTCTTCTCATTTCTTCTTTTGGATAGTTAGACAGTTTATATATCTTAGTTCATAGTTTTAGATGCTCATGACTTAGTGACACCCCGATATTTGGGGCTCGTTTCCGTATTTTCTATATTATATTTAGAGTTGATTTAGTTTATGAGAAATTCAAATATTGGTATTGTTTTATTAAATTCTTATAATCGGTTTAGTAGTAATATTTTGGGAAGTAGGCTTGCCTTGTAACACGATAGGCGCCATCACGACCATGGTTAGATTTTGGGTCGTGACAAGAAGTTTGAAATTTCTTAGATTCATTAGGCTTGAATTAGGGTATGATTCGTGATTTTAGCGTTGTTTAATGTGATTTGAGGTTTTGACTAAGTTTGTATGTTGTTTTAGGACTTGTTGGTTTATTTGGTTGAGGTGTCGGGTTCCTCGGGTGAGTTTCGGATGGCTAACGGATCAAAATTTCGACTTAAGCAGCAGCTGGAAACTTTGGCCTTCTGGTGCAATCGCACTTTCAGAATTTAGCTCATATGTATGGGTTAAGGCTGAGGTCGCGACCAGGCATGAGTTGAGGCCGAGGTCGTAGAAGCGAGCAGATGGTCCGAAGAAGTGACCAGGCATGGGTTGAGGCCGAGGTCACAAAAGCGAGCAGATGGTCCGAAAAAGCGACCAGGCGTGGGTTGAGGCCGAGGTCGCAGAAGCGAGCAGATGGTCCGAAGAAGCGACCAGACATGGGTTGAGTCCGAGGTCGCAGAAGCGACTGCTCGACCTCAGAAACAGCTAAGTTAGTCGCAGGTGCGAAAAGCCCTGGACATAACATATAATTCGGGGGTTAGCCATTTTTACCCATTTTTGGATTTTAGAGCTCGGTGAGGCGATTTTCAGGAGAATTTCCATGGAAAACAATGGGGTAAGTGTTCTTAACTCAATTTTGGTCAAATTACCCGAATCCATGGTTATTTTTAACATTTAATTGATGATTTAAGTTGGAAGATAAGAAAACCCTCTTGGTTTAAATTGAAGATTTGAGGGTCGAGTTGATGTTGGAATTTAGTAATTTTGGTATGGATGGACTCGTGGTTGAATGGGCGTTCATATTTTGTAACTTTTATCGGGTTCTAAGATGTGAACCCCACGGGAGATTTTTGAGTTAAATTTCGGATTTTGTTGGAAAATTAGTATTTTCATATGGAATTAATTTCAATAATTTGTATTGATTGAATCGAATTAATTGTGACTACATAGGAGGCTTTCGAGATCCAATTCTTGAGGCAAAGGCATAGCGGAGTAAAGAATTACCCGATTCGAGGTAAGTGACTTGTCTAACATTGTGTGGGGGAAATTTCCCTTAGGATTGGTATTGATATGAAAAATATGATGAGTTAAAAGTCGTGTACGCGAGATGACGAGTGTGTACACGGGCTAAATATGAAAATTTTTGGTTTTTAAATTATGTAGATCTCTATTATATATTAATTAAATTATTTTATCTGGTTATATTCGTCATCATTGGTCTATGTTTACATTTTAAATTTGCCTTACCTTTTCTTGCTGATTGCTTTACCTGATTAGTTAAAGTTTTGTTTTCTTTCATTCTGTGCTCATTATTTGAAGGTTAAATTTCTTGATTGAATTATTATTAAAATGAAGTATTTGACATTAAAATTTTGGTATTGAGGCAAAGTATTAAATTTGTGAAATATTATTTTTGTTGAGTTATTCACTCCCGAATATTTTATGAAATTCTTGTATTCATTGTGATTGAGCCGTGAGCTCCTTAATATGGAGAATAATGTTGTTGTTGATTTATTTTGACAAGTTAAAATATTTGGGCACTTGATGTGCAAATTATGATATATTGTGATATTGATACGCATGTGGTGGTATAAGGTCTAGGTGTTGAAATGCATGTGGTGAGATAAGGGTGGCTTGATATGCGTGGCTAGTAGGGGAACTACTAGAAGTCATGCAGTGTGATAAGGGTGGCTAAAACGCGGGATGTTATTTCGAAAAAAATGATTTATTTAAAATTAATTGTGAAGGCTCTCGCGGTGATATAAGAAAATGAGATATTGTGAATTTATTTATGATTTGGGACTACGAGGTGGTACCTCGGGAGTGCCCTTGTTGATGTTTCTTTATGGTTGCATTTGCCTTTGGTTATTTTTGTGTTTTTCTTAAAGTTGTAAATTTCTATTTTCCTTCTGTGAGATATTATTTGCCCTTATTCTTGGTAGTTAAATTGTGACATACCCTTTTATATGGTTCATTTCCATTGTCAGTATTATTAGTATATTTTTAAACTTTTCACCCTGTATTTTATTATTCCAGTAGGGCCTGACCTGACCTCGTTACTACTCTACCGAGGTTAGGCTTGGCACTTACTGGGTACCACTGTGGTGTACTCATACTACGTTTCTGCACATCTTTTTGTGCAGATCCAGGTACTTCCTATCAAACCAGGCATCAGTGAACTACCCGTACGCGGAGACTTCAAGGTATATCTGCCAGCGTCCGCAGACCTCGGAGTCCCTTTCTATCCTTATTATGTTGTTTTTCCTTATTCTCTTTAGACTCTGATGTATAGAGACAATTAGAATAAATTCTTAGAAGCTTATGACTTATTTCTACCGGGTTTTGGGAGTTGTAACTATTTGAATCGGTGTTTGATTTTTTTTATATGTTGAGATTTGAGTTTCAGTTTTGTATTCCACATAATTGATAGGCTTACCGAGTCTTAAGACTAGGTGCCATCAAGACATCCTCCGGAGGGAAATTAGGCTCGTGACAAGTTGGTATCATAGCTATAGGTTCATAGGTGTTATAAGTCACAAGAAGGTTTAATAGAATCTGGCGGATCAGTACGGAGACATCTGTACTTATCTTCGGGAGGCTATGGAACTGTTAGGAAATGTTCACTTCTTTGATTCCTTATCGTGCGCATTTGTTGGTTTCGAAATTCCAAACCATTATCTTCCTATTCTCTCACAAATGGTGAGGACACGCACAACTAGATCCGATGTTCAGACACCCGCGCCCCCTGTTCGAGTCGTAAAAGGCCGGGGTCGGGGCAGAGGCCGAGGACATCCATGTGGTGCAGCCAGAGCACCCGCATGAGCTGCTACAACAGAGACACCAGTAGCTCCAATTGGAGAGCAGGCACCTGAGACGCCTGTTACTACCCTTGCACTTAAGGAGACTCTTGCCCAGTTTCTTAGCATGTTTGGCACTCTAGCTTAGTCAAGGTTGATTCCACTTGCTCCTGTCACATCTCAAACCGGGGGAGGATCACAGACTCCCGTCACCCTTACCCCAAAGCCACGGGCCCAGGTTGACCATGCTCCATAGGTTATACCAGTGCAGCTAGTTATCCCAGCTCGGCCCGAGGCTAAGGCAGCAGTTTCGGAGGGGGAGTAGCTCAAGCTCGAGAGGTATAAGAAGTACCACCCTCCCACTTTCAGCGGTTTAGCTTCAAATGATGCTCACGGTTTTCTTGAGGAATGTCATTGTATCCTCCGTACTATGGGTATTGTGGATTCTAGTGGAGTTTCTTTCACGACATTCGAGCTTAAAGGAGCAACCTACCAGTGGTGGCGAGCATACAAGTTGGATAGTTTGGCTGAGGCAGCTTCACTCACTTGGACTTAGTTTTCAGATATGTTCTTGAGGGAATATATTCCTCAGAGTCTTAGAGATGCATGGCGCGCAGAGTTTGAGCAGTTGCGCCAGGGTTCTATGACTTTGTCAGAGTATGTGGTCTGATTCAATGATTTGGCTAGGCATGCACCAGCCTTGGTTGCTACTGTTTGAGAGCGGGTTCGTCGCTTTTTTGAGGGCCTCCACCCTAGTATCAAATTCAGTATAGCCCGAGAACTGGAGATGGACATTGCATACCAGCAGGTGGTGTCAATTTCTAGGAGATTGGAGGGTATGCGGATTCGGGAGAGAGAAGAGAGGGAAGCTAAGAGACCCCGAGATTCTAGTACATATAACAGTTCTCGTGCCCCAGCTGTAGCCCATCATGGTAGAGGCTATGTGATTCGTCCTATTTATTCAGCACTTCCATCTTCCAGCAATATTATGGCTACTCCTAGACATCAGGTTCCATATTATGCACCGCCAGTGTCTACTGTACCTCCTGCATGGGGTGCTTTCAGCGGTCGGTCCAGTCGATCAAGCCCGAGCCAGTCTCAGCAGCCACATCCTCCGAGGCCTTGTTTTAAGTATGGTGACACTCGTCATATAATAAGGGATTGCCCCAAACTTAGGAAGGGTGCACCTCCATAGATTTCTCAGGCCCTACCTATTCCACAGGGCCCTCAGGCTTCTAAGGGCATGATTACTGCACCAGTTGCTACTCCACCTGCACAGCCAACTAGAGGTGGAGGTCATACAGGTAGAGGTCGCCCTAGAGGGGGAGGCCATGCCATATATTATACCCTTCCAACTAGGACAGACACAGTTGTATCCAATTCTATTATCATATGTATTGTTTCGGTCTGTCATAGGGATGCATCAGTCTTATTTGATCCAGGCTCCACTTATTCTTATGTGTCATCTTATTTTGCCTCTTATTTGGGCGTATCCCTTGATTCTTTGAGTTCTTCTATTTATGTATCTACACCCGTGGGTGAATCTATTATTGTTGACCACATGTATTAGTCGTGTTTGATTATTATCAGTGGTTTTGAGACTAGATCTGGTTTATTATAACTCAGTATGGTAGATTTCGATATTATTTTGGGCATGGACTGGTTGTCGCCCTATCATGCTATCCTTGATTATTATGCCAAGACAGTGACATTGGCTATGCCAGGTCTACCGCGACTAGAGTAGAAAGGTACCTTGGATTATGTTCCTAGCAGGGTTGTTTCATTTCTTAAGGCTAAATGAATGGTTGAGAGAGGGTGTGATGCGTATCTGGCCTATGTGAGAGATGTTAGTGTTGATACTCCTACCGTGGAGTCAGTTTCGGTAGTAAGGGATTTTCCAGATGCATTTCCAGCGAATCTTCGGGTATGCCGCCTAACAGAGATATTAACTTTGGCATTGATTTGTTACCGGGCACTCAACCCATTTTTATTCCACCATATCGTATGGCCCCAGCAGAATTGAAAGAATTAAAAGAGCAGTTACAGGAACTGCTTGATATGGGTTTTGTTCGGCCTAGTGTATCGCCTTGGGGTGCACATGTCTTATTTGTGAAGAATAAGGATGGTTCTATGCAGATGTGTATTGACTACCGCCAGTTAAACAAGGTTACAGTGAAAGATAGGTATCCATTGCCACATATTGATGGCCTATTTGATCAGCTTCAGGGTGCTAAGGTGTTCTTTAAGATCGACTTGCGTTCATGCTATCATCAGCTGAAGATTCAGGAGCCAGACATACTGAAGACTGCTTTCAAGACTCGGTATGGTCATTATGAGTTCCTTGTAATATCAATTGGGCTGACCAACGCCTCAGCAACATTGATGCATTAGATGAACAGTGTATTTCAGCCCTATCTTGACTCATTCGTCATTGTGTTTATTGACGACATTCTGGTGTACTCCTGGAGCCTAGAAAATCATGAGCAGCACCTGAGGAATGTGCTTCAGACTTTGAGAGAAGAGAAGTTATATGCAAAACTTTCAAAGCGTGAATTCTGGTTGTATTCAGTGGCATTATTGGGTCATACAGTATCGAGCGAGGGGATTAAGGTAGATCCGAAGAAGATCGAGGCAGTGCAGCATTGGTCCAGACCGTCCTCAGCTACGGAGATCTGGAGTTTCCTTGGTTTGGTAGGGTACTATCGCCGATTTGTAAAGGGGTTCTCTTCTATTGCTGCACCTATGACCAAACTGACCCAGAAGGGTGCTCCGTTCAGGTGGACCAAGGAATGTAAGGAGAACTTTCAAAAGCTCAAGACAACTTTGACTACAGCCCTAGTATTGGTGTTGCCTACAGGTTAAGGGTCGTATATTATGTATTGTGAGGCATCGCTTATTGGTCTCGGTGCAGTGCTGATGCAAGACGGTAGGGTGATTGCCTATGTGTCCAGACATTTAAAGGTACATGAGAAGAATTATCTGGTCCACGACCTTGAGTTAGCAGCTATTGTTCATACCTTGAAGATTTGGCGGCATTATTTGTACGCTGTCCATTATGAGGTTTATACCGATCACCGGAGTCTACAGCATCTGTTTAAACAGAAGGATCTTGACTTGCGGCAGCGGAGATGGTTGGAGTTGCTTGAGGATTATGATATCACCATTCTGTATCATCCCATAAAGGCCAATGTGGTGGCCGATGCCTTGAGTCGTAAAACGGAGAGTTTGGGAAACTTATCATATTTACCAGTAGCAGAGAGGCCTTTAGCCTTGGATGTTGAGGCCTTGGCCAACCAGTTTGTTAGATTGGATGTTTCCGAGCCGAGCCGAGTTTTGGCTTGTGTGGTTTCTCAATCTTCTCTTTATGATCGTATCAGAGAGCATCAGTATGATGACCCCCATCTGCTTGTCCTTAAGGACATAGTTCAGCACGATGATGCCAAGGAAGTCACTATTGGAGATGATAGTGTATTACGGATGCAGGATAGGCTATGTGTGCCCAATGTAGATGGTTTGCATGAGTTGATTCTCCAAGAGGCTCACGGTTCGCGGTACTCCATTCATCTAGGTGCTACAAAGATGTACCAGGACTTGAGACAACAGTATTGGTGGAGGCGGATGAAGAAAGACATAGTGGAGTATGTAGCTCGGTGCCTAAATTGTCAGCAGGTGAAGTATGAGCATCAGCGACCGGGTGGATTGCTTCAGAAGATAGAGATTCCAGAATGGAAATGGGAGCGGATCACTATGGATTTCGTTGTTGGGCTCCCACGGACTTAGAGGAAGTTCGATGCAGTTTGGGTGATTGTGGATAGATTTTACCAAGTTAGATCATTTCATTCTTGTGGTTACTACTTACTCTTCGGAGCAGCTGGCTCAGGTTTACATTCGCGAGATTGTCATTCTTCATGGCGTACTGGTATCTATCATCTCTGACTAGGGTACACAGTTTACATCACGGTTTTGGAGAGCCATACAGCGAGGGTTGGGTACTCGTGTGGAGTTGAGTACATCATTTCACCCTCATACAAACGGATAGTCCGAGCGCACTATTCAAATATTGGAGGATATGCTTCGTGCGTGTGTGATAGATTTTGGGGGTGCTTGGGATCAGTTCTTGCCACTTGAGGAGTTTGCTTACAACAATAACTACCAGTCAAGCATTCAAATGGATCCGTATGAGGCCTTATATGGGAGCCGGTGTCAGTCTCTAGTGGGTTGGTTCGAACCGGGCAAGACTAGGCTATTGGGTACAGACTTGGTTCAGAATGCCTTGGAAAAGGTTAAATTGATTCAGGATCGACTTCGTACAGCCCAATCTAGACAGAAGAGTTATGCGGATAGAAAGGTTCGTGATGTTGAATTCATGTTTAGTGAGCTGGTCGTGCTCCGAGTTTCGCCTATGAAAGGTGTTATGAGGTTCCAAAAAGAAGGGCAAGTTGAGCCCAAGGAATATCGGACCTTTGGAAATTCTCGAGAGAGTTGGAGAGGTGGCTTACATACTTGCACTACCACCTAGTCTCACTGCAGTTCATCCAGTGTTCCATGTTTCCATACTCCGAAAGTATCACGGCGATCCATCTCATGTGTTAGACTTCAGCTCAGTCCAGTTGGACAGGGATCTATCTTATGTTGAAGAACCAGTGGCCATTTTGGATAGACAGGTTAGAAAGTTGAGATCGAAGAGCATTGCTTCAGTAAAAGTTCAGTGGAGGGGTCATCCGGTCGAGGAGGCGACTTGAGAGACCGAGCATGATATGCGCAGCTATTATCCTCATCTATTCACCACTCTAGGTAAAATTCTAAATCCGTTCGAGGACGAACGTTTGTTTAAGAGGGGGAGGATGTAACGACCCGGTCTGTCGTTTTGAGAGTTGTATCCCTGTTCCCCCATTTAGTACTCATTTTGTACTTTATAGCTGCTATATGACTTGTCGGGGTAGTCGGTTCGGGTCCGAATAGATTTCAGAATTAATTGAGACACTTAGTCTCAAGGTTGAAAGCTTAAGTTGAAATGGTTGACCGGATGTTGACTTATGTGTAAACAACCCCAAAATAAAATTTTGATGAGTCCAATAGCTCTGTATGGTGATTTTGGACTTAGGAGTGTGTCCGGATAATTATCTGGAAGTCCGTAGTTAAATTAGGCTTGAAATGGCTAAAATAGAAATTTAAGTTTGGAAGTTTGACCGGGGAGTTGATTTTTTTATATCGGATCAGAATCTGGTTCTGAAACTTTGAATAGGTCTGTTATATCATTTATGACTTGTGTGCAAAATTTGAGGTCAGTCGGACTTGATTTGATAGGTTTCAGCATCGAATGTAGAAGTTTGAAATTTCTTAGTTTCATTAGGCTTGAATTGAGGTATGATTCGTGGTTTTAGCATTGTTTAATGTGATTTGAGGTTTCAACTAAGTTCGTATGTTATTTTAGGACTTGTTGGTATATTTGGTTGAGGTCTCGGGTGCCTTGGGTGAATTTCGGATAGCTAACGAATCAAAATTTGGACTTAAGCAGCTACTGGAAATTTTGGCCTTCTGGTGCAATCGCACCTGCAGAATTTAGCTTGCAGGTATGGGTTGAGGCCGAGGTCGCGACAAGGTATGGGTTGAGGCCAAGGTCGCAAAAGCGGGCAGATGGTCCGAAGAAGCGACCAGGCATGGGTTGAGGCCGAGGTCACAAAAGCGAATAGGTGGTACGAAGAAGCGACCAGGCGTAAGTTGAGGTTGAGGTCACAGAAGCAAGCAGATGGTCCGAAGAAGCGACCAGGCATGGGTTGAGGCCAAGGTCATAGAAGCGACCAGACATGGGTTGAGGTCGAGGTCGCAGAAGCGACTGCTCGACCGCAGAAACGGCAAAGTTAGTCGGAGGTGCGAAAAGCCCTGGACAGAACATATAATTCGGGCATTGGCCATTTTTACCCATTTTTGGATTTTAAGAGCACGGGTGAGGCGATTTGCAGGAGATGTTTCAAGGAAAACATTGGTGTAAGTGTTCTTAACTCAATTTTTGTCAAATTACCTGAATCCATAGTTGTTTTTAACATTTAATTAGTGATTTAAGGTGGAAGATTTAGAAACTCCTCTTGGTTTAAATTGAAGATTTGAGGATCGAGTTGATGTCGGAATTTAGTAATTTTGGTATGGTTAGACTCGTGGTTGAATCGGCATTCATATTTTGTAACTTTTGTTGGGTTCCGAGACGTGGGCCTCACGAGCGATTTTTGAGTTAAATTTCGGATTTTGTTGGAAAATTAGTATTTTCATATGGAATTAATTCCAATAATTTTTATTGATTGAATCGAATTGATTGTGACTAGATACGAGGTTTTTTGGGGTCCAATTCACGAGGCAAAGGCATAGCGGAGTAAAGAATTACCCGATTTGAGGTAAATGACTTGTCCAACCTTGTGGGGGGAAATTCCCCTTAGGATTGGTATTGATATGAAAATTGTGATGAGTTGAAAGTCGTCTGCGCGAGGTGACGAATGTGTACATGGGCTAAATATGAAAATTTCTGATTTTTAAATTGTGTAGATCTCTATTACATATTAATTAAATTATTTTATCCTGTTATATGCATCATCATTGGTCTATTTTTACATTTTAGATTTTTCTTACCTTTTCCTGCTAATTGTTTTACTTGTTTAGTTGATGCTTTGTCTTCTTTCGTTCTGTGCTCATTATTTGAAGGTTAAATTTCTTAATTGAATTATTATTAAAATGAAGTATTTGACATTAAAAATTTGGTATTGAGGCAAAGTATTAAATTTATGAAATATTATTTTTGTTGAGTTATTCACTTCCGAATATTTTGTGAAATTCTTGTATTCATTATGATTGAGTCGTGAGCTCCTTATTGTGGATAATAATATTGTTGTTGATTTATTTTGACAAGTTGAAATATTTGGGCACTTGATGTGAAAATTGTGATATATTGTGATATTTACGCATACGGTGGTATAAGGTCTGGGTGTTGAAATGCATGCGGTGAGATAAGGCTGGCTTGATACGTGTGGCTAGTAGGAGAACTACTAGAAGTCATGCGGTGTGATAAGAGTGGCTAAAACGCGGGATGCTATTTCGAAAAAAATAATTTCTTTAAAATTAATTGTGAAGGCTCCCGCGATGATATAAGGAAATGAGATATTATGAATTTATTTATGATTTGGGACTATGAGGCAGTACCTCAGTAGTGCCCTTGTTGATGTTTCTTTATGGCTGCATTTGTCTTTGGTTATTTTTGTGTTTTCCTTAAAGTTGTAAATTTCTGTTTTCCTTCTGCGAGGTATTATTTGCCCTTATTCTTGGTAGTTAAATTGTGACATACCCCCTTACACAGTTCATTTCCATTATCATTATTATTAGTATATTGTTAAACCTTTCACCCTGTATTTTATTATTCTAGTAGGGCATGACCTGACCTCGTCACTACTCTACCGAGGTTAGGCTTGGCACTTACTGGGTACCGTTATAGTGTACTCATACTATGCTTTTGCACATCTTTTTGTGCAGATCCAGGTACTTCCTATCAAACCAGGCATCAGTGAATTACCCGTACGCGGAGACTTCAAGGTATATTTGCCAGAGTCTGCAGACCTCGGAGTCCCCTTCTATCCTTATTATGTTGTTTTTCCTTGTTATCTTTAGACTCTGATGTATAGAGACACTTAGAATAAATGCTTAGAATCTTGTGACTTATTTCTACCAGGTTTTAGGAGTTGTAACTATTTGAATCGCGGTTTGATTTATTTTATATGTTGAGATTTGAGTTTCAGTTTTGTATTCCACATAATTGATAGGCTTACCTAGTCTTAGAGACTAGGTGCCATCACGATATCCTACAAAGGAAAATTGGGGTCATGACAATTGGTGTCCGAAAGGTTCAAATCTTGTCATAAATAATTCAATACACTCAACACGAATTGTAGGAATTAATTCCAAATGAAATTACAGATTTTCTTGATTAAAATCCGAAATTCATCTAAAAATCAACGGTGGGACGCACGTCTTGAATCTCAAAAAAAACTCACAAAATCCGAATACCCATTCCAAGACGAGTCCAACCATACAAAAATTATCGAATTCCGACATCGTATTGCCTTTCAAATCCTAAATTTTTGTTTTTGAAAAGTTTTACAAAAATCTCAATATCTTCCATCTAAATCTGAAATAAATGATGAATATTGACATGGATTTATGAAAAACAATCACTTGCGGATAGAGAACACTTACCCAAGTTGAATTTCTGAAAAACTCCTTTGGAATCGCCCAAATCCGAGATTCAAAACTCAAAAATGAGTAAAAATGGCAAACTTTCGATTTTAAACATTCCGCCTAGGCAAGTCACATGTGTGAAATGCGACTTTGTCTCATATTTCCAGGCAAACAAAAACTGCTACCAGTATTCAGTAAATCGATCATAATGTTCTGTATAAATGTCCAAATGATGAATGGTTTACGTTTCTGAAAACTAGAATTAAAGGGATACAACTTTCATGTTTTGAAAATCTCCAGATTACTTATAGATTGCGAGATATAAGCTTTCAAAGTCAGCTCTCTACATCAGAAATTCGCACACTGCTGTAGCCAATAACTGCAATACCAGCCTTCAGTAAATCGATCATAACTTTCTGTACAAATATCCAAATGATGAATGGTTTACCTTTATGGAAACTATAAATAAAGGGTTACAACTTTCATGTTTTGATAATCTCCAAATTCCTTATAGATTACGCGATATAAGCTTCCAAAGTTAGCTCTGTGCATCAGAAATTCGCACACTGCTGTAGCCAAAAACCAGCGTCGAAAATTTGCCATTTTTACTCATTTTTGAGATTTGAGTCTCGGATTTGGGGAATTTCAAAGGGGTTTTTTCACGAATTCGACTTGGGTAAATGTTCTCTATTCGCAAGTGATTGTATTTCATAAATCCATGTCAATATTCATCATTTATTTCGGATTTAGATGAAAGAAATTGGGATTGTAAAACTTTTACAAAACAAAAATTTAGGATTTGAAAGACAATCCGATATTGGAATTCGATAATTTTTGTATGGTTGGACTCATCTCGGAATGGGTGTTCGAATTTCGTGAGTATTTTCGAGATTCGAGATGTGGGTCCCACTGTTGATTTTTGAGATGAATTTCGGATTTTAATCCGAAAAATCTGTAATTTCATATAGAATTAATTCCTACGATTCGTGTTGAGTGTATTGAATTATTTATGACTAGATTTGAAGCTTTCGGACACCAATTCGCGAGGCAAATGTTTATTGGAATCTTGAATTTGGTTGCAAAGCGAGGTAAGTGTCGTGGTTAACCTTGACTTAAGAGAATAGAACCATTGAATTATTTGTTAAGTGAATTTCATGTGTAATGACGTATATGCGAGGTGACGAGTGCCTATACGTCGTCAAGTTGATTATTTGCATATTTATCTAATAATCATAAATTATTTTAAATCATGATTAATTATTATATTAATTAATTCTCTCATATTCCTTGTCCAATATTATGTCTTGAATTCATGCTATAATTGTTACATGTTTATTTGAATTATGTGTCTTAATTGCTACTTGACATTTAACACATTAAATATTAAATTTCCTATTTTCTCCCTGATTTCCATAATTAATTGCTACTTGTCATTACTTATTATTATTATTATTATTATTATTATTATTATTATTATTATTATTATTATTATTATTATTATTATTATTATTATTATTATTATTATTATTGCGTACATGTTAATGTAAGTGACCTGCCTTAACCTCGTCACTACTTCGTCGAGGTTAGGCTCGGTACTTATTGGGTACATGGGGTCGGTTGTACTCATACTACACTCTGCACTTCTTGTGCAGATACCGGGGTTGATTCTAGCGGCGCATAGTAGACTTGTTCAGATTTAGCTATTCGCAGGAGACTTGAGGTATAGTTGCATGGCGTTCGCAGTTCTGAAATCCCCTTCCACTTTATCATAGTTGTGTATTTCTTTCACACAGTTTTATTTTCATTCAGGCCTTTATTTGGATTATTCTAGTAGCTCGTGCACTTATGACACCAGTTTTGGGATGATTTTTAGACATCACTATTATTATGGATTAATCACTTTATTTCAAAATTTATTTCCGTATTTATTTCTTTGTTATTAACTAAATTAAAATTGTTTAAAATGACTAATATTATTCTAACGTTGGCTTGCCTAGCAAGTAAAATGTTAGGCGCCATCACGGTCCCGAAGGTAAAAATTTCGGGTCGTGACAGTATGTGAGGTGACGAGTGCGTACTCGGGCTAAATGTTGAAAATCCGATTTTTGCTAAATAGTTTCTTTAATTGAGTTACTCTAGTACGTGCAGTCGTCATGTTTAGCCTTATGTCACATGCCTACGTGTCTTATCTCTTACTTGCAATTTGTGCAACATGCTTAGTTAAATTACCTGCTTTCTTGATTTTGTATTCAGTCTTTTAACTGTATGATTCCTTGTTGTAATTTCATTGTCCCATTGGTTATGTATTGTATATTTACTTTTGATACTACGAGGCGATACCTCGAGAGCCCCCATGTTGCATATTTACTTTTGGAACTACGAGGCGGTACCTCGGGAGCGCCCCTGTTGCATATTTACTTTTGGGACTACTAGGCGGTACCTCGAGAGCGCCCCTGTTGCATATTTACTTTTGGAACTATGAGGCGGTACCTCGGGAGCGCCCTTGTTATTTACCTCTATTTGTTGTATTGTTGTTGTTGTTGTTGTTTCTTAACTTGTAAGGATCTTGTTTTCCTCACGTGATGTAGTTGTCTTCTTGAATCTCGTGTCGTTATCTTCTGTAAATTCTCATTGTTACTTCTCAGTCATTTCATTATACTATTATATCTTCTGCCTTGTTTCCTATTATTTTCGGTAGGGCCCTGACCTGACCTCGTCACTACTTTATTGAGGTTCAGCTTGGCACTTACTGGGTACCATTGTGGTGTACTCATATTACGCTTCTGCACATCTTTTTGTGCAGATCCAGGTACTGTTTACCAGACCAGGTACCATTGAGCTAGCCCGTACGCGGAGACTTCAAGGTACATCTGCCAGCGTCCGTAGACCTCGAAGTCCCCCTCTATCTTTATTATATTATTTTCCTCATTCCTCATTAGACTCTGATATATAGAGATATTTAGTATTTTTTTTCTCTTTAGAGCTTATTACTTATTTCTACCGGGTTTTGGGAGTTGTAACTATTTTGAATCGCAATTTTATTTATTTCAGATGATGAGATTTGAGTTTCAGCTTACATTCAGTTATTCCGCATTATTGTTAGGTTTACCTAGTCTTAGAGATTAGGTGTTATCACGACATCCTACAGAGGGGGAATTGGGGTCGTGACAACGAGAGAGATAGCTTACAATTGCAGCATTAGAGCTACTGATGATGTACATAGATTAGTTCACAGCTTTATTTTCTAAGTACGTGTATACATGCATATGTAGGCTAAGATTTTGGTTCTTTTTCTTTGGAGGTTGTAAAAGATAGCGAGTTGTGTGAGCAAGCTATGGATTTGTACAGTTTACTGGTGATTAATACAAAAGTTGAATTAATTACCAAAAAAGATCTTCTTTATCATTTCAATTCTCTAAACATTAAAGAAAGTTTTTAATTCTGAAAAGACATTTTACCATAATATTCTCCATTTCTATATCTAATGATATTGGATCTGGAGATTTCATCCCATTGAATTTGTAAAACATACTTAATATAATCCAACAATGACAATACAAAAGGATAGGAAATCAGAACTCAGAGGGGAAAGGAAAGAAATGAGAGAACTTTTCATAATTTGCTTTACTTTTTTACTTTCATAGACTTTTCTGTGGTAACTACGTACTTTATGAGTTTATTCTTTTTTTTCTTAACTATCAAATCAGCAACTTCCCTATGAAAATTATACTGCTATTTATACTTTAAATATCGATGTGGTGTCTTTGCATGAAATAAACCTTTTAGTAATTGTTCCTTTGACCAACACAAATATAACTAAAGAAACTTAATAAAGATTTTAAAATACATATCTGGTCCAAAACTTAAAGACAGTAGTACAAAATGAAATTATGGTGGGTGAAAATCATTTTTACGTCTACTTTGCTTTAAAAATCAAACTTCTCTCTAACATTGAACAATAGTCATTCTTCTCCTTTTACGTCCATTGACTTTTTTAATACCTATATTTACCCTTACATATCAACCCCCCCCCTCTCTCTCTCTCTCTTTTACTTTTTTAAAATTATGATATTTTTCTTTCATTTTATAAAATTTATATAACAAAAGAAAAATTATTCCTGAGACAAAAAAGAAGAGTGAGAAATAGTAATTAAGTAATATGTTCTATAGTGAAATAAATGGGCAGAATAAAAATAATTTAATTTAATTTATAGTAATCGAAGCTCTAATATATATTTATAAAGTGACAATAAAAGGGAGTAAAAACTTTATAAATATTTGAATGCAAGTAATACAAAGATAATGAATAAAATTATAGATAAATTTATAATAGAATTCCATATAGATAAATGAGTTTTAGTCACCATTAATGAAATAAAAATAGAAATAAATTTTCTATTTATATTGTAAATGCATTCTAAATTATAATTTAAATATTATTTTATTAATGGCGATCAAAAATCATTTATCCATATAGATGATAGAGAATAAGAGAGAGCGAAACTTAAATATATATGTATGCACCACTTGGATATACATACTTAATGTATGTAATATTTAAATAACAATCATAAAAAAATTGCATCATATTTTGTAATAAAATTATTAAAAGAATATTTAAATTATAATATTAATAAACTTAAGTGAAAATCTATACTAAGATAGAAAATTATTTAAACTATATGTAAAATGTTTATTTAAAAAATAAAATATTATGCTATATAATATTAAAGTGTATTATATAGATGGAGAATTAAAAATGTTAAGGGCAAAATTAATATTGCATAAGAAGGGGTGAATGACTATTGTTCAAAGTTAAGGGATGATTTTGATTTTTAGAGCAAAGTTGGAGGGTGTAAATGATTTTGGCCCAATTATGGTGATAACATTTTGGCAGCCCTGCTTTTGTATCTAGTAATATAACTGGACCACTTTTTTCACTCATTTTACTGTACTTCTCTTTTCCTTCTATACTTCCTTTGCTTCCAGTCTTCCACTAAGGAGACAAGTATTTAACTCAGTTTACTTGCTTCTTTGAGTACTTCTTGATTGAAATCAAATTGTAGAGATTCACCACTTATTGATTTGAAGCTTGGTAGATTTCCTGATCACAAAAATGCACACAGTTTCAAATCCCTCGAGATTATGACTAATTTGTCTTCAAATTTACCAGCTAAAAGAATGAGAACTGCAGGTTTGAAGTATCAGACACCATATTGCCAGGTTCAAGGTTGTAGGAAGGATCTTAGCTCTTCTAAGGACTACCATAAGAGGCATAAAGTTTGTGAAGTTCACTCAAAGACTGCTAAGGTTATTGTAAATGGCACTGAACAAAGGTTTTGTCAGCAATGTAGCAGGTTAGTAATAGTTATAACCTTCCATATGTTAGTATTTTGTTCAAAAGTGAATGTGCACTAGTATTTCTTAAGTCTGTAATTTGAGTACAATTCCTTGTAGAACAAATTTTTGGTTTGATATTAGTATGTATTTTTCTAAATTCTAAGTCTTATAATTTGTTTTGGTTGCTAGAGAGTAGAGACCAAATGTGTTTCTTCCTGCAGATAATGTAAATCTGGCTTGCTTCTGAATTTGTAGGTTTCATTTACTATCTGAATTTGATAATGGAAAACGCAGCTGTCGTAAACGTCTAGCAGGTCATAATGAGCGCCGAAGGAAGCCTCACACAGGGAGGCGCTCTGATATGGAGTGCCTTAACATAACTTCTACTCAGCTTTTTACTGATTCCTTCTATTCCATTCAGAAAAAACTTGCAATTTTTTTTTTTGTTTTTTTGTTTTTGACCACTATAGGAGTCTTTGATTGTTAAACCATCTTCTTCTGTGATGTTAGGATTTCTACATCAGTTTTCTTTTATGCATTAAGGAAATTGCTGTTGAGGCCTGAACCTAGAGGAGAGTCACCTGATAGTGACCTGATATCACAATTGATCAGTATCAACTTGTATTCTTTGCCTTTTTCAGAGATGTGTTCATATCATTCGATTTCATATGCTTTTTGTGAAATGTTTACAGAAAATTCACAAATTCATTTTACACACTTCCCAGGTTCTGCGGGTACCAAGTTTCGGGGAACTTCTTTTGCTATGTCATCCTCTCTTTGCCAAAATGTTCTTGGCAGCAGCCTTCTAGATCAACCAAAATATGAGATGGACTGGTAGAAGAATGTAAAGTTTGAAGGCACTGGTGATTATAGCCCTCGACTAACCATGCCTTTCGCAAATGGACACTCAAAACCAAAACCCCTTTGCACTTCATACCATACCGAGAAACAGTGTCCACCTCTTCACGACGAAGAAATAACTGCTCTAACAAGAAGCAAAACTGATGAGAGTAGCAAGTCCTATATGCATGATATAGAAGGATATGATTTTGGTACCTGCTCTCTATTCCAAAGTTCCTCAATAGGAGGTGAAGTCTTGAATGTTCTGGACTCAATCTCAACCATTCAGGGGATTTCTGGGATATCAAACTCGGGCTGTGCTCTCTCTCTTCTGTCATCTCAATCACAAGATTCATCAAATCAATCATCTCTAATTCCCACAACAAGTCACATAATTACACAGAGCAGCAATGCTCATTACAATGTGACACACATATCTGAAAAGCTCCTGGGAATTGGCCCTCAGGATTTATCCAGTAGAGTGCCTGATACGTTCAATTCAGTTGGGGTAAATTCTGGAGAGTGTTGCTTGGAACAGATTCTAGTGTCTAACAGTAGCAACAATTGTTTCATAAATGGGATCATTCAAGGATCCGAATATGTAAACGCCAAGGACCAACTTTCTTCTGAAGATGATCCCACGATTGATTTGCTTCAGTTGTCACCACAGCTTCAGTGAGTGGAAATATCAAAGGTGTTTCATGCAAGAGAAGCAGGACAGCAATGCCAGAATCACTTGATCAGGTAGTTGAATAATATGCATTACCAGAATGAGAGTCCTACTTTTGTACATCTTGTATGTGTCCTGGTTATGAATAGTGTAACAGCTTGCTAGCTTTAACAATTACATAGCCTGCTTCTTTTTGGTTGCAAATAATCGGCTAGTGGATAAAATTCTGTTTCGTGTAGAGCTAGCTACCAAATTATTGGAACTTTACCTATAACTTTGTAAAATATTACTTGAAGAGTTGAAGTTTGTGGTGACGCGTAAGGTATTTCTAAGAGTTGAAAAGTACTGTACTTGGAATTAGAATCTTACTATCAGGTAAACCTGATAAAGATGGATGAACTGTCCTAGCAGTGGCAGTCCCCTCTTCTACTAACTTGGACTTGATATAGGGAAGAGTTTTGCCTCCCATTTTAGAAAACAAGGTTGACTAGACTGCATGATGTTTCCCAAAAGCTGATTTTGTCCTCTATTTAGTGTGTGTGTTTACATTTGTGGATATATCAGTGAGAAGTGCGACGCTAATGTTTTGGAAACAGCATCTCTACTCCCTCGGGTAGGGGTAAGGTCTGCGTACTCACTAACCTCCCCAAACTCCACTTGTGAGATTTCACTGGGTTGTTGTTGTTGTTCGTTTTCACTAGAGTTATTTTTTTTTTCCTTATGTGCAAGCCAGGCCATGGCAGATTACCTAAGCGTTCAATCTGTGGCTGGTTGTCGCAATGTATTACATGCCTCTAGTTTAATCTGTTAGTGTATTTTTGGGAGATGGTAAAATAAGTTAGTGATATCACTGGTCCAGACAAATTGCCTTATTATGTTTCCCTTCTTACCATTAAACTTGATACCTGTAGATGCAAATTTCTTTACATTAGTCTAAACATCTGTCCCAAATAAAAATAGTCATTCAAATAGACATAAGAGGTGGAAAAGGATTCTCAAATAAGGGACACTATTAAGTGGACTTGGAGGGAAGCAAAAAAAGTGTGCAAATTTCTTAATAAACTGAAGACCATAAAATGAAAAAGGTTATTTGGGACAACATACTTTAACGAAATGAAGTTTACTGCTATGGACTTGGATAACAGATTACTACCCACAACCCCAACGTACTCATAATATCCCCCACCCCAACAACCCCAATGTACTCATAATATCCATCTTTTCTCTCATTTCATGTATTTTAAAAGTTTGAGTTTTATGCACTAATAATGTAAAAAATTTAACATAAGTCACTAAAAAAAGTATTAGAACCAAGCTAACAAAATTTTGAAAGTGCTCAACTGAAAATTTTCTACCAATTCTTAGAACCATGTATAGTGATAACTTCAAATAATTGAGTCGGTGATCAAACATATTTTTTATTGTTGGATAAAAGACATATACAAAACCGTTAGAACAACAATAATAATCTTGTCGTACTTAGAGGCGGATAGTTTTTTTTAAATGGTTGAAATCTTCTTCACGAGCAGACAAAAGAATAATAGCAATACCACTATCTCCGAAATTCAACTAACCCACAGCAACATAACATCTAAAAAAAATTGCTTTCTATTAATAGATCTGTGATAGATTTCACCTTCGGACTAATGTCTCTCTTTTGTTTTCAAAAAAGAAAATTGCTTTCTTGTGCTCTTTGGTTATATTTTCCAAATGAAAGAACCTTATTTATAGGCTAAGAATTTATTGAAAATACTTAGTAGGCGTTTGGACATAAAAATTATAATATTTTAAAAAGTAGTTTTTGAAATTAAGTTGAAAATTGGTAATTACAATTAAAAATTATGTGAACATGCATTTCACTTAAAAAAAAACATTACAATTATGTGAGTGAGAAACAATTTTTTTCCTGAAAAAACTTGAAAAATGGTCAAAATCATTTTTGATTTTTGTAAAACTCATTTTTCAAAATCTCCAAAAACTTATAAATTTTTATGGACAAACATGTTTTTGAAGAAAAATTCCGAAAAAAAACTTCATGGACTCGAATTCTTAAACAACATTTAAAGGAGTTAATGAATAAATTCATGACTTTTAAAATAACAAATTACACTTGTAAGATCAAGCATATATCTAGGAGTTCAAGAATGAATCTAACAAAATTTTCAATCCATTCACCTTGGAAAACCAAAAGGCATGAACGTATTTAAAAAATTCCATTATTTCAAAATATTTGACACAAGTTCCTACAAAAAAATAATTATAAGTAATTATATTTAATCGTATTAATTGATAACTTAAAAAAATAGTGAATAACATAATATAACATGTTAAATCATATTAATGGTGTAACAATTCATTATACTACATATGTGTATAGCTCAAATTCTTGTTTTAATGCCAATATTCCACCTAATTTCTCTGTTGCTTAATTTATAAATTGGTGTATCCAAAAAAAATAAGTGAAATTCAACAATAGCCAGATTTATAAGTGGTAATTGAAAAATAACCCCGATTTCAAAAGTAATCGAAATTTAGCCACTTTTCATGTAAAGATAAATCTGAACGAAAATACTGTTCAAAAGCTGGAAAATATTCCAGCATAATATACTGGAGTTCCAGCATAATATGCTGGAAGTTCATACACATGTGTTCCAATCTCCAGTATATTATGCTGGAATTTTCCGTGTGCTGGAGTTCCAATATAATATGCTGGAAGTTTATATACATGTACTCAAATCTCCAGTATATTATGCTATAACTTTTCATGTTGCAGCAAAATAGTGACTATTTTTTAATAATTTTGCAAACGCTGATTATTTTTCAATTACCAGTCTGAAAATTAGCTAGTCCGTTCTATCTTCACAAAAAAAGAAAGGCTTTTAAATTGGGCCTCCACATTCTATACGAACTCGTTTAGAGTTTAGACCCAAGCTCATAATCCATCACCCGACCGCTTTCCCTTGACCGTTAACTTTGCGGAGTTGCGGTAAAATCTTTTTTCACTTCCGTTTTTTATTTTCCTTTTCTCATTTTGTTTTTATATCCACTGCACTCTCTCTGTTTCTCTCTCTAGGGTTTTAACCCAGAAGAGGACTTCAAAAATCTCGGATGCGAAACTCGCTGGATTTCAATTCAGATCGTCGAAATCAGTTTAAATTGACAACTTCGGACCTACTAATTCGTAATTTAGTATGCATTGTAAGTGTATATTTGTGCTTAAATTATTTGCTTTCTTTTACTGGGTATGTTTGTTACTGTCATTTGAAAATGCTTGCAATTTAAAAGGTGAGTTTTTTTTCTTCATCTTTTTCGTCTTTTTTTTTTTTTTTTTTCGTTTGGTTTTTTATGCTTACTAATTTGGGATTGAGATGCAGTTGATTGATTCATTATTTTGTTAAGTAAATTTTTCTGTGGAAAGTTTGAAATCCTTATTACCGTTTTTGTGTGTTATAGAATATTTGTTAATTGGAGGGAAGAATGTAGAAATTCCTTAACACTATGAAGCGTTTTGCTGCTTTGGGCAGCTGTAACTTAGACTCTGGAGAAACAAAAATGAGAGGAATAGATGAATTGGGGGCGGGGGGGCGGGCAAGGTATTGGGCGGTGGGTTTGGTTCCTAAGGTCTTCTTAGTTAGGGATTAAGTTAAAATTTATCCTGTTGTTATTTGGGTAAAGATTTCATACCTGTTAAGTATTATTTAGAATGTGCGTTTAGGTGGTTTTGTTAAATATGAAAGTTATCAACTTTATGGACATTCCTGCATGCCTTATTTCTTCGTCGCTGAAACTGTAAATTTTGCAGTCTACATAGTGGTGATAGGCTTTGCTGAAAGAAAAAAGATAAAACTTTTTAATCTTGTTAACTGGAGGAGTCATATCCCTGTGGAGTCTGATTCCTTAACTTTGGACGTGTAGTATCAATGCTGAGATTAGTTGATTACCTTGTCAGTTTTTTGCATTGGCTTCTCCTTTCTTCTCTTCCTCTTGTTTCTTTCTCTTCATATTTGTAAATGCCTGCAAGGTCATGAAAATTTGTTTTTCGCTACTTTGCTGGAATTAGATTTCTTGAATTATTTGAATTGAAGGTTACAGTTTGTCTTTAAACGGGCTGCTGGATGAGTTAATTTGGTGATCTGCACGTCGGAACTCTCTTGGACCGCCAGGTGGGATCGTGCACCCAAGAATTGTTAATTCTATAGGTAGCTGGCTGTTTGAGATGTATGGTCAGGGTAACTATGCCACTCAGATAGGTCAAAATGCTAATACGTCTAGGCCTCCATTGCAGCAGTGGCCTCCTCCCCCTCCCCCTCCTCCTTCTGCCTCTCAGGCTCCACGTCCACCTATGTTGCCACATGGTTATCCACCAGGACCACAAGTTGGTCAGCGTGGCCCTCCTACATATCAGCATGCCCATCATGGTGTACGTCACCCTAGTCCACCTTTTCCAGTTCCAACAAGTGGCAGCAATTCTAGTCAATTTTATGCACTACCTCCTCCTCCTCCTCCTCCCCCATCTGCACAAGTTCATGAAAGCTCCCCAATGCTGCAATCTCACCAAGTTCCTGTGCAGCATTCACAGTGGAATCCTAGTATGCATCATGTTTCACCTGTAATAGCTCCGGGTGCTCATAGAATTCTTCCACCACCTCCATCACTAGGTCAAACGCCTTATAGAGGTGCATTTCATCAGCCATCACCAGACAGTATGCAAGTTTTTCTTCATAACCTTCCTCCTCCTCCACCACCACCACCACCACCTAATTCGCAGAACCCTGGTTTATCCACACCTCCCCCATTTGATCCCTCCATGCATTTGAAAAGTCATGATTCTCATGTACAACCTGCAGTTCCTGGTCCTCAGCCACCTTTGCCGCCTTCACCTCCTGGGGATCCACCTCTTCCACCATCTTCACCACCTCTCATATCTTCCACTGAAAATACTAATGGTGCTAAAGATGAAGGGGCGTTTGAGCACGATGGAGGGATTGTTAACAGAGAAGATTTACCGGTAAATAATAATTTGGCTTCAGATCTTCCATCTTCTCATCCTAAGCCTGTATCACTAGCATTTCCAGGAGAAGCCTCATCAGTTCAACTTATTAATTCAATAAACTCAGCTCCGTCTCATTCCGCTGCTGATTCTGATATGGAGATGGAAGGTTAGTGTACTATATACTGTTTGTATGCTTTACATGCCTACTGTCTATTGCTTATTGCTATTTGATGCTTCTTCTATCCCAATATATAGAAGTTGTTTGACCTAGTACAAAAATCAAGAGAAAGATGAAAAAATGCGAGTTCAGTATTTGTTGAGGGAAACGTGGCCATATGTTGTCTTTGCCCTATTGAAGAATATAAACTGAATAGGTCCTTCATATTTTTTTTCAAGATACATAAGATGTATTAAAACTTTCTATGTATAAGTGTATGTAGCCTTTCAGAAGAGACCAAACTACCTAACTTTTGGAACGGTCAGCATTTTATGGCAAGGATTCTAGCATATGTTTCCTTTGGGAAATGATCTTCGCTTTTACCTGTAAACTCTTCATTTGGGTAAGGTTTGCTTCAGTCTTATTTTCTTTTGTGCTAGCCTAAACCCTGAACTACAAGGACATCTATGAAAGACAGATAGTGGACACGGTGTCATAACTTTAATGTATAAAGCTACATTGCAATCAGTCTGGTGGAGGAAGCACCAATCAATGTCTAATTAATTGCCTCCAATATTATCTTTCATGCCTATTTTAACAGAGGAAAGGTTTAAGAGGTCTTCGTACTAGAGTGCCCGATGCAGTGTAAGGAGCCTGAGTATGATTCTGATGTTTATTTAGAAAAAGAAAGATCAGTGAGATTCTTCCTATCTCAGTTAAAGAATGTGAGGTGATTGAACTATTTATTTCGATTTATTGATTGCTATAATCCAGTTATTTGTCAAGCTCTATTTTGCACTTGCCACATCAATATATTCTTGTTTTCTTTGCAACCTGTTCATTGAAACCTTCACATTTCTTTATTGCCTAGACGCTTCATTTTTTCTGATTGATGGGTGTGAAAGTTTGTAGTCATCTGATCTATCTTGCTTCTCTGTTGGACTATCAGATGATATCACCCAGCTAGATGAAGATCAACAGATCCATCCTTTTGGGGCTGAGAAGCAGTTAAAGGATAGCTTGGCCGAAGATGTACTACATCGAAATTCATCGTGTTGTGGGCCCTTGGAGCCAGAGGAACAAAGACAAGGTGCAAACGTTTATGCCAATAGAGGGTGTGACCTGAAAATTCCGTGAAGTGACTCATGTTAGAATAGCTGACACACGTATCTTTTAGCTTTGTGCTTAGTTCTTTTCTAACTCTGAGCATTCATCATGAGTACGCAATAGAATGTCTATAATTCAAAATACGTTAGGAAGCTACCACTAATCTGAAATCACCTTCAGCTGATATGAGATAAAGACACCCCTGAAACATTTAATTGTTTATTTTGGGATATCTTTTTAGGAGTATTTTGACCTTATTGTAAATTTATATTCCAGTAAAAATATAAACTTTTAATGTTATATTATTGTTACTATTATTTACATGTATATAACTTATTTTCACTTTTATTTTACTTTGGTATAATGATGAGATGAGTTGAGCTTAAATAAAAAAACATGGTTAGTGAGGATACTTATAGCCAGCCCTAACTTGATTGGAAATAAGGCGCAGTTGTTGTAGTAACTTTAATTTTTTGTTTTGATTCTGATGATATATGATTTGATAGGTGGTCCTATCCCGAGTAAAGGAGTGAGGTTGTAGTAGGTTAAAGGCTAGCTTAAGGATAGTCTAATTGTAATGAATCCTTTAAATGCTAACTATAATGAATCCTCTTAACAATGAATTGAAATGAAACTTAGTAGAGCGTAATGGATGCATAGGATTCATATAGCCGGCCCATCTAATTTGGATTGGGGCATACTTATTGATTGATTGGCTGATGAGATTATTAGAGTTTGACTTTGATGCAAAGTTGCCTTCTTTGTGTTTGTATCCTCTTACATCTTCAGTCTCTGCAGATTCTCCATATCGTGCTCCATCAAGTTTTCAGGAACCCTCTTCTGAGGCCAATGGTTTAAACAGGGATAGTGTACCCGTCTTGGATGATCATGTGCAGACATCATCTTCTATAGAGAAAGATATGAGCCATCCTAGTGCATCACCCACTGATAAGGGAGCTCATCTTGAAAATATTCGCAGTCAGCTCATGGAAGTTGCCAGTCCTTTTAGGCTTATTCAAGGCTATGCCTCGGATGACAGTTTAGATAATGCTAGTGAGAATTGTCATGGAAATCTTGGCCCTTTGACAGTTCCTCCACCTAGTGAAGTTGTTACTATAACTGCCAAGACAGATACTGGGAAATCACCCTTATCTTCAGTTAAACCTTCAAATTCTGTTCCCAAAGATGATAAAGAATCTTGTGCTGCTGTAAAATTTGAGGATTCCTTTGATAATGGTGTTGGAAATAGATTATCTTTGAAGACTGATACTGCTAATGAAGGACCTCATAGGGAAAATATTTTGAGTGTTGATGATAGTGACAGTTTTGATTTGCTTAAGGAAGATGCGAAGGATAAATCTCCTATGCGGAAGGTTGATGAGTATGGGAGATTGGTTAGGGAGGGAGTAAGTGACAGTGATTCTGATGATTCACCAAGGTATAAGCGGAGACGTGGAAGAAGAGGAAGAAGCCAGAGCAGAAGCCGCTCTCCTTATGATAGGAGGAAGAGGAAGAGTCCACGGAAGAGACAGGAGAGGCGGGGTCGTTCTCGGAGGTACTCATTTTAATTTGCTTTTTCCTATGTTTCTGCTCAATATCTCTTCTGTTGATTTGATTTCTACTGTAGTTTTCGATGATTTTAAAATTGTCAATGCTTAAACTTTACAGCATCTCTCCAAAGAGACGCAGAAGTAGAAGCAAGTCACCTTCTAGGCGTGGGTTAACTTTTGGTGGTGACAAAATGAGAAGGGACAGAGGTCATCTCCCACAATGTAAAGACTTCCTTCGAGGCAAGTGTTACTATGGAGCATCATGTCGATATTTCCATGCTGAGCTTGACAAGAGTGGTGGATCAAGATCATACAGGAGCAAACATCTGCACCAAGATCTTCTGCCTATTTCGAAGGATTCTGATATGCACGATTTAAAGGATCTGGATGATTTAAAGGATTCTCATGCGCATGAAAATTTTGGTACTACTCTCGAGAAATCGGTCCACAATCATGATAAATCCCAAAGCCAGGGTATTCCTGATATGGAAGTGAGATATATGAAAGAACCTGAGCCTACTTCTCAGCTTTATGGGAAAGAGAATCAAATGGAACTTACTGTGAGTCCAGTAATTGTTGCTGAAGGGCAGAAGCTTCCTGGTGATGATGCTACTGGGGAAATTCCCTCTTCAGTTGGAACTATAGGAATTCATCAGTTTGAAGATCATGTCTCTGATCAGATGCTCCTAAATGTAGATGAGAAACTTAAAGAGAACTTTGATTCGTCTGTTCCGGAGTCATCATCTGTCCAGACATCATCAATGGTCACACCCGTCCAGCTTCCTCAATTTGCGTCTGCTAAGGAGTCATGCCCGTCAATTGTACTCCAGACAGCACCCTTATCAGCTTCCTTTTCTTCACTTCCGCAGGCTTCAAGTACTGCATTTACTCAGCAGATGCCCAGAGATCACAACTTGCCCCCACCATTTAATTCTGCATATATGGAAAGTGTTCCTCTGTATCAAGCTCCATTTCCTCATCAACCGTCTCCATTCGCTGTACCTCTGAGTACCTCTTGGAATTCTCTTCCACCACGTCCAGCACAGTCACAGCCACCACATCCTCCATTTGTGAACGACTCCTCTGGAAATGCAGCTGGTGGACAACATAATGTTCCTCGGGGATATTTTCAACCAAATATAGTAGTTCCAAGAAATGACTTCTATTCGAGCCCATTGCCTAATATTCCTCAAGGTGGTGAACATCATGCTTATCTGCAGACTCAACCTATCTATTCTAGGGGTTCACCAAATAGACCACCAGCTTTCCTTGGCGAACGTCTGCCCGTTGGTGAACTTCCTATTCCATCTTCTACGAGTTACCCTTACATGCAACAGCCGCACTGTGTTCCTCAGACAGCTGGTATTTCTCGACATCTTGTTGAGCCTGGAGGTAGTTCCTCTATGTCAAGGTATTCATCTGATTCGTTAGACCAGAATCAAGCTTCTCGATTGCCTGACTTTGTTGGATCCAGAATTTCAAGTCATTTCAACCCTTATGCATCTACATTTGACCAGCCACTAACCACGAAATTCAGTTCGGATCTTTCAATACATGGAAGAGATATGCTCCCTAGTAATAAATACGGTGCATTTAGTTTGAGCAATATGCCAATTGATGGCCATCATGCTGAAAGCCTTGGTTCACGGAATATTACCCCACCATCTGCCCGTGCAGCTGGAGGAATGTTCAACCAGCCAGGTGGTAACCAGTATGACCCACTTTACGACAGCATAGAGCCATCTACTAGCTCACTTAAGAAGTCTGATCCTGGTCAAAAGCGTGAAGTAACTGATGGCTCGGGTGGTATGTTAAGGCTCAGTGGATCCAATGAACCACTGGATGTTGAAGTAAACAAGAGGCAAAAAGGAGGTGGAGCTATTGCATTTACCGCATCAGCAGAAAATGATGAATTTGGTGAGACTGCTGAGGCAGAGGTAGGTGCTGTTGAGAATGGAAGTCCAAGCGATTCCAGTGATGGAGAGGATGTCCCTGCAGGAGAGATTGAGATCGAACAGGTAAAGCCATCGGGGGAGAAAAAGAAAAGTAAGGATTCCCGATCTATGAAGCTTTTCAAGAGTTCAGTTGCTAATTTTGTAAAAGAGCTGTTAAAACCATCATGGCGCCAAGGTAATATGAGCAAGGAGGTGTTCAAGACCATAGTCAAGAAAACTGTTGACAAGGTCTCTGGAGCTATGAAAAGTCACCAAATACCCAAGTCTAAGGCAAAAATCGACCATTACATTGACTCGTCACAGAGGAAATTAACTAAACTAGTCATGGTATGACCTCTTCTTATCTCTACTGTTTCACAAAGACCCTTTTATGTGTTTAGTTTTTGCCAAGGGTTTTAATCTGTGTGGCCCAACCAAGTTTAAACGGGTTGTGTTACAACCTGTTGATTGACTTGACCCAATGGGTTGAACCTGAAATGACCCATCAAACGATTGGGTCAAAACGGGTCAACATAGTGTAACACTGTAACCTGACGGTCAAGATACAAGCTATACCAAAACATACAAAATCAAATTTGGAGATCGGAATAATGTAAATGTGGAAGAACTTAAGCTAATAAAAAAAATTACTTTAGCTTTCACATTTTTTTTCAAAAAGCAACAAAAAAAGAGGGAATGTTGGGTCATGCTGGGTGTGGTAGGCTATAACTCGTTATTTGACACATCTTGACCAAACCCATCTTGTTTTTGTTTAGGGTTGAATCAAGTGTTTGCCTACTGAAAATTTTTAGCTTGTGTCTATCATTAATGTGGATTGAGTTTACGCTAAAGTGAATGTGCTGGGCATACTTTTTAATAACTATCTTGTGTGTCTGAAATAGGATTATCCTTGAAGTTGAATATTACAGTGCTTATCACTGTTATTTCAAATTGTACCTTTGTTTATCAAATTTGCTATTCCATAGAGACTTATAGTGTAACCTTGGTTGTGTAGGATGCTGATACTCTGATTAGAAGACATTATGCAAATTCAATACAATGTAACTAACAGTTTGTTTTCCAGGGCTATGTTGATAAATACGTCAAGGTATAACTGTCAGTTTGTTGGCTGTTCCAGTTGGCAACAGCAGTTATTTTGCTGTGGTATTTGTCATTGCGGATGCTACTGCGCCACAGCATACAACTACTTATGCTTTGAAACAAAGTCTTGCCTGATGAGCATTGAGCAGTTAGAGTTGCATTGCTGCTTAGGATAAAAGCTCATATGCACGAGTATGCCCAAAATATTGATGCCTCCATATATTTCCTGAAACGAGAAACAGGGTATTTGGGATTACTTTGCCAATATCTACAATCAAACCCCAAACGTGTTGACCCTTGTACGAAGTGTACTATCTCTGCAGAAGTACGGGACCTCAGCAGCACATTGAGAAGGGCAAAATGTATGTATTAAGTTTCTTTTTAGTTTAGTTTTGTTTCCTTAATATATATCCTTGTTGAATGGGTGTTGTGTATACGAATATTAATAGCAAGCCTGTTATTGATTTTTTCTGCGTTATTGATATTCCCAGAATATTAATAGCAGCAAGCCTGTTATAGTTTTGTTTCGGTTAATTGTGAGGATAACTGAAAGGTTCTAGTTAGATTTTGTATTTATTTACTTCCTAATTTTGGAATGACCCGTGAACTCTTAATTCGTGTGCACTTCATATAAAGCTGCTTACTTAAACAAGTATGTAAAATTATGGAATATGAAATAACTCCATTTGAAAAAAATAGAGGAAGGAAATAACTCCCCATCTTAACTATCTCACAATTGACGTTCTTGAATATCGATTATGTGGAATGTCATCGACCTGCTTGTAAAACTTCTGTACATCTAAAAACCAAAATTTCGTAGTCATGATGTTTTGGCTCCTATAAAACTTTTCGAGAATTTTCTCTAGCTGATTTAACTATGAGATTAGTATTTTTAGTGTTGATCGCTAATAATATGTAAAAGTTTCTTAATGACGACGACCTCCAAATCATAAGCTTTACTCTAAAGCGAATGACTTAAGGATAAAAATGTTGGTAGTAATTCTATTCACGCAAAGGGTCAAATATACCCCAATATTTTCGAAAATGGTTTAAGAATACCCCTCGTTATACTATTGGGTTATCTATACCTTGCAGTCATACTTTAGGTTCAAATATACCCCTCATTTAAACGGACGGACATGTGTCATTGTCCTGTTGGTCAATTTTAAATATCTCCTAATTAATTAAAAAGACACATTATCCATACCCGAATAATAATTTTTTTTTGTAAAAACTGAAAAAAACTAAAAAAATATTTTTACTAAAAACTGAAAAAAATGAAAATATTTTTTTTCAGTTTTTACAAAAAACTGCTTGAAAAAAACTGAAAATATTTTCTAAAATAATATTTTTGTAAAAACTGAAAAAAAAAAAACTGAAAAGCAATTTTCTAAAGCAATTAAAAACTGAAAAAACTGAAATATTTTTAACTAAAAAATGAAAAAAAGAATTTGTTTTTTCAGTTTTTACAAAAACACTGCTTTAGAAATTTGCTTTTTAGTTTTTTTTTTTTCATTTTTTACAAAAATATTGTTTTAGAAAATATTTTTTAGCTTTTTTTAAAGCAGTTTTTTTGTAAAAACTGGAAATTTATTTTTTCATTTTTTTCAGTTTTTAGTAAAAAAAAAAAATCAGTTTTTACAAAAAAAATTGCTTTAGAAAATTGATTTTCAGCTTCTTCTTTTTTTTTTTCAGTTTTTTCAAAAATATTTTTTTAGAAATTATTTTTCAATTTTTTCTAAAGCACTGAAAAAAGAATATTTTCGTTTTTTTCAGTTTTTAGTAAAAATAATTTCAGTTTTTTCCAGTTTTTACAAAAAATAATTGCTTTAAAAATTTGCTTTTCGGGTATGATTAATGAGTCTTTTTAATTAATTAGAAGATATTTAGAATTGACGAACAGGACGATAACACGTGTCCCTCCATTTAAATGAGGGGTATATTTGAACCCAAAGTATGACTGCATGGGTATAGATAACCCAATAGTATTACGAGGGGTATTCTTAGACCATTTTCGAAAGTAGATGGGGTATATTTGGCCCTTTGCTGTTTTATTTATTTTCAGGCTGAGAAGGTTTATAGCCCGTTTGGCCAAGGTGGAAAAATTAGCTTATTTTGAGAAGTGCTATTTTTCAAAAGTACTTTTGGCGAGAAACAATTTGTGTTTGATTAATTAATTTAAAAGTAGTACTTCTAAGTAGCAATTAGTGTTTGGCCAAGCTTTTAAAATATGCTTCCAAGTGTATTTTTCTCAAAAGTGCTTCTCCAAAAAGTACTTCTCGGTAGAAGCTACTTTTTTCTGCTTCTCTAATACTGCTTCTGCTTCTTCTCATAAATACTTTTTCTCTCTTAAAAGCTTGGCCAAATACTTTAAATTTGAAAAAAAAAACTTTTGAACTTGGAAAAACTTGACCAAACATGCTATTAGATTCATGGCGAGGCCAAAGTTGGAAGCACGTAAACTTGTATACTTACCTGGGATATTTTAAATTGTAATGTTTGAGCTCGAATTGACGTTACGCAGAACTCTCAAACTACCATAATATACAATATTATAGAACTAACAACTCGATGAGTATGATGTTCACTCTAAACACACTTTTATGTCATGAGGGTCCAGCTCATAGAGCCTCACACATCCAAAAACACTCTTTATGCCTAGATTGCTATATCAAAAATTTTAAATTTTACACTCGTGGATTTTATATTATTCCAAAATACTAAACTTTTTGTATTTATACCATTTTATTTTATTTTTTTTATGTTTTCTAAAAATAAAAAAAAGAAACAAATTTGCACAAATTGGATAAGATTGGTCGGAAGGATCCGAATCCCCAAATGATTATGGATCGGGTTTTCGAGCAAGACAATCTTAAAAATACCAAAATCCCCGCTGTATTTACCCGAAATACTCTGGTCCTTCCACTTCTTACTCAAAAAAAAATCAAAATTCGACTTTCCATTTTCAGTTCTCTCCAACGCTCAACAGATTCAACTAGGTATCTTTCATATGCTTCAAGTATACTGGAAAAAGTTTTTTTTTTTTTCCATTTTCTCTGATTCATTTTACGATTGAGTATTTCGATTAATACAATTTTGTGTTTTCTAGGTTAAATCTACATAGGCATTGTCTCGTATTTGTGTAGGATTCATAAATGTGACTTCTATAGACTTGAGTATAGATTACAATCTCTATAAACTAGCTAGACTGAGCTTACCTGCGTTGACCAAATTGTATTTGACTGTGCGTATATTGCTTTGTTTCCTTTTGGGGAATGTAAACAGTTGTTATTAAGGAAGATTATGAGCATAATTAGTGTAGAGTTTATGGAATCTTAAAAGTGTGTACTTTTTAAAATTTAGCTTTTTTTGGTATTTCAGTTTGCATATTTGGATCAGAGTCGGATCCAGGATTTGCAGTTTATGGGTTTCTATAGCGACCTTAAGTTAACCATAACAACTGGGAGTCTCAGTGAAATATTTATGGGTATTTTATATTTAGTGGATTTCTTAATACATATACAAAGTCTAAGCAAAAGATATTGGGTTCATGTGAACCCATATCTTACACTAGGGATCCATCCTGATTTGGATGCCTGTTTCTACTACTGAGTTGGGTTACAATGACACTTCTGTAAGTAATATAGCCACGTGCTTGACTGCATGGGAATTTTGCGGAAAAGTTTCTAGCTGGTTTCATGCTTCCACTTTTATTGCAAAAATGCACTATTAAACTTCAGTCATAGCCCAATGTTATTCATTGGAACTTGGTTTAATTTTATTGCAGGAACTTCCTGTTAACGTTGTTGCATCCCCTATTGAATGAAAAGGATGCATAGCAGTAGGATTGTTATCCAGGCATTGCCTGCCCCTGGGGCTCCAGACTACTGGGATGCTGAGAAGGGTAAGGGTGGTACTAAACTGAGAAAGCTGAATAGCAAAGCTGCTTTTAGCAGAGGCCATCATAACAAAAAAGTTGATGACCTCATTCCCTGGCAGGCAAAAAGAATGAGAAACAAGCAAAATAGGAGGGTATTTTGTATTGGTAATGCTGACCACATATTAAGAGCTCCATTGAGGATCATGGGTCAAGAAAAAAATTCACATCTCTGGTCTTCTGAAAATATCAAATCAAGTACAAAAGTAGGAAGTTGCATTGCGGACTTGAGTGCATGGAAGGTAAAGAAAAGAAGAAGCATTCTGGAGAGCAAGTGTATTGCCTCGGAAAATAATGTAACTACTTGTGAACAGGCAAATGATGCTGCTATAACAGGGAAGAATCCTTTAGATAAAGGTATAAGTTCAGAAATGGGAGTTGCCACATGCTATGAAGGAGATTTGGTGATGAGCAGTAGTGAGATAAGGGCATGTCTGTCCAAGAATATATGTGATGGGGCAGAAAAAACTAATTGGAACAATCCCTCTAAGTCTACTGGTGCTGATCGTGATGTGGAAACTTGTAGTGATAGGTGCGGCAGTGACATTTCTAAGGATCATATTTTTGTTACTTTGGAGTCGAAGTCTGTCTCTGAAGTTGAAAATCGGGATGAGACAGTTTCTAATGTAGGCGATACTTTGACTACTGAACATGGTAATTTTGTTGAGGTCAATAATGCTGCAATTGAGATGAGGGATCTGCATAGACACCCAAGGCTGGAAGTGCTGATAACTTATTCCAGGAAGAGGAGAAAGAATTCTAGTGCTCCCGCAAGCAGTTTATCATCTATCATGACGGATGCTGCCTCCTCTTTTCCAATTATAGAAAACAAAACAAAAACCACCAGCTCAAACCACTACCAAGTGTCTTTATCGTACTGCTCCGATAATTTGCCTGAAGAAGTAATTACTGGAGGCAGTACCTTGTTGACGGGTGTGCAACAACTGCTATTAGAGAAGGTTCCTGGTGACAGTTCATGCTCTGAAGCTTGGAATAAAAAGGAAATAATTCAACTTGATGATCAGAAAGAGAACATCAACAGTCCAATGGTTTCTATCAAGGATGAGTGTCCAATAGACTCCAAAGCAGAAAATTCTGAGCAGGAGAATATAAATGAGGCAGATGCCACTGTGAATGTGGCATATGAAATTGAATCTACTAAAGAGAGTTCACATTGTGCAAGGTCTTGTGGTCTTAGGGCCTCCAATGACACTAATAGTATGATCACAACAAATGAACCCTTGAATGGGGAAAGACAATCAGCAACTGAAGACAGTCCTCATTCAAGAACGAGTGCTTTTGTAGATGGGAAGACTCAAATCACAAATATGGCTATCATCCCTCCTTTGGGTGGAGTGCTTAATGCACCTTCTAGTAAGAAGCTTCTTGTACTTGATGTAAATGGATTACTTGCTGATATTGTTCCGATTCGTCATGTTCCATATAATTTGAAAGCGGATATCATTGTATCAGGGAAAGCAGGTAGAGTTGGCCAACTTTTTATTTCACCTTTTAGTTTTACTTTCCTTTTAGAAATTATTCTAACTGGATTGTATCTGCTGTGCCAGTTTTTAGAAGGCCTTTTCTGGAGGATTTTCTGCAATTCTGCTTTGAGAGATTCAATGTAGGTGTATGGTCATCAAGGATCAAGTACTCTTCAAACTTTGCTTACTCACCGTAGTACATTTATTGGATATATTCGGTAGTTGAGATGTGGACTCGTATGATTATATCTGTCCCGTGTATGTTGTTGAAAATTTTGCAGGAAGAATATGGAGTTGGTTCTAGATGTTCTTCTGAGAAATGCCAAGCACAAGTTGGTCTTTTGTTGGGTAAGAATTTCTTGCTTCTCATATTCTTTCATGATGTGGTGCTTGTACAAATGCTCAATTCTTGGTGTTCATAGCAGAGGACTAAAAGAAAATCTGGTGATTCTTGGACTTTAATATCATTTGAAAAAGGGAAAGTGCATGGTGAAAATTAGTTATATTTTCTGATTTTCTCCCAAGAATTACTAATGCATGGTTACATAAATGTGGATATCAGGGGGAACCTAGGAATACCTGCCTTGGTATTAGAATCAGACTCAAGTTGAGAACACATGAGTTATTGGTCTTGTTTGTCTAAGCACGCATACTGTATTTCTCATCTCAAAGGATAATTTGAGGATTCAAATACATATTCTACTTCATTTGACTATAGAAGAAGGATTTTCATTCATGCCCAATCTGAGGGATTGAAATCCATAGATAGTGATTAGAAAAATAACTAGATATGATAATGAAGCTTGATTGTTGCACTACTTTGTCATATATGCATCTCTTTTGTTTGCTGATGCATGGATTTCTGAATTATCAATCCAATAGGAGTCTCAATCCTTTTCCCGCTCATTTCCAGACCCAATAATCGAACTGCTCTAGATATAAATTGGTGGAGGGGTGGCCAATTATTTAATTTCCTTTCAGGCTTGATTGCCGTTCTTTCAAGTTACCCTTTCAAGGCTCAAATTCTACGACAGTTGGTCACTCTTCCCTTTATATGTCCGGTTATGTTTTGGGCCTTCACGAATGGGATGTGTTATTGACCTTTCATAGTGTGAGAAAATAAAACAGCTAAACTCTTTTCTTCGCGAAAGAAAATGAGTGGCTTGGAAAATTTTGCTGGTTCGGGATGAAAACAAGTCCCCATGATTGCCACGTAGCTTACTGAGTATTCTTTCATTAATTCTCCCCTGCCCTTATTCCTCAATGAAACCAAATACATAAGGATACATATGGTGCCAACTTCCCTCTGTTGCCATGCTCTACAACCTAATACTTTCTGGGCTCTAGTTGAATTCCTGAGAACTACATTAAGTCTGCTGCTTGGCTTGTGAAATTATGGTTTTACCTTATTGCGATAGATGGAGTTTCCAAACTAGTGGCTCATTCTCTCTTGGATAGTTATTTTAAGATCTGGTAACCTAGTTCGATAAACACTTTTGATTGAACATAGTTAATGTTTGTGGCTCTACCCACTTGATTGATGTATGAACTAACATATGGAAATGTCTTCCTAATTGCCAAGTAAGATCGATAAATACTTTTTGTTGTTTTTTTGTTTTCTTCTCGTTGGGAGAATAAATGTTATGTTGGAGAAGTTCTAATTTCCATCCTGCCTTTTTTTTTTATTTTGGTTTTCTTTGTACTCATTTATTTGTTTTTCTGTTTGCCTCTTTTCATTTATTCATTTAAAAGTAGTATAACAAACTTGAATATTATGTAGGATCAATCCCACTGCACTGATACAGGTTTTCCTGTTGTCGGGAAAAGGAGGACCAAGCCTATTATCTTGAAGAAGCTTAAAATGTTATGGGATAAATCTGAACCAGATCTTCCATGGGAGAGAGGTGAATATGATGAGTCAAACACACTTTTATTGGACGACTCTCCTCACAAAGCCTTGTGTAATCCAGTGAGTTTTAATCCTTTCCTCTTCCTGGGAAATTTAAATTTACTGCATGAGCAAAATTCAATAAGTTTCAACTTGTATTTTCGTTTTTGCAGCCAAATACAGCAATATTTCCAAATTCATACCATTATTTGGATGAGAAAGATGACTCGTTAGGTGAGCTTCCTTCCTTCTCCCTCTGTGTGTGTGTTTTCTCTTGCAAAACTATCACAACTACAGGGGTAGGTGAGTCAGACATGTCAATTGTGAACTTTGTTTCTTGGGCTTCTTCATTGAGAGTCTGGTGATGGTTGAACCTCGCGAGTACTGGTGATGGTTGGACCTCGCGAGTATATCATGTGTGTTTTCCGATGAATAATGCAAATTGATACTGAACTCTGTTACTTGGAATTTCTTTGTGCTTTCCTTTTGTACAAGGACTTTTTGCTATAGTATTTGCTTCTCCAGGATTCATACTTCCAAGTTCCAATTATATGATTAGTTAAAATGCTTTACACTACTATATGTGACCGCTTAAACGGCTTGGGTCATTCCTATCCTGTATGGGGTAGAGATGTGGGTTTATGATTGTCGTTACCCTCTTTGTGTATGCATGACATGAATTGTATTCAATCCAATTCATGCTGTTAGAAAGTATGTAACTTCATTTTGTTTATCTGCAGCAGGGCCCGGCGGTGATCTGCGTGTTTATCTTGAAGGATTGTCCATGGCAGAAAATGTTCAGGAGTATGTAGAGAGTAACCCATTTGGTCAACGACCTATCACTGAAAAGAACGTATCTTGGCGTTACTATCGCAAGGTTATTGATGCCGCGACATATTTACAAGAAAGCGGTACTAACAAATTCTCAACTTATAGATGTCGATATTGATGGAAAACTTGATTTTCGCAACGTGTGTTTTTTGTATAAAACCTATAGTTGGCTCGGTAGCTTTTTGATTGATGTAGCTGGGATATCTACCTTATTACAATGGGCAACAAGTCCAACAACGTAGAATACTTGCCTTTGCTTTGTGGGCGTACACTCAGCGGACACGTCTAGAAGCAGCTTTTTGCACGGCATTTTGCATATACTTACCTCATACCTAACCCAAACGACTAGTTATTTTTGGCCCAACCAAACTATTTAGGAAGCAAGTTGTATATCGTAGGGTTAATTTTTGTTGTAAACTTGTTCTAGTCCTTGTGACCATGCAGATTAATCTGTTATGTATTGTATACAGCAGTAATAGAAATATTCTTACTCTTACTGATCTTTGTACGAGTATCTACTTTTGCTCTCATATTAGTAGCTTCTTGATGCATTCATAAACTCCCATAACAGTAATTAAGGTACAATGCAAAAGACTGGATGTCGACTTGTCAATCAACTCCAAATAAACTGCCATTTGATAGACGGAAATGTGAGTCCGGTATTGACCTTTTTTCAATAATTTAGATTTGTTAGTTTACATGTATATAGCGTAGTATTATCCCTGAATCTGAATCCCAAGCTATAGGCGGCTGGTCGAAAAATTAAATTATCTCACAGTGACTAGACCCGACATTTCTTATCTTGTGAGTGTTGTAAGTCAGTTTATGAATTCTCTCTGTGATAGTCATTGGGATGCAGTTGTCCGCATTATTCGATATATAAAATCGGCTCCAGGCAACGAGGTCATGAGCAGATCATTGGATACTCAGATGCTGATTGGGCAGGATCACCTTTTGATAGACGTTCTACGTCTGGATATTGTGTTTTAGTAGGAGGAAATTTGGTGTCCTGGAAGAGCAAGAAACAGAATGTAGTTGCTCGGTCTAGTGCAGAAGCAGAGTATCGAGCAATGGCTATGGCAACATGTGAGCTAGTCTGGACCAAACAATTGCTCAAGGAGTTGAAATTTGGTGAAATCAGTCGGATGGAACTTGTGTGTGATAATCAAGATGCCCTTCATATTGCATCAAATCCGGTGTTCCACGAGAGAACTAAACACATTGAGATTAATTGTCACTTCGTCAGAGAAAAGATACTTTTAGGAGAGATTGCTACAAAGTTTGTGAGGTCGAATGATCAACTTGCAGATATTTTCACCAAGTCTCTCACTGGTCCTCGTATTGGTTATATATGTAACAAGCTCGGTACATATGATTTGTATGCACCGTCTTGAGGGGGAGTGTTAGTTTACAGCATGTATATAGTGTAGTATTGTCCCACATTGATAGAGGAGTAGTATGTCCTTGTATAGTATAGCTATAAATAAGGACCTCTTGTATTGTATTGTTCATCCAATATCAATAACATATTTTCTCCCGTGCCTTCTCACAAGATTGTTATTGGACAAGTTGAAGTTACTTGATGGACTCAACATCATTTTGATTTTACAGGTTAGATTATTTGGAAAAACAAACTCTAAGTTTTTTTTAAAAGTCTTCTGTTAGGAAAACTCTAGGATTGCTAATCTTGCCACTTGGGAAAGAGAACTAAAATCCCAAGCTATCAGAACCAGTAGAGATCAAGACTTTGCTCCTCCCCTTCCTAGTCACTGTTTGGATCACAATTCTTATGTTAGAATCGATTATTCCAAGACCAAACCTATCTATCACTTAAACCCTTCTCCAGTATGCATACTATTAAAATTTTCTGGTAACACCAGTTCTCTTATGTGGGACTGAGGCGATCAAGTCGTTGCCTTTGGGCTTCGGTATTTTTACGAAGAATTAACCCAGATAGCCGCCCACCTAATATTAAGCTATAAATAGCCGGCGGATATATAATATTATATACAATTCATGATGCATAACTATGTATATTTAATGTATAATCTATATACCGTCTAAAAAAAGTAAGTATTGAATGTGACGGGCTATATGAGTAACAAGTCATAATGCGAGTTAATTTATGAAATTTCTGTTTCCTAACAACCTGGTATCCGATTCATTTAACTTGTGTCTTGTTGTAACTTGTAAAACAATATTATCTAATATAAACAATATATATCAACTATTGTGCAACGTGCCTCCGTAGCATAGTGGTAGTGCGTTCGCTTCGTAAGCGAAAGGTCGCGAGTTCGATCCTCGCCGGGGGCTTTTATTTACACGATTTTTTTGAGCCAACTTTCAGTTGGGTAAGCAGTAAGCACTAAACAGAAATTTTTGCTTCGTTCTTTGGTAATTTCATATAAAACTTAAATGCAAGATGCTCAACCGCGAGTTAAGGTATGATTTGGTTAGAAGAAATGAACTACTATCCTCTATCCCATTTGCAAAACGGCAAGGGCCAAATATACCTCACTACTTTCGAAAATAGTTTAAAAATACTCATCGTTATACTATTGGGTTATCTATACCCCTGCAGTCATACTTTGGGTTCAAATATAACACTCATTTAAACGGAGGGACACGTGTCATCGTCCTGTTGGTCAATTCTAAATATCTCATAATTAATTAAAAAGACTCATTATTCATACTCGAAAAATATATTTTTTTTTTGTAAAAACTGAAAAAAACTAAAAAAATATTTTTACTAAAAACTGAAAAAAACGAAAATATTTTTTTTTCTAGTTTTTACAAAAAACTGCTTTTAAAAAAACTGAAAAATATTTTCTAAAACAATATTTTTGTAAAAACTGAAAAGCAATTTTCTAAAGCAATTAAAATCTGAAAAAAACTGAAAAAAAAGAAAATATTTGTTTTTTCAGTTTTTACAAAAACACTGCTTTAGAAATTTGCTTTTTAATTTTTTTTTCCTGTTTTTACAAAAATATTGTTTTAGAAAATATTTTTTAGCTTTTTTTAAAGCAGTTTTTTTGTAAAAACTGGGAAAAAAAATATTTTCGTTTTTTTTCAGTTTTTAGTAAAAAAAATTTCAGTTTTTACAAAAAATATTGCTTTAGAAAATTGATTTTCAGTTTTTTTTTCAGTTTTTTCAAAAGCATTATTTTAGAAAATATTTTTCAGTTTTTTCTAAAGCAGTTTTTTTGTAAAACTGAAAAAAAAACTATTTTCGTTTTTTTCAGTTTTTAGTAAAAATAATTTCAGTTTTTTCCAGTTTTTACAAAAACATATTGCTTTAAAAAATTGCTTTTCGGGTATGATTAATTGAGTCTTTTTAATTAATTAGAAGATATTTAGAATTGACCAACAGGACGATGACACGTGTCCCTCCGTTTAAATGAGGGGTATATTTGAACCCAAAGTATGACTGCAGGTGTATAAATAACCCAATAGTATAACGAGGGGTATTCTTAGACCATTTTCAAAAATAAAGGGGTATATTTGGCCCTTTGCAAAAGTTGTTCTTGCTAAGTTCTCCTGGTGCTGCAATATGAATATGTATATTGTTCAAAATTTCAGGCTAAATGACAAGAATCTCGCGAGTAAACAGAACTGGTGACTAAACTTCCTTTAAATAACAAGTAGTATCCGATTCACTCGACTATCTATATCTATATATATACTATATTAAAAGCACGAAAATCCTTAGCGAAATATCGTTTACCTTTTTTACGCCTGAAAACTAGATTTCACACTAGACAAAATAGTAATTTAATTATCTTCCTAATATTTAAACTTTAAAGTCAGCTAAAATTTTATTTATTAAATATTATCTTATCTAAATTAGGTAGAAAGGCCTAATATTTAAAATTTTAAAATTAATTAAATTTGCCTTTGTAAAAATTATATACTAATATTTAGACAGTAGCTTGCAATGAACTTTAAATTCAATTAGAGTTATGTAATTTATGTAAATCGGAAAAGGTCCAAATATACCCCTGTACTATGAGAAAAGGTTTAAATATACCCCTCGTTATACTTTGAGTCCAAATATACCTCTGTCGTTATACTATTGGTTCAAATATACCCCTCTTCCGTTAAGTTTGGCAAATGTGGACATCCAATCCTACATGGCACTAATATTTGATGAGATGGATGCCACGTGACATGCCACCTCAACACCCCTACCCATTTTATCCCTCCCTTCTATTTTGTTTTTCACCACTAAAATTCTCTTCCGATAATATTGAATTTATACAAAGCTACTTGTTGCTCCCAAATGCACGCACAAGTATACGTGGTCGACAAGTTATAATATAGGATTGTAAGTTCAGATATCGTACCCACATGGACTTGTGATTAACTATCAACTAAATTAAATCAAACAATTAATCTATTCAAGCGAATCCTAACGTATGAATATTTAACTAAAAGTAATCTAGAGTAACAATTTAAGAGATTAAAGAAAACAACGACAAGCTTAAAGACAAATTCAATGCGAGTGAATATTCTAGAGCTATAGGCTTTTAAAATCCGTAACACCCTTGCTACAAGCCTCGCGCCGCGACTTCTGTCGCGAGCTTCATCTCGTTGTAACCCTGGCCTCGCAAGCTCTGTAGCATGCCTTCTCTCGCTGTAGGTCTCGCGGCGCACACTCAAACGCGAGATAAATACCTCGCCTCGCCTGCTCTAACGCGAGCAACATGGCTCGCTTCGCCTGACTTCTTTCTGCTTCACTTTTGAGTTGCTTTGCCTACTTCCCAATGTCACGATTTGTCTTCTTTTTTCAATTGACTTTTGTCTTCTTTTGTAATGTCACACTTTACTCATTGTATATCCAATAATTAAATGATCATAACTCCACTCTTGTAGTGCATAAAATACACATAAAATATCTACTTTTCTCTCAATTTCGTCTTCAACATACCTACACATAAAATAAACTCAATTAAGCACAAATATAGTATGGTTTAATATTAAAGCCCCAAAATATAAGGTAAGTAATGCACTAAAAATATGGAATTATAGCCAAACATCACTACCCCACACTTAAACATTGTTCGTCCTCGAGCAATCAAACTATACTTTATATAGACACAATCTTTTTAAATAACTTTCCTAACTCATCACACCAAGAATCTTTAAAATAGACTAAGTACAAGGGTGTAACATCTTCACCTCAAAATTTGACTCACAAGTACCTCGTATTATTCACAACTAACTCACTTACTCTAACATTGAGGTCAATGACATTACCTTTCCTTCATGAATCAAGTGCCCTCACATAAGCACAATAAAAATTTAAGAGCAATTAGGAACTCAAGATAGAAAAATTCACTCACTCTCAGAAATAACATTCATATGCCACAAAAGATGCACCATAGGCTTGCCTGTAGTGTACTACTCTACTAATCAAGCTCATTCAGTCTAGGATCAAGTAGGACTTTAATTGGTTGTAATGTAGGCTGCGGGTCGGGTAGGATACACTTGGATATAATAGTGACTACACCTCCCTAAGCACTTTAATACATACACTTTAACATTTAAACTCCACACTTATGTCAAACCATAACTCCACATTCACATCAATGTATATTAACTCCATACTTCTTTAAGCACAATTGCATCAAGAGTCACCACTATCAAGGAATATTTTTCACAGCAATACAACTATTTTTTTCTTTCTTTCTTTTTCAATTCAAGTGGCTTTAATTTTTTTTAAAACAATGCACATTTCTCCTTATTTTATTAGTTCCACTCAAAAGCCAAACCAACCAACCCACACTTTAACTTTTACAAAGTTCATAACAATTCAAGTACTCATGAGAGGTAAAAAGGTTCAAATAGATGATTAATTCAAACAAATGGGTAAGGCTTGTAATGTGGTTGCCAAAGAAACAGGATTACAGGCTCAAAGGGGTTAACTACGATACATAATAATTAGGCGGGTAAACTATATATATCTGGCTCAACAAAGAAACGCATATATCACTTCCCAGAATGAACAAAACTATTATTTCGCTTTGCAAATACACGGGGCAAGTACTAGATATCAAATGCAATGCACAGAATAACACACAAACCTCACACACACATGGCACATAACTCTCTCAGGATTGGACTCATCAAGACACTCTAGTCAAAGCAAGCAAAGTTAAGATCATACGATTTAAGGTACTTATACAAGAGTCAAAAACTAAGCCTAAGCGTCACAACCAAAGTACTCACTATTCTCAAGGCATAATAAAGTCAAGAGATATTGCTCCAATTTAATTCATCCCACAGTGGTTCCTACTCCTAAAAAATAAAATGCTCCTACTCCTAAAAAATAAAATTACCTACACCCGATTCAAATAAAACCACTGGAAAAGAACCGCAACACAAAGAAAAATCAAGGGGGAATTATTACACTGCCTACAAAGAAAATCTTTTTTTTTCTTTTTCTTTAGACTTAAATCCCTCAAGCCACATGTCGAATGCGATACATCGTCGGGAGAAGTCAATTTTTATTTTTTTTGATAAAAACTACTACACTCAGAACAAGTACTACAACTAAGCTAAGATAGCATAGAAAATTACCCAGATAATCTCCTCACCTCACACTTAAAATTATGCAATGTACTCAATGCACACTATAAATAATAAGAGGGTAAAAGAGACTCCCCGGTAGGCCAAAGGCCGAAGAATTAGCAGCTCACGGGATACTCAGACTTCTCCCAGGTATGGTCCTTTGCGTGGGTACCTCACACTTTGTTTCAACCACCTGCTCTCTTTTGCACATGCATATTGGCTTTGACTCCATGCTCATACTCCTAAAAAATATAAAAATAACACAATTAAAAAAATAAACAAAAATAAAAATATACAATTGGGTTGCCTCCCAACAAGCGCTTGATTTAACGTCGCGACACGACACCATCACTTTCACCACTTTTCCTTCCACTTTGAGGATTTTAATTGCGCCCTCAATTTTGCATCAATTTTTCTATCACGTTCCTGAGGCGGTGGTGTGAATACAAAAGAACCAAGCAATAGATGTCGCATCTTGCACTTATTGGCTTTTAAGTGAGAGATGTCATTTTGTCTTTTTGGTGTGGTAAATTTTAGAATGTAAGGATCTTGTTCTTCATCTATACATCTCTCCAAAGTCTCGATCTCCATGTTTTCATCCAAACATAATGTAGAAAAATATTTAGAATGAGGACCAACACACTCCAACTCCAAAACTGCATTATTTTTGACATTCTCAATAATATATACTTCCTCAACCTCGACATTATCAACAAAAGCATGGTCTAATGATTGGTATTCTCGTTTTAGCTCCTCAATTTGGCCTAGAAGATCTTTTTCAACTTCACATAATTCATCACTAAATTGTTGGGTGTTACACGCATCAACCTTTGCACTCAATTGAGCCTCTAAGTCGCGAATAGAACTGCCAAATTGGTCGATCTCTTGTCCTAGTTCAGCTCTTCCTTCTATAAAGTGTTGTATCCCATTTGTAATTTTCTCACGAAAACCTCCATATTCCTCTAATAATTTCCTGTGCATATCAAGAATATGAACATCATGTTCCACATCATCAAATCCGTTACTCCTGTCAAACTCACAAGAATTATTAGAATCAACATAAGAAGAGAATGGAGTAGGATAACAACACTTAGGGACAATTATTCCAATTATCACCACAAATAGTACAAGATTGAGATGGTGCACACAACTCGGTCCTGAGAATATTTTTACAATATTGCCACAAGTGGGGTCCTTTACAATATGGACAAGGATCACAAAAATAAGAATACTTACTATCCCACCACTTTTCGTTCAAAGATATCATGTAAAAAAAAAATGTATTACTAACTACCCTAAACTAAAATTAAAAACTTAAATAGATAAAAAATAAAAATCTAATCTAGAAGAATAGTTAATTTCTAAGTCCCCGGCAACATCGCCAAAAACTTGTTGCTCCCAAACGCACACGCAAGTATACGTGGTCGACAAGTAATATAGGATTGTAAGTCCAGATATCGTACCCATAGGGACTTGTGATTAACTATAAACTAAATTAAACCAAATAATTAATCTATTCAAGCGAATCCTAACGTATGAATATTTAACTAAAATTAATCTAGAGTAACAATTTAAGAGATTAAAGAAAACAACGACAAGCTTAAAGACGAATTCAATGTGAGTGAATATTCTAGAGCTATGGGTTAGCTAACAATCCCATTGAGTTTTTCACTTAAATCGGCTAATTAATTTATCTGGTTTATTGGTTGACAGGGTTAATATTGCTCGTAGCCTTCTCCCGAAGTACTACTCGTCTATTCAAGCTAATCTAACGCCTATATTCCTATGGAATTAGAATTAACAATAACGCATTAATAATTCCTGTATAGTAACCAAACAAGGCAATTAGGTATATTCCTATCCTAATCGCAAATCCTCCCCCCACTCAGAGTTAAGATCTTGCTCTACTCAATCTTATATGCAATCTAGAATTCCCTCTCCCGAGTTCAATCCTAGATTCGTAGATAGTATTCAATTGGTGATCAAGCAATCAAATAATTAAGCGCAAGATTGAATAAATAAACCAATATGATAAAATAATAAGAACAATTCAAGGTTCAAACTATAACGTTCATGAAACACCCAAAACTCTAGAGCTAATAAACTATAAGATTAAAAGAAAAGAAGAAAAGAAAAACTAGTTAGAAGCCTCCTCCAAGCCTGATGTTCTTGCCTCCGGTCGCCAAACTCCCTTAAAAAAGGTATTTAATGACTATTTATATATGTAGAGAAGAAACCTAGATGAAATAACCAAGTCCAAAATAAAAAAGGAGACGAAATAGGCTTTTAAATTTCGTAACACCCTCGCTATAAGCCTCACGCCGCGACTTCTGTCGCGAGCTTCATCTCGCTGTAACCCTGGCCTCGCGAGCTCTGTAGCGCGCCTCCTCTCGCTGTAGGCCTCGCGGCGCACGCTCAAACGTGAGATAAATACCTCGCCTCGCCTGCTCTAACGCGAGCAACATGGCTCGCTTCGCATGACTTCTTTCTGCTTCACTTTTGAGTTGCTTTGTCTACTTCCCAATGTCACGTTTTGTCATTCTTTTTTCAATTGACTTTTGTCTTCTTTTGTAATATCACTTTACTCATTGTATATCCAATTATTAAATGATCATAATTCCACTCTTGTAGTGTATAAAATACACGTAAAATATTTACTTTTTTTCCAATTTCGTCTTCAACGTACCTACATATAAAATAAACTCAATTAAGCACAAATAAAGCCCCAAGATGTAAAGTAAGTAATGCACTAAAAATATAAAATTATAGTCAAACATCACTGCTCATCAATCTCAAAATCCTCATCGGGAAGTCATTCATCAATCTCACGATCCTCATCTGGAAGTCTACCAATAACATTCCAAGTTCGGCTATATGTCCACCAGAAATACCAGCAGTGCAAATGACAGAAATCATTTTAAAGAGGAAATATTGGTTCTAGAAAAGTAAAGAATCTTGCAAATGACATTAAAGAAAAAACAAATGGTGGCCTCGGTGACCATGAATATAGCTGTTTGCCCTTCTCTCTGACTAATCTGTAGATGTAGATTGTCTTACTCTAGTGCTTACATAATTTTTTGACCATTCATTTACAGAGCATAAGAACAATCAGTAAGTATATCGAAGCCTTAGATTTACGGAGGATATCCATGATTTGATTTGAGTTATTTTTGGTGTAAAGAAGTTTTACATTAAGATTTACTACCACCACCACGAGCCCCATACTCTTCTAAGAACAAACATATTGGGAATATTGCCGATGGTGGCGGTAATGGTGGCAATCGTGGTGGAGATGAAGAGAATTTTAATGGTGAAAAAAACAATACAAGGGAGGGGTACAATTGCTTAGGGGCGCTGAGGTGGCATGCCATGTGGCACCCACCTTATCAAATATTAGTGCAACGTAGGATTGGATGTCCACCTTGTGAGCACCTAATTTTTATCATATTTAGATTTTTATCACCTTTTAGTGTTTAAATATTTGTTAAGTTTAATCTTGATATTTTAGTATTTATTTTACTTTTTAGTAGGTTTATTTGATAAAATTAAAAATCATACAAAAAGTATCACATTTTAGATAATAGTTGTGTTTTATGTGCAAAAAAAAAAAAAAAAAATTAAAATAAAGAAATTCACAAAAATATGTTTTTCGTCTAATTTTGGTAAGACTAGCTATTTTATAACTTTTTCCTTAATAGTTTCTTGTATTTTTTTTTAATTTTTAATATTAGTGTAGTATTTTTAATTTTAGATTAGCTTTAAAAAGAAAATACAAAAAGACAAGGAAGAAGGACTGATCGTAAATACTAAATGACTTTATTTTTAAGTCACACAACCCAAAGACGAATAAGAATTCATATATATGGACATATATTTAAGAAAGCCGACAAAGTGACATATATAGATGTCGAATACCCTTTTTAACCGAACGAGTGGAATATCAACCTAATAGCATCATGAAAATACTTCTGCTACGATACCAATGCCTTTAAAAGAAGGTCTTTCTAGCAACAGAATAGTAAAATATAACATTTGGCGTCTTAGGAATTTCCCAAAATTTGTGCTAAAAGGAAGGACAAAGCTTAGCCTTAACATACCTCTCCAACGAACGTCCGAATGCCTGTGGTTCCTTCACGAAAGTCATTCCTTACGTCCTAAGCTTCGAAACCACTATATATATGCAGCTTATACGTACCTATAAATAGTTCATAAATGAGTTTAAATCAGCAGATTTGCCATATAACCCCAATTTGACGAAACGCCCGTAGAACTTTGTAAAAACGATCATAAAAGAGTCCCAAGATGATTACCTTGGTAAACCAAGTATAAATCCCGAATAACCAACAAGAGCAACAATTTCCTATCTTCCAAAAATAGCTCCAAACACAGCTAATAGAAGGGGAAAACGATTGCAAAGCGTAGAGATTGCGCTTCTAGGCACGGGGGCAAACTTTAACGATAGAAATCGTTAAAAATGCACCTTAATCACTCAAGAATACCATGAAACCCTCTCTTAAGCTTTCTCACTGTTTTGGGACGAAGATGAAATGTTTTGGGGTCTTAAAAGTCGGATTTTCCGACTTATACCACTTGTTTGACCCGGCCCGGTTCGCGACCCGATTTCAGTCCGGACAGTCCGCGGTAAAACAGTCATAACTCTTTACTCCAATGTCGGTTTGGTGTGAGATTTCTTTGGTTGCAAACTAGATTCGTAGACCTTCGATTTGATAGGTTGTGGGTCCCATAACTCGTTATATATTGGGAGAAATAATCTAATACATTTGACACAAAGTTTAGAAAATTTATTAGAGAAATTTACGATAACTTTTGCCGACCTTTATTTCGCAACTTGCTTGACTCCAAAACTTAACATGTGACCAGTGTGATATTATAATACGTCATAACACATTATTCTTTAGTATATTATACGCTTATAGTCTTATCCCACAGGTGCAAGTTAACTTAAACCTTCCAAACACGCGGGGTGCTACCCGAGCCATTTCTTTAACCATGAACCTTTGTTTAAGAGATTCCTTTGACTTAAAGCTTTAGTTTAGTTCCTTGATATTACCACACATTTTCAGTCTTATTCTCCCAATGTGCTATACCCAATCATATATACCTAATATAACTACGCCACGTTACGTATATTACGTAAGAGAAGAGAGTTTAATCTGTTATTAGGTTGGTGTGCGGTTTACAAATTATTAAATCTCGGTGTTCGGTGCGGTTTACGGTTTTGGTACCTCGGTTGTTCGATTAACCGAAAAAACCTAACTATGCTCTATGTTCTGAAAACTACGTATTATGGGCTGGAACTAATGGACTCCTGAAAGCCCAATTTGGAAAGCCCAATTTGGAGTTTGGACCTAGTGGCCCTATTATCAATTATCATTTACAAATAAAATAAAAAGTAAATAAGTAAATAGTCTTTACTCTTTAATATTATCGAAGACCAATAGTCCAACACCCCTAATTTCATAAGATTTTTCATTTTAGAATTTAGGATTATTTCACTTTACTCTTCTGCGACTGGTGACTACTGCTGGTCATCCGAGTGACCGAGTCCGACTGCCGTCGCTCTTATTCTCTTCCGAGTTTCGACTGTCGCTGATCCGCCGGCCTTCACTGTTACTCCGCTGGCCACTACTTAGTCTGCTCTTCGCCAATCCCCTGCTTCTTTTCTTCTTCAAGTGTTTTTTTTTTTTTTTTTTTTTTTTTGCTTTTTGGCTTTTTGCTTTCTTTGTTGTAAGATATTTTTTGGCTTTTTTCTTACTACTTACTCGTGTTATCTGGAAATTGCAATTCTACTGAAGGAGTGAAGGTGCACATCCTTAATGTTTCAGTTCACTGAAGGTGCATGTCCTTAAGAAAATAGTGCAGCCCGTCCTTTTTATTTTTTTTCTTGAGTGAAGCTTTTTTATTTTAGAAGCAAATACATTAGCTATTTTTTTGTTAAGCTAGTTTCAATCCAAAATGACCATGTAAAAAGGTTTGTTGGGTCATAAAATATAAGGTTAGCAGCAGTGGTTGGAGCCAATTATTTTACAAAGGTGATTTAAATTTTAAAATATAAAGAAGATTGCCCATGACATATGGTAATTAATCTATGCTTAATGTTGATAAACTAGGACAATAACCGACCGAACAAAAATCGAAAACCAACCGAACCGTAGTTTCAAATACCGAACCAACCGAAGTTATATTGGTTCGGTTATCGGTGCACCAAATCAATAACCGAATACCGAACAAACTGAACCGAACTTCTTGCAAACCGCACCGCACCGGCCGATGCCAACCCCTATCCCCCCCCCCCCCCCGAAAAACAAATTACATTTTTTTGTATTTTAAATTTTCTTTTTTTTCATTGTTTTCATTTTTTGCACCACCCCAACCCCCTCAACCTCACCCACCCCCTCGGCAAAATTTGTTTTATATATATATTTTCAGTTCTGATTTTTTCATTTTTCAGTTTACATGTTCGAAATTTTACGATTTCCAAAGTTATGAGTTTGGAGGTTTATGTGTTTGGAAGTTTGCGAGTATAGAAATTATAGAGTTTACAAGTTCGAAAGTTTGGCGGTTCAGAAGTTTATGTAATTTGTGGGTTCGGAAGGTGGTTGGTTCGAAAGTTTATGGCTTCATGTTTATTGTATCTAAATTATTTATGAATACTCTTGAGAAGTTATTTTCCTTAATTTGCATATCAAACACCGAAAAGTGAGTAAGATTACTACTTGTTTTCCAAGAAAATATTTTCCGTTATACCAAACACACCCTAAAGTGAACAAAGAAATAACCTAGCAAAAAAGGACCAAATGTTAGAATCTGGTCCAAATTAAAAGCCTTAAAAAGAAAAATTTACTATCATAATAAAATGTATGTGAAGAGAGTAAATGAAACTAAGAATTCATATATGAATGACCTTGATTGAAAAACAATTTATTTGGGATTCAACCTTGAAATTGAGGTTATTTTTTACCAATAACACTAAGGGTGTGTTTGGTATAAAGGAAAATATTTTTTAATTTTCTCATTTTTGGTTGGTTTAAATGTTTTAGAAAATATTTTCCTCATGAACTCATTTTCCTCTAATTGGAGGAAAATATTTTCCCTATTAATAAGAGAAGAAAATATTTTTCAAAACTCCTTCTCAACCTTCCCCACCCTATTCCCCATCCCCAACAACCCACTTCCATACCCCACCACCACCCACCCCCACCCCAAACCCCCGCCCCACCCCCACCTACCCACCCCATCCCCTCCACCTCACTCCCACCCTAAATAAAAATATTATTAATAGTACTTTCTTTGTATGTTATAGATAGATTTTTTTTCATTTCAATAAAATGAGTATTTTCTTTTCATGAATGTAGAAAATGTATTTTCTTTTATTTCAATAAAATGAATAATTTTTCTTTTTTAACTAAAAAAAGAGTATTCTCTTTCTAGATATGGAGCACAAATTACGACGTTATTTTTGCGTAAAAAAGTAAAGCATCACATTAGTTCCTTTGGGTTTGTGTGAATTTTTAGAGACTTGGGGGGAGGGGGGGGGAGGAGAGTAGCATAATAAAATATTTTGTACTCCCTAACCAAATACTAAAAAATATTTTTCACTCACCAACCAAACAAGGGAAAATAAGTGATAAAACCACTCATTTTCCATGAAAACATTTTCTAGGAAAACATTTTCCTTTCATACCAAACACACCCTAAAATCAATATATTCCACTGTTTTTTGTAATGTAATAAGTAACAAGTCGAATTACTTTATCAAATTTCCTAGGGAGTCAAATAAATAGCAATGTTAAATAAGGAAAGCCAGATGGTATATACATAGACCTATAAATAGCATTGGCTTGATAAGACAATGTTAAATGCAATTGATCTCAGTTGAAGTATTTGAACTTGGAGAGCATCAATTCAATCTTATGCAGAAGTCTAGTTGCTTCTTTTTCTCCAGATGCAAATGGATTGGTCCATTCCTGATAATGGTGAAGGCTGCCTGTGAAATCTGTGAAGAGCCCATCGACGCCTATCTTGTTTATCCAGTAGTCATACTCATTGTACGGATCTTCACTGAAGTTGAAGTGTAAGAATTTGTTCTCATTCCGGAAAGTGTATGGATGAACCTGGATTTGTTATTGAAACTCAGAGGACGAACGTGTAAGGAATGAAGATGAATTGCAAGATAGGAAAGAGAACAACAACAACCCAGTGTATTCCCACAAATGGGGTATGGGGAAGGTAGAATGTACGCAGCCTTACCCTTATCCTAGAAGGGAGAAGAACGTTGTTTCCAATAGATCCTCAAATAAAGAAAAGATGAAAAGAAGCACCGATAGTAATAGAAGATAGGAAAGAGAACAAGAAAGACTTATTTTGTGGAACCAACTCAACAATCCAAAGAAAGCACACAACATGCATTCCAATTCAAAACACTTTATATAAGATGTATACTTATTTTGTTTCCCTTCATTTAAAAGTAATCTAATCTTAGTTCACAATAAAATCAATAACTGTGGAAAGAGATCTATGAAAGGAATAATAAAGCACCGATTAACTTCACATGTCAACAATATCCGAGAAAAAAAATGATTGATCACATACCTGTAGATTATGGGCATGTGCTCTTGCTACGAGATCAGAAGGTGTTTGCAGATAATTGCTAGAAACAGGAATTATGTTGTCCTTCCAAGGCCCAATCCCCACCACATATTCCTTGATGAAGTCGAGATAACTGTCTGAAGTAATCTCCCAATATGACTGAAATGTAAAAAAAAAAAAAGATCACTAATTTTCTTAGTAATAGCAAAATGGTGTGACAAACAGATTTCTCCAGGGACAATGTTGCGCAGACTCTCCAAAATGCCGCCACACCAGTGTCGGATCCTCAAAAATTGCACTACTTTTGGAGAATCCGACACACACCCGGCAACATTTTCGAAGAGTCCGAGCAACATAGTCTAGGGAATATTTTCAACATGCTACGTCCCCGAAAAGAGAATGCATGTTAGAATGTAGGTTCATTTCTTAATCAGGAGAGAGTAAACTTCTATTATTTATCAAGGCTGTAGAATGTACCTGTTAACCTTTAAACTTTAAAACAAGAATCTTTTAATATTAAATGCTTTCTACAAATCTTTACCACGTCTACATATAGACTGCAGATGATAGTAGGCATTTTTATCGAAGTCCCAAATGTAAACGGGTTTCCTTTTTGTATGTGCTTCTAAATTGTGGGTAAAAGCTCCCCCCCCCCCCCCCCCCGCTTTTTTCCCCCCCCCCCAAAAAAAAAATAAATAAATAAATAAAGATAGTCAATATCTTTGTCACATACAGTGCTAACTAGGTGCGGGGGAATGAAAACCTGATTGGTGTCTTGTGTTGGCATATTCACGTCATCAATGAGGAAGATCTTAGGCAGATCTGTTTGATTTGATATGTAAATTAGTGACGTTGGAGCAAAAGATTGAATGAATGCAGGCTGCTTTAACCATTGCTTTGACATATATGAACCTCTGTATCCATACTTCTTCAGCGTCTCAACAAACTTGTCCTCGAATCTCTTATCGCCTGGCCATTTAACCTGTTGGAACCTGCTGTTAGCGTATAAGATAACTGAAAGTAACACATAAGGATACCGGTTTTAAAATTGAGAATAACATATAAAGGTATCAACTGATTTTCCGGCAAAACATACTTTGCGATAAAAATAAGTTTCCCCTATTTTGTAGCAGAAAGGGAAAGAACTCGCCTGTTGGTTGATAAAGACTGGATTTTTTATCTCTGGATATATTCCAACTACTCTATGGGCATCCAATGCAATTGAGATGAACTCATCAAAAGTAATAATAGAAAATTCTCCTGCATGTTAAATTGACAATAAAGACGGTGAAAAATATTGGAGGCAATGGGATGCGTTTTTCTGAAAAACTATAGCAGGAATATGCATGTTATTATTGGGAAAGGTCAATCAAAGCAACATTTTGGCTCATGTTACATATTTCAAATAGCATACATTTTCCCTATCTTATTTTCTATGCACTAATCACATATCTTCAGTAAAGAAGTGCAAACCCATGGTCAGACTATGAAAATATTTTTCTACATAACATTTGTTACCAGCACAACATTTAGAGAAAAGGTCACATCATATTTTACAGGAACCTTAGAAAACTAACCATTATATTGCTGATCTCTGAAAGGATATCTTTGCTTTACTCGCAGAAGCTTCAATTCTTCAAGGGTGAAATCAACTGCATATTGGTACAAGAAATTACTAACAGACGAAGTAATCATACATATCATATCAGTAAATAAATAGTATACAACCTGGAAGTACATACTTATTTACATTTTCTAATACACATGGTTTAAATTAAGAAAATGAAGCTGACACGAAATGACAGCAGAAGGACCAAATGTATTATCGACTTGAAAAAAACAGAAGTTAGCACGAGTGATATTGTAACATCCGTACCGAGAAAAAATCCAGTAGTGTTGACCCCTTGAACCTCATAGGTCCTCTTCCGATTAGCAAACTCCTTGTGATTTGTTATATCAGTTGTATCGTCGAGGGTGACATCATGGAAGCATATAAGAGCACCGTCTTTAGATGCTAAAATATCTGTCTCGATGAAATCAGTACCCTCTTCAATAGCTCTCTGCATAATACTAAAGTTTCAGGAGCATATTTTGCAGTTTATCTAGAAAAACAGACTGCTTCTATTTAGCATCATTTATTGCAAGCAGAAAGGTGTTATTACAAAGAGTAAAAAGCATTTCCCCGACAACTGTTGGCAGTATTTACCAATTTCATTATCAACCATGTGGCCTTAAGTGAAGCTTTGTTATTGGAGACTAGATCCGGTTCCTACTTGCTACTTTCAGAAACCGGATTGTTTTAAAAACTATATAACGATTCTGTTACAGACATACCATGTATGCTGCTGCAGTTTCTTCAGGAATTTCTCCATTTGAACCTCGGTGTGCAATGTTGTACGCTCGAAATGTTTGTAAAGGCTGTTTATTTCTATCATTTCTTCTGCCAGGAAGTGGGTAGAGAGGTCTCGCCGAGCATCCAACAAAAAGTAGCAGAAAAATATAAGGGACAACACCTGCAAAGTACATTGAGAAAGAGGTAATATTCTGTGCATACACGCAGACAATTATACTCACCTATGCTTGTCTGTCTACGGTCAACGGTTTCACACGCAAACACATGGTATATGTAATGGTGCATGTATGGTTAGAGATCAGTATATACATGAATGCATGTAATTGATATCAGCAATTGATCAACTCTGTTAATCAAATTTATTGCGGCTTGAGAAAAGTTATAACCTCATATCTTTCAATCTTAAACATGGAAAACTTTTGGAAATTAACAAGCTGGATTACTCACGCAACAACAGCTGTGCCTCCGTATCAAAACTAGGATCATTTAGCACTTATATAAGCAGTCAATTCACATTCTTTAGCAACAAGCAGCACGATAAACGTGTGAAGTATGTACATTTAACAACCAACCATTCGGTCAGCCAAAGAATAACTGAATAGTATTTGCAGCTCAAGGATATCTAAACATATCATAACAATGCTATGTATTATTAGAGAAGAACTGCAAAACATCATTTGTGGTCCTATGGTTGGGAAACAAAGGAGACTACAAATTCACCTAACATCACATGATATTAATGGGAAAAAAGAGAGCCAACAAAACTATTCAGATCGAACAGTTTCTACTCTGAATGCTAACACCTTTCTGCGGTTTGTGGCACCAAATTGACCTACAAAGTGCTGTACAAACCGAATTCAGTAACCCCTAGTTAGCATGTAAAATTCTAAAGTTACATAAGATTTTTCACCAGTAAAAGATACTAACTGATTTCATAGGTGTAAACTATACTGCATTTATGAGATGCGAGCAAGCTTTAACATACTTATCTTCTTGTATCAGTACCACTCCTCCCCATAACAAATATTGTTAATGATATCACAACAAGTTACTTTAGATATAAAAATAAATGCAAAGACAGCTGCATATAACTCGTTCTTATCCGGGAAAGTTTTCACAAGATTTGGTAATTACCAGACAAAGCACACAGGTAAAGCTCTTGACAAACTTTTCAACCTTCCCATTTACTCAAAAGTGGATTATGCAGATATCATCAACTGAATGCAGATTTTCTATGACTTATTGTCACAGTACATTATTTAAACCTCCTAATAATTTTAATTTGATTAGTAAACTTCCTAGCTGCAACATATTGGATTTGATCCAATGCAACTGATTTAGTGCACTTTGGAAACAGTCAAACAGGGATTAATTTATTAATCCAAGATTTGACCCCACAGAGTACTTAAAACCCATGAAGCAACCAACTGTCAATATGAATTCACTTAATGCAGCTGCTATATTCTAAAAGGTGTCCTAGATATACAAAATCTAAGCTGAAAAATACATTTTTTCAAGAACCAAATTACAACAACAACAACAACAACAACAACAACCATATGGAAACTAAATCTCATTTTGAAAATATTATAACATATACACATTAATTCGACCATATGGAAACTAAATCCATTTCTGCTCTATTTGATTCAAATACTATATACAACAAATACTAACAAAAAAGAAAATTACAGAGACAAAATCTCATTTTTTTGCAAGAATTGCCAAAGGGGGTTTGTAATGCTTACTTGGTGAAACCATGGAGATTGTCCCTTAAGAATTTTCCAAAGAATTGCCAACTTGTTTCAGAGATAAGTCCTACACAAGATTGAAGTTTTATTGACGTATTTTGCAGATTCGTTGCCGTGGATTAACCAGTAATTCCAAAGAATATTCTTAAAATTGGATTTTCAAATCCCAGACGTGTTAAGGTTACATAAATGCTTCACTTAAAAAATGACAGTTTAATGAGAAAAAAATAAGATTTAGATCTACGGTTAATATGATTCCTCAAGATGACTGGCATGTCAGTGTAATTGAGATCACATTTAATTTGATGGGTTGGCAACTGACAATGGGAATCGTGAACAAAGCGACGACTTACCTGATTGAGATGATGATAAGTCCAATAATGATTGGCATAAACAATATCGTTTCGTTTTAAAATAGTCCAATCAATTCCAACCTTAGGTTTCTAAACGAAAACTTATTCATCTATTTGCTTTCCATTTTTTGCGACCAGTTTGATTCGACTTAGAATTTAAGATTTTTTTTCTTCAAATATGTGTCTAAAATAAGTTATGAATATTTTTATGGTCATGGAAAATCTCATTAAAGATAAAATAAAAGATTTAAAATTAAATTATTTTTAAATATAAAAATATATAATATTATTTTTAGGATTAACTAAAAAAAGTACATAAACTAAATTGGGACGAAGAGAGTAAAAGAAAGCTAGGCAAATGCATAAGAAAAGAACTTAATTCCAAGAAAGCTTCAGTATTTAAGAAGGGGAAAAGAGCTTCAATAATAATATAATAATAATAATAATCATAATATAGTATTTAAGAACGTCGCACTCGCATCGTGAGTTAAACTTCGTTGTACCCTTGAGCAGGGGTGGTAGGGAGTTAACCTAAACCTCCTTCTCCGAAAAATTACACTGTACATATAAGGTAAAATTTGTTTTATATTTTTATATATTATATTTTGAATCCCTTGTCACTGCCCAAAAGTATAATTTAGTTGTCAAGGATGTTTAAAACCTTTGTGAGCTTGCTGGTTCAATTCTCATTGGCCATAATTTTTTCTTTTTTGAACCCCTTGGCTGAAATAAGTTTTTCTTTTTTGAACCCCTTGGCTGAAATAATTTTTTCTTTTTTCGCGCCACTGCCCTTGAGTAGTGTAGTATTGTAGTTTGACAAAAAAGATTTATGTACTATTCCTAAATCCTAATCTTATATGCAAGTCTAGACTCTACTCAAAATCTTTGACTAATACTAGGGCTGCTTATCGGGCGGATTGGGCGGTTAATTACTTTTAACGGTTTGGCTTAACGGTTATCGGCTTTTAAATGTATTAATCCGCTAGCCACCAGATAAGATATCGGGCGGATTGGTATCGGTTTAGCTCTTATCGGGCGGTTTATCGGCCTAATTAAATCTATATTGCGTGCATTAATTGTTTGTTGACCGCCTAGCATACAAATTCATAATAGAAAATTACACATTGAGTCCCGACAAACATGTCTGCTAACGCCTACATAAGAATGATGTAGTGTGTCATGTGTTGTAGAGTGAAAAAAGTAGAACACATTGTAGGCTAGATTACATCCCAAAGCAGACCACATATGAGTCCAGACATACATGTATGTTAATGCCTACCATTAAATCCCCAAGCAGACTACATTACATGAGTCCAGACATACATATGTCTGTTAACGCCTAGCATACAAATTCAGAATAGGAAATTTCAGTCTATATTCAAAGTGAGCCCAGGATACATATTTCAAAATGATTAATCCATAAGTGAGCAGAATACACAGAAATGTTTGGTCTGCAGCTAACGCCTAACAGAGCTTGAATTTATGCAGCTTCAAAGTTCAAACAACAACTTCAAATTTCTAACTTAAACTCTCAACCAGGCATTTCACGCTATATCATTAACCATACAAACAACACCGAGCAAAAGGCAGTTATGTATAGAAATAGGTATGGATTATAAGTAGTAAACAATTTACCGGAAACGCAGATGCGCTATTTCCCCGAACATAATTCAAGACAGTACTATCATCAATATTGTGGGATAAAAGTTGTGGCAACAACACTGTTGTTCTTCTATTAAACATAGACAACAGGCATTAGTTTTAAAAAACAAAAGCAGAGATGAACCATAGACAGCAGCTTAAACAATCTTATAGTAGGGTGGGAGAATAAGCTAAGCAAATAGCTGGAAGAAGTGGAAGAGTTTTTGATATTTAATATATATATGGATAAAAATAAATTTTATATATATATATATATATATATCAACGGGTTAACGGATTATTCGTTAAGAAAATTGAATAATCCGCCCCCAAACCGATAAGCCATTAATAAAAAAATTTCAATCCGTTCCCCGTCCGTTAAACCGTTAACCCGATACCAATAAGCCATTAAGTTTCGATTTCGGTTCGATTTTCGATTTCGGTTTGGTTTTGAACATCCCTAACTAATACACCACTTTTCTTATTTTTATTATTGAATTTAATTTGTTGGTGGGGGAATTAGTTCCTGAACAGAGGAAAGAGAAGAAAGAACCATTTTTCGTGCAACTTACACTGTTGAACATAAAGTGGAAACAATCATCCTTTTATAACGATCGGAAAATAATTTGAGATGACTAAGAAAAAAGAAATTTTGACCACTTCTTGGTTTTGTGTTTTGACGTCCAAATTCAAAGCTAACCGCATTAATGGGTAAATTTTACAAATAGTCATATAACTATAATTTTTTTTCACCAAAGTCATATAACATTGTTTTCTCACACAAAAATTATATAACTATGACTTATTTTCATCAAAGTCATACAACTGTGTTTTCTCACACAAAAATCATAAAACTTTTACTAACTTACACAAAAATCATAATGATCGAAAAATATAATTTTTAGTAGTATTTTCTTATCTTGTAGTTTTTTATTTTTTATTTTTAGTTTGATAAATAATAATCCCGATCTAGCCCACCCTAAAAGTGAATAATAAATCCTTCAAAATATGATATTTCTATCTTTTATTTTCTTTTCAAGATTTTTATTCAAATTGGTAGCATTTTTATTTCAAGTGCTCTCTAATTATGCCTTTTATTTCTTTATTTTTTTGTCAGAATCTCATGCATTCCGAACTAAATTTTTTATGGGAGAAGAATTCACTTTTAGTATTATTTTAACTTACGTATATGAGTATTGGGTCAGGCTAGGTTAGGTCATTCCTATTTTAAGAGAAAAATATAAAATTAACCGGCCGACCGAAACTAATTGCGTTTGCTAACCAAAATATATATAGAATATGTATGTCATATGTATATAATACACATATATATAAAAAATATTTTATCGGCTATTATTTTTAGGAGCAACTAAAAATATACTCATATTTCTTCTATTTTAATTGGGTAATTATTTATTAGACTGAAAATAAATAAAATAAAAAAAACATAAAATAAGAAAATACTATCGGAAAATTTATTTTCCGACCATTATGATTTTTGTGTGAGTTAGTGAAAGTTATATGATTTTTGTATGAGAAAATAAAGTTATATGACTTTGGTGAAAAAAAAGTCATAGTTATATGATTTTTATGTGAGGAAACAAAGTTATATGACTTTGATGAAAAAAAGTCATAGTTATATGACTATTTGTGAAATTTGCCCGGCATTTAGGGTGTGTTTGGTATGAAAAAAAATTCTAATTTTCCCATGTTTGGGTGATCTAAATGTTTAGAAAATATTTTCCTCCAATTGGAGGAAAATGTTTTTCCTATTAAGAGAAGGGAAAACATTTTTCAAAACTCTTTCTCAACCTTTCCCACCCTATTCCCCATCCTCACCAACCCACCCCCATACCCCACCACCACACACCCAACCCCACCCCACCCCAACACCAAACCTCACCCCACCCCCTCCAACCCACCCCCACTCTAAATAAAAATATTATTAATAGTACTTTATTTTCATGTTATAGATAGGTTCTTTTTTCATTTCAACAAATGAATATTTTTTTTTATGATATAAAAAAGTATTTTTTTATTTTAATAAAAAAAACTTTTTTTTCATGTAGGAAAAGTATTTTTTTTCATTTCAACAAAAAAATACTTTCTTTTCGTGATGTAAAAAAAGTATTTTTTTCATTTCAACAAAAAGAGTATTTTCTAAAAAACTATTTTCCTAAAAGAAATATTTTCTACTCTCTAACCAAATACTAGAAAATATTTTTCGAAAAATATTTTTTACTCACCAACCAAACAAGGGAATAAGTGATAAAACCTCTCATTTTAAATGAAAATATTTTCTAGGAAAACATTTTGCATGAAAAACATTTTCCTTCATATCAAATACACCCCTTCAGTCTTTCATTCTCTTTTGAACTATAATTGAGTAATTTGCCAATCATTTACCCCGCAATTTATTAGCCAAAACACCACAATCTGAATCATATATCACGAGTTTGAATTCAATAACCTCCAAGCTACTGACATCTAGTTAGAATTTCTTTACTAGTATCTTGTTCATTTTATTTTCTTTAGCTCAAGGTTTACTAATCCTATTTATTCAGTAAAATTAAAAAAAGAAAAAGAAAAAAAGAAGTTGGTTGGTGCCCGTGGGTTATAGAAATTTAGGAGGGACAGGCAGTTTGCTTTTTGTTCTGGAAATAAAAGCATTATTGGGAGCACGCAGTAGCAGTCATCATTGACTTCGTCACGTCTGCCAATTCTTGTTTCCTTAGGGATGGTGTTCCCACTGTCAAGTGTCAAGTGATGTATATTGGGTTGGAGTATATCCTATGAGAAATAACTGTCTCAACCGATAGTGACACTACAGGCATACTACAGTAGAATCCCAAAATTTTATGGTTACGGCTTCGAGCCGTAGAAATAGCTATTAATATTTGCATTAGGGTAGGTCGTCTACGTCACACCTCTTAGTTTGCGGATCTTACCCGGATCATGTATGAACGTGGAATACTTTGTGCATCGAACTGCTCTTTTTTACCTTTAATGAAGATGACCACTAAAGCTAATTAGGCAAAGTAAAGTGACACTTGGAAGATGAGAAAAAGATAAATGACTTTGATAGCCAATTAATCCAAGTTGAGTGACCATCTAACCAATCTAACTCTTTTGGAGTTTGCGTTGCCCATCATGTTGATATATTTTCATTTTTCAGAAAATTTTAGAGAGGCTAGGGCTGGTTACATTAAAGTCCTTGACTGTCACTGTTATGGGGTTATAAATAAGAAAAGGACGTGCAGAATCATTAACTGAAGTACCCGTTTAAGAGTAAAAGGTGTAAGATATAAGTCTAAGTTCTATATATAGTAAGTTGTTGTGGTGTAGTGGTTATTTATTTTGCTTTTACTCCCAAATTTCACTTGTGTGATTATAATGATTATGTTGTTGGTTTTGACTTGTTGTTATTGTGGTCTACGTTCTATGTATACACAGATAGTTATAAGTTAATAATTACAGATAAATTTAATTTATATATATATATATAAAAGATGATAATGCATGGCTCTGTTACAGAGCTTGAAGTAGCTGCAGTTAGCACAGTCCATTATCTGTTCTGTTGGCCTTTAGGAAAACAGACTGTCTGGGATTTCCGGGTCCATTTATGATTGCTTATTTGTTATTATGTGAGTAATTAATATCTATATCTTCAACTCACATATGGCGACAGTTTGAACTTTCTTTTCTGAACCCACAGTTTATTTCCCTGCCTTCTTTTGTATATATACATAAGCATAATCAATTTCAGCAAGAATATGCAACAATCTATACCTCAAATCCTCAATTCTAAGTAAGTTGGATCGGCATCATCGGCTGTATGAATCTTCATTGTTCATGTCATTGCATTTAAGTCCGTCTGAATATATCTAAATATATATTGTGAGGATATCATCATAAATTGATTAATTTTATGTTTGTAGTTGTCAACCTATCGCAATTCTCATCCTTTATCCGGACTTGGGACTGGCACTGCGAGCAAGCATATCTAAACATTTTCAAATAACCAAAATACTCTCAGAAGACTGTCTTCAATTCTGGGGAAAGTTAACTAACATAACAAGTTTTAATTCACAGTAGTTTCCAGGACCTGGTTCAAGTAAGAACAATGCTTTGTTGCTTTTTCAATACCCAATGGAGGGTTCCAAAATGTTAGGTGGTTTAGCTGCTCACTATAACATACAACAACAACAACATACCTAGTATTATCTCAAACCGTGAGATTTGGGAAGGATAGTATGTACGCAGACCTTACCCTACCTTGTGAAGATAGAGGCTGCTCATTATAATGTAAGAACAAATAAGTAAGGATCAGCTTTTTGACCGCTATAGTTGCAGCCAGCTACAGTACTTTTCCAGGCTCCAACTCCCCGAAAACCTTTTCTGGACTTATATAAGTTAGCTTCTCTGTCTAAAATAGCAGCCCGGTGCACTAAGCTCCCGCTATGCACGAGGTCTGGGGAAGGGCCGGACCACAAAGGTCTATTGTACGCAGCCTTACCCTGCATTTCTTCAATAGGTTGTTTTTACGGCTCGAACTCGTGACCTCCTGGTCACATGGCAATAACTTTACCAGTTAAGCCAAAACTCCGCTCAACAACTTTAGCTTCTCTGTCTATGGAGTTACATTCTTTCCTCCAAATTATATTGCTGCATGCTATCTCACTGCAAAATGAGTGTGGTCCTCTCTGTATGTACTAAGTGGAAAGGCTTTTAAGAACTTGTATGGTTGGTCCCTCCTCTACAAGTGTAGCTGTTCTACTATCAATTATCTCATCCACCTAATGAACTACAACATCATGCACCACAAACTTAATTTGGCTTTCCACTTGCTACAGTTTTATATAATTAGTTTTGAGTTTGATCTAAAACAATATAAAGAAATTTTTACAATATTAAGTGATTCAAAAGATACTTATAGGTAACCCTCCGTAAAACAAGCTAGTGAAATTTGTAATCTTGAAATAAGATATTATTTTACAATAGATGAAAATGTATATATTTGTTGAACTGTCAGTGTACATAAGTTAAACTCGTCGATTTTTCTTTCTGGCATTAAATTATAAAGCTAGTGAAATTTGTAATTTTGAAATAAGACATTATTTTACAACGGTTGAAAGTGTAAACATTCTTTGAACTGTATGTGTATATAAGTTGAACTTGTCGGTTTTTCTTTCTGACATTAGATTAATAATTGTTTTATAGTAGCTATAACTATTCATGCCATTTATCTCAATTAGTGGAATTACTACAACAAATAGCAGAAACAACTTTTAATCCCTTTAAAGAGGACAGAGATGCAATAAAAACCTAGTTGATTAGATACTAACTTTTCACTAGCTAGTTGGAAAAAAAGAAGAGAAAAGCAATAACTCCTTTTTCTTTTTCCAACTCTAGGGTGGTCCTTTTGAGGTTAACACCCTATACCTTACTTATGTAGCATCATAATTAACAGTATTTAACCAGCAAACTAACTACTTCTTCATTATGCAAAAATTGTTCTTTGTGTAGTCTAAACTTGTTTAAATTCCTATTAATACGTTACGTATTATCTTGAATCGATAACACGTGGCTACAAATTCGCCATACCTTTTTCTTCATAGTAAGATTCTATTACATTTCTCCTTTTCTAAAACTTTAACTTATCCTATAATATAAGTTTATTCTTTGCACATGAGTTAGGTTTCTCGTCAAAATTGCTTTAGTCACTCATCTTGATACAAGGCAGGAGGAACAAGAGGAAATTAAAGAGAAAAAATTGATTTTTTTTTTAAGAAGAAGGAGGGATTATTACTTCACGAGCCAATACTAATAATCGAAAGGCGGTAATAACCATTGTACATCTCAGGGAAGAATCTTTTCTTCTCCAACTATATATTGGTAAGTGATCAAACCAAGATTTTGTTTACCCTAATTATCTACTGAGGTTCAATTTTATGGATGGAAAATTCAAGTTGCATAAACATCAAGTCCTACCTAATTGTCTTCACAGTAAGCTTCTAGAATTGTTAACAAGAAATCTCACACTAATAAATTTCTCTTGATTAATTACCTCTTTTGTTACATTTTTGTTGAATCATAACTTGCAATATGTTAAAGAATCATCATAGCAAATCAAGACTTCTTCATTTAGTTTTCTCAATCTTCTTGTGGGAAAGAGTAGCTAGATCTTTTTTTAAATCCTCATCAAACAAATTAAAATCTTTACTACATCTAATTGAACCTACTTTAATTTCTTCATCTTTCTATTTTGTTGGTTTTCTGTAGATCATCAGTAATGACAAAAACAAGTTGATGATGAATCCAAGTGGAAACAAATCTCAGGCTAATAAGCAAGAAGCAGATCATGATCATGACACCAATAAGAGTAAAATCTCAAGGACTCCATCATCAAGTTCAAGGCAGTCATGGGCAGGCTTTAAAAATCCAAGAATTGTGCGCGTTTCGCGTTCATTTGGAGGGAAAGATAGGCATAGTAAGGTTTGCACTGTAAGGGGATTAAGAGACAGAAGAATTAGACTTTCAGTGCCTACTGCAATTCACTTGTATAATCTTCAAGATAGACTTGGGCTCAGCCAACCTAGCAAAGTTATAGACTGGTTACTTGATGCTACTAAACATGAAATTGATAAACTTCCACCTTTGCAAATGCCACCACCATCTCTTTCTCACTTCTTCAATAATACAAATACATATATGAGAGATGGATCAAATCAAGAATTGTTGTCTATCAATGAATCTGGGGCTAAAATAGGTGACCATTTAATGAGAGAAGCAGCATTTGGAAAAGACAAGTGGATTGCCTCAAATGAGCAAGAAAATCAGGATGGTACTAATATTGGAAGTTATGTTCCACTACTTTCATCTCAAAACATTTCTTCTTTACCTGCAGGCATGTTAAATAGCAATATGCCCTTCAATAATAACTACCATAACTTGTCTTTAGCTCTATTTGGAAATAATAACCATACCTTTTCATCACAAACAGAAGATAATCTTCCTATATCAGTAGCATCATCCAATTATATGTCTTTTCCTTCAGGCTCTCATCAATTATATTTCTGTCCAACTGCTACAACATTGTCATCTCTTGTTCCAGCTCCATTTATGAGTACCACTAATTCACAGCTCAACCACTTCCATTTTTTAAACTCAAGTACTACTAATTCACAACATGTCCTTCCAAATCCGCTCGCGCCAACTCTTCAGTTAATCAGTCCCCCTGTGAAAACTTCCAAGACGAATGACCATCCTAATGGGATTAACTCACAAGATAATGGTGATCTTGACAACCAGTAATTACCACATAAAGAAGGCAGTGGTTCTTAATTAGCATATGGATTAGAAGAAATTGCCACATGGAAGTTGCTCTATCTTGGGACTTAAGGTAGAAAGCTTCAACTATATATATGCCTTGAAAAGCCTCATTCTACACCTTGTCCCGGATACAGCAAATATAAATTTGCTACATTCTTGCTTCTTTACAGATATACAGCATTTAGCAAGGTACATTCTGTCTCTTTTATGTTTATAAATTTTTTTATCTCTTTAACTACGGAAAATAATATGGATATTGGACTAATTGTTCTACTACCACTATACGTGGTAATTCTTTATTTTTTTTTTTACTTTTTATTTAACGACCTAATGTGTAAACCAACCAAGTTACCGTTGCACCATAAGGCAAAGCTACGTCAACATAAAACACTAGTATATCTTGCAGGGGCGAATGCAGCATTAAGGTATTGGGTTTATCTGAATTTACAATATTTTTATTTGGAGCATAATTTATTCTAAAAATCTATTATAAATGCATTAGATAGTAGATATGGACCTATAACATTAAAAATAAAATGGGTTCGGTCATAAGGATTTTAAGATCGCATAAATCATAAAGCTGAAATCTTGCACTTCTCCAAGTGAGGTTAGGGGTTGATGCCCTTTCATGTGTTTTTATTAAGTACTTTTGTCTTCTTCTTTTTTGCTTTCTTTCTTTGGTTTATTTTTTCTAATTTCTAAGTCTAACACATTAAAATTTATTCTCCTTTTCTCATCGTAAGATTTTAAATAATAAAATTAAATGTATATTAAAACTAGTAGTAGTTGATCGAGGATATAGCAAATTGTCCATCGGTTCAATTGATCCCAAAGTTTCTGGCATATAGTATAGATAAATATGTACAAAAGCTAATACGTCAAATAGTTAGAACCTAATGGTTGAACGTTAGCCCGTTAAATTTATATTTTGGATCCACCTCTTCATATAGTGCAACCATCTTCTCGAAATGCTAGATCCGCCTCTACGTGACACGTGGAACCATTATATCATACGACACTTTGAGCTTGAGCATACACATATACATTAAATTATTTTTGGAAAATATACTAATATTATTTTACATGATTGAAAGAGAGGAGCATAAGTTCACGCATACATTATTGTTACTTGAGACATTTTCAAGTCCATCACACTATACTTCAGTACAAATTTAACTCATAAATCTTAAGTTTTTTGGTAATAACTGTGAAATATTACCATTAACAAACCAAATGATTCTTTACAACCCGTTGGAGCGATCAGTACTATAACCACCTCCTATGAAGGTTGTTACACTCTCTGAATCTCCGAAAAAACAAAAGACCACTATTTACAAATCCTTTGTATCACACTGTGACATTTCCTAGCTCTCTTTATATTCCCTATCCAGTCTATCCTTTCCCTAATCTCTCTTTGTATCTGCCCTATTACAAAATCTGTATTTACATCTATGTTTCGAAATATTTTCCAGTTTCTTGCTTTCCAGGTATAGTATATAGTTGCTCCCACAATTGCAACAACTATCTCCTTCTTGAACTGCTTCTATCTACTTCTCTTAATCCATCGTAAGCTAGTTGTTGGATCTTCCTATGCTAGTTGAATCCCCGCCCATTTTGTTATAGCATTCTTTACCACTTTGATCCAACTACATGTGGTAAATAGGTGAAGCTGCTTTTCCTTAGTATCCTCTGTGCTTAGGCTACATTTGTCATCATGAATAGGCACTTGTATTCTCTGCAATCTTTCCTTTGTTAACAACCTCTCTTGATATGCCAACCATTGAATTACTCTTTGTTTAGGCAGCATAATAGTACTCCACACCAGATTTACAACATTCATTTTTGTAGGACTCCCTAGTATAGTTAGATAGCTTCTGCTTACAGAGTATTCACCTTTAGTAGTCATGACATACTCTCCATTATGATACCATTGCTTCATCGTATCCTTAAGGGCATTTATTTTTTTCAGTACCAGCTACAATCCTGTGGTGGAGTGTGATTCCAGAAATCTCCATTTGTCTTCATATACACTTCATTTACCCATTTCACCCATAACACATCTTTCTTCACAGCCACTTGCCAAAACAGTTTGCCCACAGATGCTATATTCCATTCGCTGCAGCTTTTAATATTTAGTCCCCCATATTTCTTAGGCACACACACTTTGTCCCAAGCAACTAATGTCATTTTCCTTTTCTCCTCATTGCCCCCATAGGTAATCTATGCATTTCCTGTCTAACTCGTTCAATACACTTTGATGTAAGATGAAGACTGCACCCCAGAAATTGTATATAGAGAACAATATTACATTGATCACTTGTAGTCTACCAGCATAGGAAAGATTCTTTGCATAGGCTTGCTTTATTTTTTCGGTTATCTTTTCCATCAATTGAAAGCACTCTATTTTATTCCACTTCTTAGATGAAAGGGGCAATCCTAAGTATGTGATAGGCAGTGTTCCTTTAGAGAATCCTATATACTGCAAGATCCTAGCATGTTCATCCTCTTCCATACCAGCTAGAAAGATGTTTGACTTCTCTAAGTTTGCCATCAAGTCTGTCACAACAATAAAGTGGTTTAGTGCTTCCATAACTCTCGTTATAGATGCTAAATTTCCTTTGCAAAAGACCATCAAGTCATCTGCAAAAATCAGGTGTGTCAACTTGGTAGCCTTGCACATAGGGTGATATCTGAAGTCCGGCAGATCACTCATTATTTTCAGCACTCGAGTGAGATATTTCATAACCAATACAAACAAAAGTGGTGATAGAGGATCGCCTTGCCTCAGCCCTCTTCTCCCTTCAAAGAAGCCAAATCCTTCCTCATTAACCTTCAATGTGAATTTTGTAGAGGTTACACAAGTCATGATCAACTGAGTCACTGATCAAGGGAATCCAAATCCATTCAAAGCTTCTTCAATGAAATCCCAACTCACCATATCATATGCTTTCCTCAAATCAATCCTCATAAGACACCTAGATGATGTCTTTCTGTTGTAGTGTCTTAAGAGGTCATGGCATATAAGCACATTGTGAATGAGTGATCTACCCTCAACAAATGCTGCCTGATTCTTATCCACAATCAGTGGAAGTATGTCCTTAAGTCTTGCACATATCATTTTAGATATGCATTTGTAAAGGACATTGCAATAAGATATGAGTCTAAATTGGCTTGCATTCTGTGGAATCTTCACCTTAGGTATTAGTGTAATTACAATTGAGTTGATCTGTTTTAGCAGCTTACCATTCTCAAAATATTCCAGTACAGCTCCTATTACCTCCTCTCCTACCACATTCCAAGCATCTTGGAAGAATCCACTTCCAAAGCCATCTGGCCCTGGACTCTTATTTCTATCAATACCAAACATTGCCTCATTTACATCCTTGTCTGTATAAGGTCTTAATAATTTTAACTGATCCTCTACAGATAAAACATATCCATTCTTTATAAAACTTCTAAATGCATTAGTTCTTTCCTTTTCTTTTTTCCCTAGTAAGTCTATGTAGAAGTCTACTAGTATTTGAGCAATATCTTCCGGTCTGACTGTAGCCTGCCATATTTTCCCCTCAACTGAATAATAGCTTGTTACAGCTTCCTATGTTTAATTATAAAGAATAAATACCTTGTGTTATCATCTCCCAATTTTATCCACGTGGCCTTACTCCTTTGTTGCAGGAAGAGTTCAGCCAAGTAAGATGATCTTCTGAATTTCTGATGTGCCTCTTTTTCCTCCTGTTGCAGTTGTTTTTTGTTATGTGGATCCTTCTATAGTGTCTGCTGAACTTGTATAAGAATTTGTCTATCATCTTCCACTCCAGTAAGTATATTTCTGAAATGTTGACCATTTATCGTCCTCAGATCACTCTTCAATAGTTTCATCTTCCTCACTACCCTCATCATTTGACATCTTTCTATGCTCAAGTTCCATCCAGCTTTCAACCTTTCCAGAAATAAAGGGCGACTAGACCACACATTACAATATTTGAATGGCTTCCTTTCTTTCTTTGGGGAGTTCAGCAAAGATAGCTTCATTGGACTATGATCACTGATCCCCTCAGGCAGGAAAGTAGTACTAAAATCAGGCATACTATCCAGCCATTCCGAGTTCACAAATACCTAGCCGATTTTTGAGAAAATTCTGCTTCCACCATGTTTACATGTATACCTGCTCCCCTGTTTTGGCAATTCAAGGATTCCATAGTTCTCCACACATTCATGAAATTCCTTAACTTCAGCCATACTAACTGGATTGCCCCAAATTCGATCATCCATGTGCAATACAACATTAAAGTCTCCCATTATAATTCATGGTTGACTAATATTTACACCCGCTGTTTCTAAATAATTCTACAAAGGTCTTCTTTCCTCTTTGGTGTTGAAAGCATATACCACTGTTAGAATCATTATTTTTTGTAGTGATCTATAAACCACTTCACATGTAATTGCCTGTTCCATACCACTTACCATTCTTATCTAAAAGTAGTTTGTCCTTCAAACTAACCATATTCTTCCATTTTGATGATAGTCTAAATTAGTTATAGACCCCCATCCTTCAAACAATTTGTTGACAACTTGCTCAATCTTGCTTCCTTTTATTTTGGTCTCCACTAGACTTGCCAAACCAATTCTTTCTCTACTACAAAGGAGTTTTACTTCCTTTTGTTTGTTAGGGGTATTGAGGCCCCTAACATTCCTGTATAAAATATTATCCATGTCCTGAGAGAGGTAAGTTAGTACCTCCCCCTTTCCTAGATGGGCTCCTAGGTAACACTGTACTAGCCTCTGGCTTGTCCAATATCTGGAATGAATTATGTTGACCTCCTTCCTGCTCATGATATTTTGGTGGATGTTTGACAGTGTTCAATGGTGTCACCCAAGTTGTTCTTCCTGAGTTCTGGTAGTTCTTTATATTGCTTCGAGTTCCTTCTGTTCCCCCTGTACTCTTCTGTGTATTTCCTTTTTCCTCTTCCTTCTTTCCATTTGTTGGTCTTTGCCTATATTTAGTTGCTGGGATTACATCTTCTTTTATCTACCTTTTTTCTTTTTGATGTTTTGGGGTAGCTGGCTCGTCATTTTTCCTTTTCCTGCATTCCTCCTCTGAGTACCCATATTTATGGCAACAAGCACACAAGGTAGGTTTCCAATCATATTATACCTTTTTCTCAATCAGATTCCATTTCTCATTTCTGAAAATTACTTTATCCGGTAGACTTGAATCTACTTCCACTTCAATCAATAATCTTGTGAAATTCAACCCCATCTTTTTCTCTGTGTTATGGTCCACCATTATAGGTTTTCCAATGAGACTCCCTATTTTACTCAGGCCCTTAGGACTCCAGTATTTGAAGTCCAATCCTAGCAATTTCACCCAAATAGGGACTGTGTATAGTGCTTCCCTTGTGAATTCCATATCTGGCTCCCAAGCTTTTACGATCAATGGTTTGTTGTCAAAATGATATATCACTCCTTGGATCACATCATTTTTACCAATAGCAGTATCAAACCGAACCAATATTATGCCATTTTTCAACATAGAGACCTTATTTATTCCATGTTTTCCCCAACTCCTCTGAATATAGCCATTCAATATAGAAAATGGTGGGTAAGCTCCTAACATGTAGCATACTATTGCATTTTTCCAATATGCTATTTCTCTTATCACTCCAAGAGCAAGGTGTGGAGTTCTTGGAGGGAGGGAGTCGAGGGTCTATCGGAAACAACCTCTCTACCCTAGGGTAAGGGTAAGGTTTGCGTACATACTACCCTCCCTAGACCCACTAGTGGGATTATACTGGGTTGTTATTGTTGTTGTTGTTATTGTTGTTGTGCTATTTCTGTGCTTATATCTTCTAGTTCAATTTTACATATGGATGACTCACCATGTTTGTCCGGTGAGACGAATTCTAGCTTGAACCCAGCGTTCGACACCTTTGCTATATCAAAGTTGTCCCAAATCGATGCCTTCGTCTCCAAATCTGCTGATGCTTCCACCTCGTCTGCCCATGATAGTTTACTCTCACTTTCCGATGCTTGTGATTCCTTCCTCCACTTTAATTGCTCAATTGTATCCTCAATTTCCATAGTTTTCCCTAGCTCTGTTTCAATGGTCTTTGCCGGTACATCCTCTCGATTGCCGGTAATTGCTGGTATTCCTTTCGATTTCTGCTATCCAGCTCCACTTGCGGCAGATTCCTGAGCTTCAATTGCCTTCTGCGAAGGGATTCTCATTCTCTTTCCCCCCATGGACGCGCATGTTAGTTATAATGCGCCGAGAGAAAACGAGCCTTTTCTTCCTGAGAGCACGTTATTATTATAAATCTTAAGTTGCAAAGCAGTGGCGTGAACAAAATGCCATTAGTTAGTTTTCCCTTGCCATCTCATCAAGAGGAGTGAAACAAGGAACAACAGATAAAATGCGGCATAACTCCACGGACACAACTAAAGAGTCTGCACATTTGGAGACAGCAAGTACCGCCACTCCCAATTTTTCAGAACGCAAAGGAGCAATCACAAAACAATTTCCATTATATAGGTCAACCAAAACTGGAGTTCTATGATAACTCATCATAAAAGGTTCAAATTCCTCACTAAGTTTCCATACAAAGTTCTCTTCAAGACTTGTTGATTTAAACCATCTTTGCTTGGAAAAATCGTATCCATACAAGCGCAGGTCACAAGGGGTAAACCAATACAATATTGAGTTGCTTAGCCTTGCATTTGTCGCCACATACATTATTAGTTGGTCAAATTCATCATCATCAAGCCTATTAGACCCATTAGGGATGTCATAGCAGCTTGGCCGTTCTCCAATATTAAAGTGGGGATGAACTTCAAATTTGAAATCATCCTCACGTACATTGTAAAATAGCAAATGGCCCGTCAGAATCTAAGTAACATATAACGATCGTTTCTCCTTCCTTATTTTTCATAAGGGCCGTAGAACTATTAGTAAAAATAGCAAAATCCTAGATATTCAATGCACACAGATCCCAAGTTTGGGTGTCAACGTCGTAAACTTCTCCACAGAACCTCCCTTAATCCTCGTCGGCTACATCTAAATTTTTTTTGCTTCCGAGAACATAGATCTTCCTATCGAGGGCGAAAACACAGACTTCGTGCTTACGAAGTTTCTTAGAAGAAGATACGACTTCCCAAGAGGAGGGATTTGGGCTTGTGATTTTGTGCCTATATAATTCCATAGAGGAATAGGCGATTTTGTGCCGCCTATACAATTCGGTAGAGGAGTATGCTTTACAATGTTTGATTCCGCCAGCCCAGTAGATGTGTTCACCCATAACGGCCCAGCTTCCTTAGTTTTCGAAGGCAATTTCGGCAACCGGAGAAAGTTGCTCAGGCAAGGACTGTAAATCAATACAATACCACAAATCCTCGTGACCATAACCATGGACATTTATCAAAGGCTGCGGTTGCCTCAGTTTCGTGGCCATTGAAGTTGAAGTACTGAGCTACAAAAAAAAAAAACGTACTCCTATGGCTTTTACGTCTAGGGTTTTGGAATTTGCGTGAATTGCAAAGAAATTGAAACAACCTACTCTTTAGGTCTAGGGTGTATTGTTTTAGGGTTTTTTAGGTCAAGGGCTTTAGAATGGGCGGCGTCTATACGTGGTAAATATGATACTTACTCAAGTTTGTAGATTCTTTATTTATTTACTTTCTTTCTTTTTTTTCATCTGTTTTTGAATAAAGCATGAAAAAGGTATTGCCACATATCAGCAAAATGGGAAATGAGTTAGTTTGTAGGTAAACCTTACTTTGAAAAGCTAGAAAATGGTGTCCTAAAGAAGGTGGAAATTAAAATAGTAGAAACTAAAAAAAAAAAGTTTGGACGGAACAAATCCTAATATATATTTCCTTTTCTTGTTTACCATTTGTTCAAAAAATTTGAGTTTCATAGGGAGCAATGCTTCTATCATGATTTGCCGCGCCTTTTCTCTATGTCATTTTCCCAAGCAAACTATTTATATAATCAAATCACTTATAATGCTATAAGGTAATTACGGACAAATTTCTATCATATTAATTAATCAATTACCTAGTAAAATTAGCAACAACTGACGTACAATCTCATTCCCTGATAGCTATCTACATAGATTCTTCTTTATGTGACAGAGGGTGAAAGGGAAATAAGATAAGCTATGGTTATTGCACTTGCACTCAATTATCAGCATGTCACTAGATCCAAGAAATTAAAGTTTAAAGGAATGGTCACAGCAGTTGAAACCTATTAAATTGGGCCTGAAGATGCACTTTTTATAAAGCAGTGAAGGGTTTCTGTGGTCCTCATAGAAGAATATAGAAAGAACTTAACCAAAAGAAAAAAAATTAATAATATATATATATATATATATATATATATATATATATATATATATTCTAATTTCGGAAGTTTTAAGTTAGAGAATTGGCTAAGGTTTAACTTTTGAGTAGATGACCTCAGAATAGGGATTTGAGGGTTTTAATAGGTTCGTATGATAATTTCGGACTTGGGCGTATGTTTGGGTTGAGTATCGGATCACCCGGGAGCATTTCGGCGCTTGTTATGGAAGGTTGGTATTTTAAAGGTTTAAGAATTTCATAAGTTTGGTTTGAAGTGGATTTTGATGTTATCGATATCCGTTTGGGGTTCCGAGTTTTGGAATAGTTTCGTTATATCATTTATGACTCATGTGTGAAATTTGAAGTCATTCTGGACTGATTTGATACGTTTCGGCACAAGATATAGAATTTGGAAATTTAAAAATTTATAAGTTTGATTCGAGGCGCGATTCATGATTTTGATATTGTTTGACGTGGTTTAAGGCTTCGACTAAGTTCGTATTATATTTTGGGACGTGTTGGTATATTTGGTCAAGGTCCCAGAGGCCTCGGATGGATTACGGATAGTTAACGGATCGGATTTTAGACTTAAGGAAAAACTGGAGGATTCTGGTTGTTGGTGCAACTGCTTCTGCGGAAGCTTCATCGTAGAAGCGGCCTCCATAAGCGAGGTAGTGGATCGTAGACGCGGCTAGAAGGGTGCTGGGAAGAGGCCGCATGTGCGAAGGAATTTCCGCACTTACGTGACCGTAGAAGCGGCCCAGGGGTCGCAAAAGCGGTATGGAGTGAGGCAGGCTGGAGGCACAGGTGCGAGGTTTGTGCCGCACCTGCGAGACTGCAGAAGTGGATTCTTGGTTGCATGTGAGACTCCGCAGAAACGGAGTCTGGTCCACTGATGCGAAGACAGGGGGGTTGAAGGGGGACTGCAGAAGCGATATTTTGGCCGTACCTGCGAAACCGCAGAAACGGTCAAGTGGCCGTAGGTGCGAGAGGTCGTTGGACATTGTGTTCTTTTAAGAACGGGATTTGTCCTATTTTCTTCCATTTTCACTTGGTTGGGGCGATTTTTGGAGAGCTTCAAGGGGAGATTTTCATCAAGCAACACAAAATAAGTGATTCCCACCTATTACAAGTTAAATACATGATTTGTATATGGATTTAAAAATAGAAATTAGTAGGAATATGGGATTTTGGTAGAAAACCTAGAATTTGGTATTTATTATTTTGACCACGAAATTGAACATGGAATTTGGAATAAGTTATATATTTTAGTTCGTGGTGTTATAGGTAAAGTATATCTTCGAATAATTTTGAAATTCGGGCACGTGGGCCCGAGGGTTGTCTTTGTTGGCTTTTGAGCAGAGTTGGGAATCATTTTCAATTGTTAAATTATACGTATTGGGGTACATTTTGATTGGGTTGCACGTTGTTTGACTATTTTTGAAGAGACGGGCATCGATTTGAGGTGTTTGAGAGGTGTTGGAGCCAATTATGGAACTTTGGAGCGAGGTAAGTCTCATGTCTAACCTTGTGAGGGGGAAACTACCTCCTAGGTGATATTTATTGTTATGTGCAACTAGTTGTGGGTGCTACATACGCACGAGGTAACGAGAGTCCGTACGTAGCTACAACATGTTTATGTTCGGGTAGACTTAGGATTTAATCATCTAATATTTGAAATATGTGAACTCATTATGCCGACTTAATTAATTGAAGTTATAAATGAAATTAATTTAGAAATAAATATATGTATACTAGGCCAAGCCTTAACACTTTGAGTTGTGGGCGAGTTATTTGAGAAACGGTAAAGATTATATCCATTATGTACTCATGTACGGTATTGTAAACACGTGTCTCGTAATTCGGTAACTTTCTTCTTTTTCTTGTGGAGCGGGCCGAACGACTCGACAGTATATAGGTGCATCTATGGTTCGTGCCGCTCGACCCTGGACAGTGTACACATTATTCTGGATCGGGCCGAACGACCTCGACAGAATCGTGCGTTATATCGCTAGTAGTCCGAATATTCACGAGCTAATCTCTCCGAGTATGCCCGGCATTTTATATGGTACTCCGTATTTATTTGATGATGACACTTGACATTTTTCTGAGCTATTAAGGTAGAATACAAGATTTAGAAATTCATGCTTTGAAAGAAAAAATTGGAAGATTATGTAACTTACAAATTTACCCCATCATTTCCGTATCCTCATAGTTGCTTATGTTTTATTACATTATTTTATTGAACCTTTAGTAAGTGTCGATGTCGATCCCTCATCACTACTTCTCCGGGGTTAGGCTAGATACTTACTGGGTACGCGTTGATTTACGTACTCATGCTGCACTTCTGCACTAAATGTGTAGGATCTGACAGGTTCATTTGACGATCACCTTGGCGTGTAGGCGCACCTGTTGAAGAGACTATATGTGAGCTGCATTCCAGGCTACGCATCGTAGTCCACCAAGTCTCCATTGTACTATTTATTTTATTCTGTCTTATTACATTCGGGATAAGTGATGTATTATTATTGTACTCCTTAGAAATTTCTCATGCACTTGTGACACCAGGTTTTGGGGGTTCCTACTAGTTGTTCGTTATTGTAGTTCATGCGATTATCATCCTTTTACCCTATAAATTCCATTTTATACTATTTAAGTAATGGAGATTATGATTTTGAAAGTAATAAAATGAGTAAATAAATTGATAAATCAACGTTGGCTTGCCTGACGGCAGCGTTAGGTGCCATTACGACCTATAGTGGATTTTGGGTCGTGACAGCTTGGTATCAGAGCCTTAGGTTTACTTGGGTCTCACGAGTCATGAGCAAGTCTAGTAGAGTATTGTGGATCGGTACAGAGACTTCTGTACTTATCTTCGAGAGGCTACAGGGCTGTTAGGAACACTTCCCTTCTCGATTTCCTCATCGTGCGGTTTGATTCCATTGAGGCTTGTGCCTTTATTTCCTTCCTACTCAATTTTATGCGGCGTGAAACGTTTGTTATCAATTGGACGTTGAGTAGTTGTATTGGTACTGAAGACGTGGTGCAAGATATTTTTCCCTGCGTGTTTGGGAAGACTATTATCGTCGTCTTGCGGAAGGGTGTTCTATCGTTTTAATTCAGTTTCTGCACTTCCTATGGTTTTGAGGCTATGCACGGATTGCTATAATATTCATGAGTTGTTATCGCCCTGCATTGGTGTAATGGTAGAGTGCCCATTTATGGATCGCGATAGTGAATGGCTCGACATGAGGATTTCTCAGTGCATGATTTAGAGGTTCAACATTTAATTCCAGTGGAGGAAAGGTAATCGAACTATAGATGTCCAGGTTTGGTTGATGAAGTGACGAGACTTGGTATTTTTGAGCGTGGTGGAATTCTCATTGTGATGTGGTATCGTCGTCCTTGTTGGGAATGCGTTAAGGTTCGCCAGTGTTATGGTCTTCTTTGATTTTTGCCTTCGGGGCAGGGTGTTGTGAAATGGTGCTTAAGAAGCGGTTGTCATAGATAGTGGTGTGTAGCAGTTTCAAATCGAATTGGTAATTCTAATGTTGATGGCTCGAGAAAGATGATCTTCTAGGAGGTTTAGAGTTGGTAGCAATTCATTAGTTCCGGTGCTATAGGTATGGATTTGATTTGAGGCAAAATTTGGGCAGCGAAGTATGAGGAAGGACATGGCGGGAGGTGTCTCGCGGTGGATGAATTACTAGCAGGTCAAGTATGAGAAGCGAAGGCCGAGAAGTTTCTTAAAGGAGATGGTTTGACCGAAGTGGGAGTGGCAGAGTAGCATATGGATTTTGTGGTAGGATAGCCACGTACCTTGAGGAAGATTAGAGCGACTTGGGAGGCATGGTGGGAGTGACTAGGTCCACGGATTATAATTTGGAATAGTGGTTACTATGTGGAGAAAGATTGAATATAGCAGAGAGGAGTTTGCTTGAAATAAAGAGGGGTGTGAAGATTTGATTATACTTACGGATGCAACATAGCCTTGAGTTAAAAGGTATTGTTGAACTTTTAGTTGATGTCAGCGGGGAAGGAACAGACTTGTACAGCTGGTGGACGAGCATGGGTTCAGGAGAGTTTACTAATTTCGTGGTAGTGGTACCCAGTGCAACACCGTTAGAAGATGTCTGCATGGAATTCCATAGGTAGGTTATCTCCTATGAGCAGGTTAGCGGTTACGTAATGTTGACGAAGCTTCTGCGAAGAATACTACTTGCTACCTGGTAGGAGGTCGAATATGTGATTGTGACTGATGATTTAGAATGTTCATGAAAAGCTTAACAAAAGACTTCGAGAAATTTGATGGGTTAATGGTACGAGATCATGGTAAATGATAAGGAGGAATCGTTGTGGGCTCTACATTATGTGATGGTAGCTTAAAGCTAAGTGGGGGAGCCCTACTGTCTACGATTGGATCGCATGGTTGTCTGCTTGTGCGGTTTTTGGTTATCGATGTGTTGGTGGATTATTTATGACTAAGAAAAGAAAATATCGGGAGTGATTCGAGCAAGGAACTTGTCGAATGTGTGTTATATGTTGCCTTATCAGTTCATGTTCAGGTTTTGGGAAGACTCCGAGTTTATGCTCCTTATGGATGTAATGTACAAGGAAAAGAATTTAGCTGGTTGCTTCTTTGAGAGTGTGTCCATGTGCTAGTAGAGCGTTGAAGTTTGGTTATATTCGGTACTAGGTCAGAGTGGTTGACTCTCAACAACAGTCCTAGTGGGCTCAAGAATTTAAGTGCAGTGACTAAGGACTTGGAATGTTGTATGTTATCATCGGGTATGCGGTGCAGTATCAGAGAAAAGGGAGAAATAGCTTCGGATTCGTGGAAGGGCTTGCAAAATGGGTGTATTAGTTGGAGATGCTATTGTGCGCTTAAGAAAGGTATGGGATGATTTATGGGTATTGAGACGATGTGGTCTTGCGATTCGGGTCACTCGGGATGAGTGCAGATTGAGTTCGTTATGTTTTGAATGGAGCTATTATATTTCTAAGTCGGGTCAAGAGTAAATTGAAAGAAGTTAGGTCGGTTAGTAACAGTTGAGTCGGCTTGATTGTGGCAATGATCAGTTCTTTCGGTGTGAAGTTATACATGTGGTTTGTGGATGTACGTGCGGGCTTGACAACCACCGTAACTTGATTGATTTGGGAGGTATTTGATTCAAATAGCCTTGCTATGTAAATGGATTCTGGAAGAGTCACGATGGTTTAGATCACTACTTGAGGTTTGTATTTTTCTACGGTTAGGGAATGCAGTTGTGTGTTGCGTTGGTTCTTCTGAAATGATCTAAGTGAAAGGTTTCTAGCCAATGAAGTGGTTATTCTACTAGTAGTTCAAGGGTTATGGTGAATGCGTGTATTATCGCATAGCGGCATGATAGGTGCAGTGAGCAGCATGGGAATTTGAAAGTTGAGGATCAAGGTTGTGGTTTAGTGTTGACAAGAATGTCACGAGCTCGGATGAGCAGGAAAAATAAAGTTAAGATGTTTAGAGTAAGTTGGCGTTATCTTAGTGTCTCTTGGGAATGGTGTCTTGTGGAAGAGGCATTGTGTATTGGTTTGCGGATTCTTGATTTGCTTTACCGAATTAGAGTGGTTGGTGGTATGGATGTGCGGACTTTGCTACCTGAGTGGAAGGTCGTGGGAGCGTACCCCACAGGGAGATTTGTATATGTGTGGCATGTTAGTCACTAGATTGTTAAAGATTAAAACCAAGTATGGAGGTTATGGTAATATCGCAAATGCGAGAGTTTATGCCTGAGAGGCATTCTATTCCTTGGCTTGTGGACTGTGGGAGTTTGTTTCGGATTTGACAGTTGTTCTTATGTGTTATGAATAGGGCCATTGTGGATCTTTGGAAGGTTATTGTCCCAGTATGGTATGATCAGAATCGGTGTGAGCTCCGTTGGTGGGTCTAGTGTGAGTGTGTGCTCTACGTCAGGTCGGATGTGTTCGTTCGTCATAGCATTGATTACAGAGGAGTCATCGGGCATTAGATGTTATTCCCGTCGTCAGCTATTCCATGTAAATCTCTATTGTGCCATGTGGATTTTGAGGCAGCTTGATTATTCGCACACGTGTTGAGGTCGTGTGTAGCTTGCGGTGTTATGTGAGCAGGTGACTCTCGATATATAGGTCATCATTGCACCTTAGTTGTGCTTGGGTTCCGTAGCGTATGTCGCTATCCGTCTCCCCGTGATTCGTATTATGCACTTGGCGTGCTTGTGGTTGATATTCGGGCATTTCATAAGCATACGCATTACGTCTTGATGTGTGTGTTTTTCTTCTTGATGTTACGTACGGATCGGGTGGCACGCCGCCACGGGCATGTTATATGGGCCGGGTTGCACGCCGCAACCGTGTCATGTCGTATCGGGCTGCACGCCGCAACAACGAGATGTTGAGCACAGTTCCTTACACTTATTTTGTGTGCCTTGTTTTCATCCCCGAGGTAGGTTCACAACATCTATTCGTTACGCGGGCTAGGTAGTCCTTCTCCAGTGTTCGTTCTTCCTTATGTATCACATTCGAGTTGTAGCTTGTTGGGGAGTTGTGGGTGTCATATAGGACTTTTGGTAGTGTTTGAGATGGCTTATTGCGTGAGCAACTTGTACTGGGTGAGACGAGATTATTGGACCTGAAATTAGTGCAATCAGATTTATATAAGGTACATTAAAGAGAAAATGTCATTATTCAGTTCAGAATGAGGTAATGGTTCTTGTCAGAAGGGGAGACTCCATGAATTATTGATTCGACAGGTGGTTATGAGTTTCTACACGTCTCTTTAGTCGTGGCAGTATTGCGAGAGTTGGAACAGGACTTATATGTGTCATGAGGTGTATTGTGGGCATCAGATTCGTGAAATTTTAGCTGTTGTGGTCGGAGGATGTATTATGGGCATGTGGATTATGTGGTGCATGGTGAGGATTCAGCAAAGGTGTATGATCATGTTTTGGTACAGTGTCTAGTGATTGATACGGTGTTCGTATGTTGGAATCAGGTCTTGTAGAGAAATTCGGAAGTTAAAATTTGGTTTTGAAGATTATTAGCTACGTTATAGGGAGGATCTTCAGTCTGGCTTGAGCTAATGTGTTCAACTGGGTTGTGGTGGCACAGGTAGGTGCACGAGGTGGTAAACAGTGATTTTGGACAACTCTGGAGCAGTCCTTAGCACGTTCGAGGACGAACGTATGTTTAAGTGGGGGAGAATGTAATGACCCGATCGGTCGTTTCGAGCTCTAGCGAGTCTGGCAGTTTAAGGCATTGAGTAGCTCCATTTCGGGTATTATGACTTGTACGTGTGGTCGGAATTGAACTTCGGAAAGTTCAGAGTTGATTTGGAAAGAAAATTCTAATTTCAGAAGTTTTAAGTTAGAGAATTGGCTAAGGTTTGACTTTTAGGTAGATGACCTCGGAATAGGGATTTGAGGGTTTCAATAGGTTCGCATGATGATTTCGGACTTGGGCGTATGTTCGGGTTGAGTATCGGATCACCCGGGAGCATTTCGGCGCTTGTTATGGAAGGTTGGTATTTTAAAGGTTTAAGAATTTCATAAGTTTGGTTTGAAGTGAATTTTAATGTTATCGATGTCCGTGTGGGGTTCTGAGCCTTAGAATTGGTTCGTTATGTCATTTATGACTTGTGTGTGAAATGTGAAGTCATTCCGGATTGATTTGATACGTTTCGGCACAAGATATAGAATTTGGAAATTTGAAACTTAATAAGTTTGATTCAGGCGTGATTCATAATTTTGATATTGTTTGACATGGTTTAAGGCTTTGACTACGTTCGTAAGGTATTTTGGGATGTGTTGGTATATTTGGTCAAGGTCCCGGGGGCCTCAGGTGGATTCCGGATAGTTAACGGATCGTATTTTGGACTTAAGGAAAAGCTAGAGGATTCTGGTTGCTGGTGCAACCGCTTTTGCGGAAGCTTCGTTGCATAAGTGGCCTTGCAAAAGCGAGGCAGTGGACCGCAGAAGCGGCTAGAAGGGAGCTGGGAAGAGGCCGCAGGTGCTAAGGAATTTTCGCACCTACGTGACCGCAGAAGCGGCCCAGGGGTCGCAGAAGCGGTAGGGAGTGAGGCAGGCTGGAGGCGCAGGTGCGAGGTTTGTGCCGCACCTGCGAGACTGAAGAAGCTGATTCTTGGTCGCAGGTGCGACTCCGCAGAAGTGAAGTCTGGTCCGCAGATGCGAAGTCAGGGGGCTGAAGGGGGACCACAAAAGCGGTATTTTGGCCGCAGTTGCGGAACCGCAGAAGCGGTCAAGTGGTCGCAGGTGCGAGAGGTCGATGGGTAGTGTGTTCTTTTAAGAACGGAATTTCGCCCATTTTCTTCCATTTTCACTTAATTGGGGCGATTTTTGGAGAGTTTCAAGGGGAGATTTTCATCAAGCAACATAAGGTAAGTGATTCCCACCTACTACAAGTTAAATACATGGTTTGTATATGGATTTAAACATGGAAATTACTAGAAATTTGAAATTTTGGTAGAAAACCTAGAATTTGGTATTTTTGGATTTTGACCACAAAATTGGACATGAAATTTGGAATAAGTTATATATTTTAGTTCGTGGTGTTATGGATCAAGTTTATCATTAAAAAGTTTCGGAATCCAGGCATGTGTGCCCGAGGGTTGTCTTTGTTGGCTTTTGAGTGGAGTTGGAAATTATTTTCATTTGTTAAATTATACGTATTGGGGTACATTTTGATTGGGTTGCACGTTGTTTGACTAGTTTTGAAGAGACGGGCATCGATTTGAGGGCGTTGGAGTCGGTTATGGAACTTCATAGTGAGATAAGTCTCATGTCTAAACCTGGTAAGTCTCCTCTCTAATCTTGTGAGGGAAAAACTACCCCTAGGTGATATTTATTGTTATGTGCAACTAGTTGTGGGTACTACGTACGCACGAGGTGACAAGAGTCCGTACGTAGCTACAACATGTTTATATCCGGGTTGACTTAGGATCTTATCATCTAATATTTGAATTATGTGAACTCATTTCACCAGCTTAATTAATTAAAGTTACAAATGAAATTGATTTAGAAGTAAATATATGTATACTAGGCCAAGCCTTAACACTTTGAGTTGTGGGCGAGTTATTTGAGAAACGGTAAAGATTATATCCATTATGTACTCATGTACGGTATTGTAAACACGTGTCTCATAATTCAGTAACTTTCTTCTTTTTCTTGTGGAGCGGGCCGAACGACTCGGCAGTATATAGGTGCATCTATGGTTCGTGTCGCTCAACCCTCAGCAGTGTACACATTATTCTGGATCGGGCCGAACAAATTCGGCAGAATCGTGCGTTATATCGCTAGTAGTCTGAATATTCACGAGCTAATCTTTCCACTAATGCCTGGCATTTTATATAATACTCATTATTTATTTGATGATGACACTTGACATTTTTCTAAGCTGTTAAGGTAGAATAAAAGATTTAGAAATTCATGCTTTGAAAGAAGAAATTAGAAGATTATGTAACTTATAGATTTACCCCATCATTTCCGTATGCCTCATATTTGCTTATGTTATATTACAATTATTTTATTGGACCTTTAGTAAGTGTCGATGTCGTCCCCTCGTAGTCCACCGAGTCTCCATTGTACTATTTATTTTATTCTGTCTTATTACATTTGGGACAGGTGTTGTATTATTATTATACTCCTTAAAAATTGCTCTTGCACTTGTGACACCGAATTTTGGGGGTTCCTACCGGTTGTTCGTTATTGTAGTTCACGCGGTTATCATCTTTTTACCCTGTAAATTTCATTTTATACTATTTAAGTAATGGAGATTATTATCTCTAAAGCAATAAAATGAGTAAATAAATTGATAAATCAACGTTGGCTTGCATGACGGCGACGTTAGGCGCCATCAAGACCTGTAGTAAATTTTGGATCGTGACACATGCGATAAAGAGACATTTTAATTTGAATCTAGAGAAAGAGGATGCCTCTGTTTATCACCATCTACTAAATAAGTGATGGTGTAGTATTGACAGGTGGTATTAAATACTTAATAAAACTAGTCTCTCTACAAGTGCTTTGCACATGATCTTATCTATTCTACATTTATTTAGTTGAATTATAAAATGGAGCTCAAAGTATTAGTATTCAAATACTTTGTAGTGTGTATAAAAATTAAATATGAATATTAATATCAAGATAAATGTGGAGTGAAATAATTTATTGTCTAAAACTTTTTCATAATATTCTAATATTAAAAAACTAATATACTCACTAATACGTTATGTAATGAAAGTTTTACAAAATCTATTACATTCCATGTTTTCAAAGTCTTGAAAAGCGATTGTATGACTCTCAGTATAATTACAGGAAGCGATTTGTTACAAAAAGATATTTGGATATCTTAGTATAATTAAAAACTATTGCACAAAGTAAACCTGAGGAAAATAAGAGTGTTACATCATTAACATATATTGTTAGATGATCTAAAATACATATATGCTTTTTTCAAGAATAAAATAAGTAATTACCTAGACCTTTCTTGTAATCTAATTTGTTTGTGGAGTTTATATCTCCAAAGTTTTGGCTTCTCAAATTCACTTCTTGTCACGACCCCATTTCACCTTCCGTAGGATGTCATGATGACACCTAGTCTCTAAGACTAGGTAAGCCTAACTGATTTGTGGAAATACATAATATAAAACTGAAGCCCAATTCTCAACACATGAAATAATTATAAAACTATCATTCAATAATTACAACTTTCAAAACCCGGTGGAAACAAGTCACTAGCTTCTAAGATCAAATACTAAGTGTTTCTATACATCAGAGTCTAAAGAAAAATAAGAAAAATAACATAGTAAGGATATAAGGGGATTCCGAGGTTTGCGAACGCTGTCAGATATACCTTGAAATCTCCACGTGCTGTCCAACTCACTAGTATCTAGTATGGTGGGAAGAACCTGGATCTGCACAAAAAGATGTCCAAAAGTATAGTATGAGTACACCACAACGGTACCCAATAAATGCCAAGCCTAACCTCGGTAGGGTAGTGACGAGGTCAGGTCAGGGCCCTACTGGCTTAAAAGAAAAGTAAGGCAGAAGATATAATAATATTTTGAAATGACAGAGAGTTTAAACAATAAGAAGTTTCAGAAAATATCAGCACAGTAAATAGAGGTAAACAACAAGGGGCACTCCCGAGGTACCGCCTCGTAGTCCCAAATGTAAATATGCACGACAGAGGGATCTTCCGAGGTACCGCCTCGTAGTCCAAAAGTAAATATACAAAACGGGGGGATCTCCCGAGTAAACGCCTCGTAGTCCCAAAGTAAATATGCAGTACATGGGGATCTCCCGAGTAAACGCCTCGTAGTCCTAAAGTAAATATGCAGTACAGGGGGATATCTCGAGGAACCGTCTCGTAGTCCCAAAGTAAATATGCAGCAGGTAATCGAAGGAAACACGAATTTACAGCCAGAATCTTACAGTTAAAAATTTAATTCAAATCAAGGAAAAACAGGTAAATCAGGTAAGCATGTTGCACACATTGCAAGTAAGAGTTAAGGCATGTAGACATGCGATACTAGGCTAAACATGATCACTACATATGCTAAGGTAACTCAATTAAGGAATTTAAAAGAAAACAACTATGCAAGAACCGAAATTTCCACAATTAGCTCGTGTACGCACTCGTCACCTCGCGTACACAGTGCTCACATATCACATAGTGTTACAACAGTACCAAATCCTAAGAGAATTTCCCCTACATAAAGTTAGACAAGTCACTTACCTCAAATATCGCTCAGTCAATCGGTAAGAATGACTTTCCCTCGACTTTCCAACTCCGAATGGCCCAAATCTAGCCAAAAGCAATTACATATCGTGAATAAAACTACAAGAAACTAATTTAAATAATGAAACTATGACTTTAGCAAAGAATGGAAAATTTGGCCCAAGTCTCGGAATCGGGTAAAAGTTACAAAATACGAACACCCAGTCCATATCGAGTTCACCCATACCAAAATTACCAAAATCCAACACCAAAACTTGAATCAAAACCCCAAAATTTGGTTGAAGAACTTTCCAACTTCTTTCCCAAATTTCTCAACCCAAATCCTTAATTAAATAATGAAATTAACGATGGATTATTGGATATTAATCAAAAACAAGTGTAGAATCCTTACCCAGATGTTTTCCTCTGAACATTCCTCAATTTTCGCCTCAATCTGAGCTCTCCAAGTCCCAAAATGAAAATAGGATCAAACCCTCAAAATTTCCCCTTTTCCTGCCCAGCATTTTCACTTCTGCGAGGGCTCCACCACATCTGCGGCCCCGCACCTGCGATGGTTCATCGCAGGTGCGGACTTGTCACGACCCAAAATCCAACTACTCATGATGGCACCTAACTCAACCAGCTAGGTAAGCCAATTATCAACTATCCAATTCCATTAATAATTATTAAAGCAGTTTAAGTAAAGAAAAATCTTAATCTTATACATTCTCCAAGAACTATTAGTATAAACCATGAGCTTCTAAGAATAGAGTATACAAAGCTGGTATGAAGTAAATACATCATCTGTTTGAAAAGTACATAAACAGAGTTTTATAAATCTAAGGCTACCATGAAGAAGAGGCAGCTACAACTGGAATGCAGGTACATCTTCAGATCCAGCTCCCAACGAACGCAGCAACATCAACGGCCAATATCTGCATGCAAGGTGCAGAAGTGTAGTATGAGTACAACCAACCCCATGTACTCAATAAATAACAAACCTAACCTTAGGTTGAAAGTAGTGACGAGCTTGTACCAAGGTTGAGTCCACACCAATAGCCAACAACAGTCCATAACAACGTAAAGCAAATAATACAAGAAGTAACTCAGATTTAAAAATACTCAGTAAAATCATGATTTCTGAAAATAGTTCTGCCTTTCAAGTACATCAGTGAAAACCCAAATCGTTTACCGAAGTTGCCAAAAATATGAATAAGTTTGAAAACCATAATTTTTCCCAAATATCCTTTCAACAATAAGTAAGATGTTTCATTTTCTTTCAAGATAACCAGCGTAAAACAAATGCATCACTATGCCCATATGTCAACATGTGTGAGAAATCATGAATGATGTGATACTGTACAGCATGAGAAAAATACATCTCTATGCCTATATGTCATGTGTGCATATCAATGCAATGCATCTTAGAGATGAACTATTGTACTCACACTCTCAGAGTGCTCAATCTCACTTTTTCACACATTCCACTCATCATGCCCAATCGCTTTGTCACGACCTAATTTTCCCTCTGTATGACGTCGTGACGGCACCTAGTCTCAATGACTAGGTAAGCCTAACAATTTGCGGAATAAATTTAATAACTAACTATAGCAATAACACTATAACCTAGTACCATGCCACTTGGCATGTACAATAACCAACTCCTCAATATACTACACGGCATTCCCAAAACCCGGAACATTCATGAATCACAAACTACAGGAATAAAATCTAGTGTCTCTATACATCAGAGTCTATCAAAAGAAAATACAGAAGATAATGGACATGAGGAAGAGTAGAAGGGGACTTCGAGGTCTGCGGACGCGACAGATATACCTTGAAGTCTCCAAAGCTATCCCGACTCACTGATAGTGCGGCTGATAAGGAGTACCTAGATCTGCACACGAAAAACATGTACAGAAGAGTAGCATGAGTACACCACAATCGGTACCTAGTAAGTGCCAAGCCTAACCTCGGTCGAGTAGTGACGAGGTCAGGTCAGGGCCATACTGGTATATATATAATAACACAAGATAGAATGAAATACCGCAGTAAAATAAAGACTAAAATTTAACAAGAATGAAATCATATAAGACAACAGCTCAGTATACAGAGATAACAACAGGGGATTTCACGAGATACCGTCTCGTAGTCCCAACGTAAATGTGCAGAACAAGAGGATCTCCCAGAATACCGTTTCGTAGTCCGAAAGTAAATATGCAGTACATGGGGATCTCCCGGAATACCGTTCCGTAGTCCCAAAGTAAATATGCAGTACAGAGAGATCTCCCGGAATACTATTCCGTAGTCCCAAAGTAAATATGCAGTACAAGGGGATCTCTTGGAATACCGTTCCGTAGTCCCAAAGTAAATATGCAGTACAAGGGGATCTCCCGGAATACCGTTCTATAGTCCCAAAGTAAATATGCAGCCAAATAATAGAATTTAATAATTACGGCACAAAATTCTACAGTTCAACCTAAGTATCAGTTAAGGAAAGATAGGTAAATTCACTACACATACTGCATGTAGTTCAAGTAAACAGTTAAGGCAAGTAGGAATGCTATTCTAGTCTAGCCGGATACCACACATGCTGATGGATTTCAAATAAGAAGGAAATCAGGTTATTACTTAGTAGAAAAATCGGGTTTTTACATAATTAGCCCGTGTACGTACTCGTCACCTCACATACACGACGCTCATATATCAAAAACAGTACAAATCCTATGGGGAGTTTCGCCCCCCCCCCACAAAGTTAGGCAAGCCACTTACCTCGAACCAAGCTCAATCAATCGGTAAGAATGCCTTTTCCATGAATATCCGATTCAGAATGGCTCGAATCTTGCCAAAATAATTCGATACAATCAACAAAAATTATAGGAATCAATTTCATAAGAAAATACTATATTTTCAATAAAAATCCGAGATTAACTCAAAAATTGCTCGTTGGGCCCACGTCTCGGAATTCGGCGAAACTCACAAAATCCGACAACCCATTCAATTACGAGTCCAACCATACCAGTTTCACTCAAATCCGACTCCGAATCGACACCGAAATCTCAAAAATTCGTTTTTATTAATTTTCTAAAATTTTCCCAAATTTCAATCTCAAAACACTAATTAAATGATGAAAACAAATGATGGATTCGGGTAATCTAACCATAATTGAGTTAAGAACACCCGATATTTTCTCTGAAAATTTTCCAAAAATTGCCTCTCCCCAAGCTCCAATTCGTCAAAAATGGCAGTGGGGGACGAAGTCCCATGTTTTATAATTCTAACTAGGCACCCCTCGGTCCTGCCTCGATCCTGGCCCTCGATCGAGGCTTCGATCATGGCTTCGATCCTGGGACTCAATCCTGACCTTCGATCCTAGGCATCGATCATGGCTTCGATCCTGGGCATCGATCATGGCTTCGATCCTGTCCCTCGATCCTGGCCTTCGATCATGGCCCTCGATCCTGAGCCTTCGATCATGGCCCTCGATCCTGAGCCTCGATCATGGACCTCGTTCCTGAGCCTCGATTATGGCCCTCGATCCTGAGCCTCAATCGTGGCTTCGATCCTGGCCCTCGACCCTGGGCTCGATTTCTGGGCTCGATTTTTGCATTTCCAGCAGAAGAAAATTGTAGTAGCTTTTGCAGTAGCTGTTTAAGTCCAACTTTTGATCTGTTAACCATCCAAAACTCACCCGAGGCCCTCGAGACCTCAACCAAAAACACCAACAAGTCATGAAACATCATACGAACTTATTTGAAACCTCAATCACAGCAAACAACGCTAAAATCACAATTCACATCACAATTCAAGCTTAATGAAACTTAAGAATTTCCAACTTCTACATTCGATGTCGAAACATATCAAATCAAGTCCGATTGACCTCAAATTTTGCACATAAGTCATAAATGACAAAACAGAGCTATGAAAATTTTCAGAACTGGATTCCGACCCCGATATCAAAAAGTCAAGGGCAAAGGTTCAAATATGCCCTTGTACTATACGAAATTGAGCACATTTGCCCTTCATTAATACTTTAGGTCAAATATGCCCTTACCGTCACATAGTTGGTCCATATATATCCTTAGAGTTACACAGTTAGCCCATATATGCCCTTTTCGAAACGGAATTCACCCAAACTAATTAGCTCTTTCGTTAATTGTATTAAAGTGTATTACAAATACTATTTCCTTTTTATTAGCACATTTTTTTCTTTACCTTTCTCTTTTCTTACTTTTTTTTTCTTTTCTTCTCTTTTTTTTCTTTCTCCCTTATCCGATTTCCTCCATTACTGATGTCTTCTCCATTTTCGTCACCAATTTCACTTGACAAAACTCATGAATTCCAATTACTAAGAAAATTCTCGCATAAGGTAATCAAGTTCCAATTTCACCGGCCCTCTAAATAAACGAAATTAAATTGTTTCAAAAATTATGGTTTAAAATTTAAAATAATAAAAACATCTCAACCTTTAACAATACTCAAAAGACCAAAATATTTAAATTGTTTCCAGAAAGATAATTTAATGATTAAAATCCTATAGTTCAAGTTATAGTGTTATAAATTTGAGTTGTTAGTCTTTTTTCATCTTTTTCAGCTGGACATTTTCTATTTTTTTTATTAACTGTGTAAATTATGGGTGTACATGGAACGGGTTGGTTCCGTTTTATCAAAATCAAACCAAACCAACTATATCAGTTTGGATTGTTCGGTTTTGTTGGATTTTTCGGGTTTTTTGTTACACAAATATTATTTCAATCTTACTTTGTTAAATTTTTTAGAACTAAATATTTGTTCAGTAAAAATTAAAAAAAATGACAAACATATGAACTATAAAAATATTCTTATGGGAGAATTTTCTTAGTAATTGAAATTCATGAGTTTTGTCAAATAATATTGGTGACTAAAATGGAGAAGACATCAGTAATGGAGGAAATCAGATAAGGGAGAAAGAAAAAGGAAAAAAAAGAGAAGAAAAGAAAAAGAAGAAAGAAAAGAGAAAGGTAAAGAAAAAAATACTAATAAAAAGGAAATAGTGTTTGTAATACACCTTAATACAATTAACGAAAGAGCTAATTAGTTTGGGTGGATTCCGTTTCGAAAAGGGCATATATGGGCCAACTGTGTAACTCTAAGGGCATATATGGACCAACTATATGACGGTAAGGGCATATTTGAGCTAAAGTATTGACGAAGAGAAAATGTGCTCAATTTCGTATAGTACAAGGGCATATTTGGACCTTTTTCGAAAAGTCAATTCCCCGGTCAAACTTCCAAACTTAAATTCCTATTTTAGCCATTTCAAGCCTATTTGAGCTACAGACTTCCAAAACACAATCCGGACACACCCCTAAGCCCAAAATTACCTAACGGAGCTAACAGAACCGAAGGAATTCCATTCCAGAGTCGTCTTCACACAGTTCCGACTACGGTCCAAATCCTAAGGTTTAAACCTCCATTTAGGGACTAAGTGTCCCAAAACACTCCAAAAACCAAAACGAACCCTCCCGGTAAGTTACAATAGCAGGAATAGATATGGGAGAAGCAGTAAATAGGGGACCGGCCGGGTCGTTAAATCCTCCCCCTCTTAAAACAATCGTGCGTCCTCGAACGAGCATGGAGACATACCTGAAGTGGTGAAAAGATGAGGATAACGGCTGCGCATATCCTGCTCGGTCTCCCAAGTCGCCTCCTCGACTAGATGACCTCTCCACTGAACCTTCACGAAAGCAATGTCCTTTGACATCAGCTTTCGAACCTGCCTGTCCAAAATAGCCACTGGTTCCTCAACATAAGATAGATCCTTGTCCAACTAAATTGAACTGAAGTCTAACACATGAGACGGATCATCGTGATACTTCCGGAGCATGGAAACATGGAACACTAGATGAACTGCAGAGAGACTAGGTGGTAGTGCAAGTCTGTAAGCCACCTCCCCAACTCTCTCAAGAATCTCAAAAGGCCCAATATACCTAGGGCTTAACTTGCCCTTCTTCCCGAACCTCATAACACCCTTCATAGGCAAAACCCGGAACAAGGCCCGCTCACCAACCATGAATGCAACATCGCGAACCTTACGGTCCGCATAATTCTTCTTTCTGGACTGGGCTGTGCGAAGTCTATCCTGAATCACCTTAACCTTATCCAAGGCATCTTGAACCAAGTCTGTACCCAATAGCCTAACCTCGCCCGGTTCAAACCAATCCACTGGAGACCGGCACCGCCTACCATACAAGGCCTCATATGGAGCCATCTGAATGCTCGATTGGTAGCTGTTGTTGTAGGAAAACTCCGCAAGTGGCAAGAATTGATCCCAAGCACCGCCAAAATCTATCACACACGCACAGAGTATATCCTCCAGTATCTGAATAGTACTCTCGGACTGTCCATCCGTCTGAGGATGAAATGCTGTGCGCAACTCAACCCGAGTACCCAGCTCATGTTGTACAGCTCTCTAGAACCGTGATGTAAATTGCTTGCCCCGGTCAGAGATGATGGATATCGGTACGCCATGAAGTCTGACGATCTAGCGGACATATCTTCGAGCCAACTGCTCGGAAGAATAGGTAGTCATCACAGAAATGAAATGAAATGAGCTAACTTGGTCAGCCTGTCCACAATCACCCAAACTGCATCAAACTTTCGCTGAGTCCGTGGGAGTCCAACAACAAAATCCATAGTGATTTGCTCCCATTTCCACTTCGGAATCCCTAACTTCTGAAGCAACCTACCTACCCGCTGACGCTCATACTTCACCTGCTGGCAATTTAGACATCGGGCCACATACTCTACTATGTTCTTCTTCATCCTCCTCCACCAGTAATGTTGTCCCAAGTCCTGATACATCTTTGCGGCACCCGGATGAATAGAGTACCGTGAACTGTGAGTCTCTTGGAGAATCAACTCATGAAAACCATCTACATTGGGCACACATAGCCTGCCCTGCATCCTCAATGCACCATCATCTCCAATAGTGACATCTCTAGCATCACCTCGTCAAACCCTATCCTAAAGGACGAGCAGATGGGGGTCATCATACTGATGCTCCCTGATACGATCATAAAGAGAAAATCGAGAGACCACACAAGCCAATACTCGACTTGGCTCAGAAATATCCTTATCTCACAAACTGGCTAGTTAAGGCCTAAACATCCAACACCAATGGCCTCTCTACTACTGGTAGATATGCTAAACTCCCTAAACTCTCTGCCTTATGACTCAAGGCATCGGCCACCACATTGGCCTTCCCGGGATGATAGAGAATGGTGATATCATAATCCTTAAGTAACTCCAACCACCTCCTATGATGCAAATTAAGATCCTTCTGCTTGAACAGATGCTGCAAACTCCGGTGAACGGTGTAAATCTCATAAGGAACACCGTACAAATAATGATGCCAAATCTTCAAGGCATGAACAATAGCTGCTAATTCCAGGTCATGGACAGGATAGTACTTTTTATGCACCTTCAGCTGTTTGGATGTGTAGGCAATCACCCTATCATCCTACATAAACACCGCACCGAGACCAATCCGCGATGCATCACAATATACAGTATAAGATCCTGAACCTGTAGGCAACACCAATACTGGGGATGTAGTCAAAGTTGTCATGAGCTTTTGGAAGCTCTCCTCAAATTTCTCGGTCCACCTAGACGAAGCACCCTTCTGGGTCAATTTGGTCATAGGTGCAACAATAGAAGAGAAACCCTCTACAAATCGACGGTAATACCCCGCCAAACCAAGAAAACTCCGATCTTTGTAGCTGAGGATGGTATGGGCCAACTCTACACTGCTTCAATATTCTTCGAGTCTACCTTGATCCCCTCACTCGATACTATCTGACCCAAGAATGCCACTGAGTCTAGCCAAAACTTACACTTTGAAAATTTTGCATTTAACTTCTTTTCCGTTAAAGTCTGAAGCGCAGTCCTCAGGTGCTGCTCATGATTCTCTCGAGTCTGGGAGTACACCAGAATGTCGTCAATAAACACAATGACGAATGAGTAAAGATAAGGCCGGAACACATTGTGCATCAAGTGCATAAAAGCTGCCGGGGCATTAGTCAGCCCAAAAGACATAACAAGAAACTCATAGTGACCATATCTGGTCCTGAAAGCAGTCTTCGGGATATCTGGCTCCCGAATCTTCAACTAATGATAGCCTGAACGTAAGTCAATCTTGGAAAACACTCTGGCACCCTGTAACTGTTCAAATAAGTCATCAATACGAGGCAATGGATACTTGTTCTTCACTATGACCTTGTTTAACTGGCGGTAATCAATACACATCCGCATAGAGCCATCTTTATTCTTCACAAATAATACATGAGCACCACAAAGTGACACACTGGGCCGAATGAAGCCCTTATCAAGCAACTCCTGTAACTGCTCCTTCAACTCCTTCAATTCAGGAGGAGCCATACGATATGGAGGAATATAGATGGGCTGAGTGCCCGGCAACAAATCAATGCCAAAATCAATATCTCTATCGGGCGGCATGCCAGAAGATAAGCTGGAAACACATCTGGAAAGTCCCTCACTACTGTAGCTGACTCAACTGTATGGTTATTAATACTGACATCTCTCACATAAGCTAGATACACGTCTCACCCCTTCTCAACCATTCGTTGAGCTTTAAGAAATAAAATAACTCTGCTGGGAGTATACTCTAAGGTACCTCTCCACTCTAATCGCAATAAACCTAGCATAGCCAGCATCACGGTCTTAGCGTGATAATCAAGAATAGCATAATGGGGCGACAACCAGTCCATGACCAAGATAACATCAAAATCTACCATGCTGAGCAATAATAAGTCGGCTCTGGTCTAAAACCCACTAAGAGCAATCAAACACGACCGATACACGCGGTCCACAATAAGAGAATCTCCCAAAAGAGTAGACACATAAATAGGGGAACTCAAAGAATCCCGCGATACGCCCAAATACGGGGCAAAATAAGAGGACACATAGGAATATGTAGAGCCTGGGTCAAATAATACCGATGTATCTCTATGACAGACTGGAATAATACATGTAATAACATAATAAAAAATAACTGCCTCTGTACGAGTAGGAAGGGCATAATATCTAGACTGGCCTCCCCCTCTAGGGCGACCTCGACCTCCCTGACCTCCACCTCGGGCTGGCTGAGCAGTTGGGGTGACAGCTGCTGCTATAATCATAGCTTGAGGATACGGTGGAGCATGTTGTGGATGAGAAGTCTGTGGAGGTGCACCCCTCCTAAATCTGGGGCAATCTCTCACCATATGGCGAGTGTCGCCACACTCAAAAATAAGCTTTGGGAGGGCGTGGCCATTGTGACTGGCTCTGGCCAGATTTGCTGGACTGGCCGCTAGAAACACCCCGTGCAGGAGGCACACTAGATACTGGCGGTGCATAATAAGGCTCCTGGGGCCTAGAAGGGGCTGGGATATCACTGGCGACTGGAAGAGATGAATGAACGGGGTGACTCACATAACCCCTGCCATGGCGAGTTGCTGGGGCACGAGCACCAGAATAAGAACCAGTCTCTCGAGACCTCTTGGCCTCCCTCTCCTCTCTATCCCATGCAATCATGCCCTCCAATCTCCTGGCAATACTCATAACTTGCTGATAAGAAACATTCATCTCCAACTCCCTAGCCATACTAATCCGGATACTAGGGTGGAGTCCCTTAATAAACCGTCGAACCCTCTCTCGAATTGTGACAACCAAGGCCGGTGCATGTTGAACCAAATCACCGAAACAGACTGCATACTCTGACACAATCATGGATCCCTGGCGTAGCTGCTCAAACTCCATGCGCCATGAGTCCCAGAGGCTCTAAGGGACATACTCTCTCAAAAACATATCCGAGAACTAAGTCCATGTAAATGAAACTGCCTCATCCGGACTACTCAGCTCATAAGCACGCCACCACTAATAGGTTGCTCCTCTAAGCTGGAATGTAGTAAAAGAAATACCGCTCGTCTCCGCTATGCCCATAGTACGGAGAATACGATGACACTCCTCCAGAAAACCCTAAGCATCATTTGTAGATAATCCGCTGAAGGTAGGTGGGTGGTACTTCTTGTATATCTCAAGTCTGAGCTGCTCCACCTCAGAAGCTGCTGCCCTAACCTCAGGCTGAGCTGGAGCTACCGGCTGTATTGGTACAATCTCAGGAACTTGGTCGACCTGAACCCGCTGCTCTGGAGTACCGGCGATGGGAGTCTGTGCTCCTCCCCCGACCTGATATGTGGCAGGAGCAAGTGGGATCAATCCAGCCTAAGCTAAGGTGCTGAACATGCTCAGAAACTGGGCTAGAGTCTCCTGAAGGGCTGGTGCAGAAACAGGTACCTCAGGTGTCTGCCCTCCAGCTAGAGCTATAGGGGGCTCCTCTGTAGTAGCTCGTGCGGGTGCCCTGGCTGCACCACGTGGACGTCCTCGGCCTCTATCCCGGCCCTGGCCTCTAGCGGCTCTAGCAGGGGGCACGGGTGTCTGGTCATCAGATCCGCTTGCACGTGTCCTCACCATTTATGAGAGAATAGAATATAGAAGTTTAGAATTTTTGAAGTCAACAATTTTTGCACGACAAGGAATCAAAGTAGTGAAATTTTCCTAACAGTTCCATAGCCTCCCGAAGATAAGTACAGACGTCTCCGTACCGATCCACGAGACTCTTATAAACCGGCTTGTGACTCACGACACCTATGAACCTAGAGCTCTGATACTAACTTGTCACAACCCAATTTCCCCTCCGTATGAAGTCATGACGGTACCTAGTATCTATGACTAGGTAAGCCTAACATTTTGCGGAATAAATGAAATAAAAACATAAATTTAACAACTAACTGTAGCAATAACACTATAACTGAGTACCATGCCACTTGGCATGTACAATAACCAACTCCTCAATATACTACACAACATTACCAAAACCCGGAACATTCATGAATCACAAACTACAGGAAGAAAATCTAGTGTCTCTATACATCAGAGTCTATCAAAAGAAAATACAGAAGATAATGGACATGGGGAAGAGTAGAAGGGGACTCCGAGATTTGCGTACGCGGAAGATATACCTTGAAGTCTCCAAAGGTGTCCCGGCTCACTGATAGTGCTGTTGATAAGGAGTACTTGGATCTGCACACGAAAAACATGTGCAGAAGAGTAGCATGAGTACACCACAATAGGTACACAGTAAGTGCCAAGCCTAACCTCGGTAGAGTAGTGACGAGGTCAGGTAAGGGCCCTACTGGTAGATATATAATAACACAAGATAGAATGAAATACCGCAGTAAAATAAAAACTATAATTTAACAAGAAGGAAATCATATAAGATAACAGCTTAGTACACAGAATTAACAACAGGGGACTTCCCGAGATACCGTCTCGTAGTCCTAACGTAAATGTGCAGAATTGGGGGATCTCCCAAAATACCATTTCGTAGTCCCAAAGTAAATATGCAGTACAGGGGGATCTCCCGGAATACCGTTCCATAGTCCCAAAGTAAATATACAGTATAAGGGGATCTCCCGGAATACAGTTCCGTAGTCCCAAAGTAAATATGTAGTACAGGGGGATCTCCCGGAATACCGTTCCGTAGTCCCAAAGTAAATATGCAGCCAAACAATAAAATTCAATAGTTACGGCACGAAATTCTACAGTTCAACCTAAGTACCAGTTAAGGAAAGACAGGTAAATTCACTAAACATGCTCCATGTAGTTCAAGTGAACAGTTAAGGTAAGTAGGCATGCTATTCTAGTCTAGTCGGATACCACACATGCTCATGGAACTCAAATAATAAGGAAATCAGGTTATTACTTAGTAGAAAAATCGAGTTTTTACACAATTAGTCAGTGTACGTACTCGTTACCTCACATACACGGCGCTCATATATCAAAAATAATACAAATCCTACGGGGAGTTCTCCCACACAAAGTTAGGCAAGCCATTTACCTCGAACCAAGCTCAATCAATCGGTAAGAATGCCTTTTCCACGAATATACGACTTTGAAAGGCTCGAATCTAGCCAAAATAATTCGATACAGTTAACAAAAATTATAGGAATTAATTTCATAAGAAAATACTACATTTTTTAATAAAATTCCGAAATTAACTGAAGTATCACCCGTGGGGCCCACGTCTCGGACTCCGGTAAAACTCACAAAATTCGACAATTCATTTAATTACGAGTCCAACCATACCAATTTCACTCAAATCCGACTCTGAATCGACACCAAAATCTCAAAAATTCGTTTATATGAATTTTCTAAAATTTTCCCAAATTTCAATCTCAAAACACTAATTAAATGGTGAAAACAAATGATGGATTCGGGTATTCTAACCATAATTGAGTTAAGAACACTTACCCCGATGTTTTCTCTGAAAATCTCCCAAAAATTGCCTCTCCCCAAGCTCCAAAAATTGCCTCCCCCCAAGCCTTCGGTCCTACCTCGATCCTGGCCCTCGATCAAGGCTTCGATCATGGCCCTCAATCATGGCTTCGATCATGGCCCTCGATCCTGGGCCTCGATCATGACCTTCGATCCTGGGCATCGATCATGGTTTCGATCCTGGCCCTGGATCCTGGCCTTCGATCATGGCCCTTGATCCTGAGCCTTCAATCATGGACCTCGATCCTGAGCCTCGATCACGACCCTCGACCCTGGCTTCGATCCTGGCCCTCGACCCTGGCCTTCGACCCTGGGCTTGATTTCTGGGCTTCGATCCTGGGCTCGATTTTTTCTGGGCTCGATTTCTGCATTTCTAGCAGAAGAAAATTGTAGCAGCTTTTGCAGCAGCTGTTTAAGTCCAACTTTTTATCCGTTAACCATCTGAAACTCACCCGAAGCCCTCGAGACCTCAACCAAAAATATCAACAAGTCCTAAAACATCATACGAACTTATTTGAAACCTCAAATCACATCAAACAACGCTAAAATCACAATTCACACCCTAATTCAAGCTTAATGAAACTTAAGAATTTCCAACTTCTACATTCGATGTCGAAACCTATCAAATCAAGTCCGATTGACCTCAAATTTTGCACACAAGTCATAAATGACATAACTGAGCTATAAAAATTTCGGAACTGGATTCCGACCCCGATATCAAAAATTCAACTCCCCGGTCAAACTTCCAAACTTAAATTGCTATTTTAGCCATTTCAAGCCTATTTGAGCTACAGACCTCCAAACAGAATCTGGATACGCCCCTAAGCCCAAAATCATCTAACGGAGCTAACGGAACCGATGGAATTCCATTTCGGAGTCATCTTCGTACAGGTCCGACTACGGTCCAAATTCTAAGGTTTAAACCTCCATTTAGGCAAGTCACAATAGCATGAATAGATATGGGAGAAGCAGTAAATAGGGGATCTCGGCTATTACTCTCAAAATGACCCGTCGGGTCATTACTAAGATGTTTCATTTTCTTTCCAGATAACCAGCGCAAAACAAATGCATCACTATGCCCATCTGTCAATATGTGTGAGAAATCATGAATAATGTGATACCGTACAACATGAGCAAAATACATCTCTATGCCTATATGTCATGTGTGCATGTCAATACAATGCATCTTAGAGATGAACTCATGTACTCACACTCTCAGATGACTCAATATCACTTTCTCACACATTCCACTCATCATGCCCAATCGTTCGGTACTGTATATGGCCAATCCGGCCCAGGGAAGATCCATCCCGGAATATACTCATCAACTGATCATCAGTCACCCAGTACCGAGTAGGGCCAATCCAGCCCGTGGAGAAGATCCATCTCCAGGTATATAATACTTCGGACGATCAATGTCCAGGGAAGATCCATCCCTCAATAATATCAACCGCGCTCACTGGGGGTATGTGCAGACTTCGGAGGGGCTCCTTCAGCCCAAGCGCTATATAAAGCCTATAAGGTCTGCTACAGGCGGCAACCCTGATCCACGTAATAACAATAATATATGTAAAGCCAATATGGCCTGCTGCAGGCGGGCAGCTCCGATCCACATAATAATATCCTCACAGTTAGGCTCTCGGCCTCTCTTAGTCATCAATATCTCCAGTCTCTCTCTCATGGGCTCACAATGTCATGAAAAAACCCGAAAATGATGATATGATGTATCAATAAATAACAACAGAGACTGAGATATGATATGCAATGAAATAAATATGACTGAGTATAAATTTTCAATTTAAAACAAATAATTCACCGCAATATGACCTCTGTGGGTCCCAATAATACTGGCACATAGCCTCAACATGATTTTTAATATGATTCTCATCTTAATTTCTTTAACACATAAAACTGCATGGAAAATGCCAAGATTATTTGACTACAGAATTCCACGAAAATAATTACGTCACAATTTCTATGGTACACGTCCACATGCCCGTCACCTAACATGTGCGTCACCTCTAAGCGATTCACATAATATGTATATTCAGGGTTCATACCCTCAGCTCCAAGATTAGAAGAGTTACTTACCTCGAACAAGACGAATCCAATTCCGAGCAAGGTCAAAAATGCTCCAGAAATTCCATTCTGTACGTATCAACTCCTGAACGGCTCGAATCTAGTCACAATTAATTTGATTCAGTCCACACAATTTATAGGAATTAATTCCATATCAAAATACTAATATTTTCCCACAAAATCCGAAATTTAGCTAAAAAATCGCCCGTGGGGACCACGTCTCAGAATCTGACGAAACACACAAAATTCGACAACCTATCCAATTACAAGTTCAACCATACTAATTTCACTCAATTTCGACTCCAAATCGATGTTCAAAACTCAAAAATTCGTATTATAAACTTTAGGCCAACACCCCTAATTTCCTCTTTAAATTCGTCAACCAATTGCAAAAATGAAGATAGATTCATGGAATATAATCATTAGGGGGTTAAGAACACTTACCCCAAATCATGTGGAAACGTTCCTCTCCAAAATCGCCCAAACCGAGCTCCAAAATCCGAAAATGGCGAAAAATCACGAACCCTCGAACTTAAAGGGTTCTGTCCAGCCCTTTCGCAGATGCGGACAAGAGGTCGCACCTGCGACCCTCGCTTCTGCGGAAAACAACTCGCTTCTGCGAGAATAGTTTGGCCAGCCCAGATCGCTTCTGCGATGCGTAGGACCGCATCTGCGGTCGCGCTTTTGTGCAAAAATCGCCGCACCTGCGAAGACCCCAGGCCAGCCCAAGTCCCTCATCTGTGCCAACCCCGCCGCACCTGCGGCATTGCACCTGCGGCCAAGACCCTCGCAGGTGCGATCACATCAGAGGCAGCAGTTCCAACATTTTCCTTAAGTCCAAATTTGATCCGTTAACTGTCTGAAACTCACCCGAGGCCCCCGGGACCTCAACCAAATACACCAACAAGTCCTAAAATATACCACAGACCTACTCGAGGCCTTAAATCACATCAAACAACATCAAAACGACGAATCTCACCTCAAATCAAAAATCTATGAACTTTGAAACTTCAACTTTCACAACCGATGCCGAAACATATCAAGTCACATCCGATTGACCTAAAATTGTGCACACAAGTCACATCCAACTTCCAGAATCGGATTTCGACCCCGATATCAAAAAGTCAATCCCCCGGTCAAACTCCCCAAAAATTTGACTTTCGCCATTTTAATCCTAATTCCACAACGGACCTCCAAAAATATTTTCGGACATGCTCCTAAGTCCAAAATCACCATACTGAGCTATTGGAATCATCATAATTAAGTTCCGAGGTCGTTTACACATAAGTCAATATCCGGTCAACTTTTTCAATATAAGTTTTCAATTAAGAGACTAAGTGTACCATTTCACTCCGAAATCTTTCCGGACCCGAAACAAGTAACCCGGTATGTCACGACCCAAAATCCATTAGAGGTCTTGATGGTGCCTAACAACGCTGTCAGGCAAGCCAACCATAATTAATTAACTTAATTAGCCATTTTAGTATTTTTGAAATCAAAATTTTTCTTTAATTAAATAATAAGGAATAAAATCTACAGAGTACATGATAATAATTTCCCAAATACACTACTGAACAAGTCATAAGTGCCCCCAAAACCCGGTGTCACAAGTGCATGAGCATTAACTAGATTGTAAAATAAAATACAACATCTGTCCGGAATACAAATTAGACAGGAAAATATAAATAACTCTGAAGGAGACTCTGTTGGCTGACTATCGTAATATAAAATACAACTCACCTAAGTCCCCGCGTTTTAACCACACCTCTGCGCCCACTAGGCCGCTAGACATATCTGTACCTGCACAAAAATGTGCACCAAGTGTAGCATGAGTACGTAAACAACGTGTACCCAGTAAGTATCAAGCCCAACCTCGAAAAAGTAGTGACGAGAGGTCGACTTTGACACTCACTAAGGGTCAATAATATTAAAATGGAAATATTTAAATCAACACGATTTATAGAAATGACAATAATGTTCCTTAGCCAACATAAATAATTAATTCATTAAATTCCAATAATTTTCCATTTATCAATTTGCTTCACAAATTGCAATAAAATATCAAGGTATCATGTAATTATTATTATTAGGCATGATGTTTGCCGAGGTCGTTCGGCCCGATCCAGAGTGTCGTGTACACTGCCAAGGGATGTGCGGCGTGATCCATAGATGCATCTATACCGCCGAGGTGTTCAGCCCGCTCCACAAGAAAGGAGGACATTTTCTTATGAACCTCCGGAATGAGAATATATATATATATATATATATATATATATATATATATATATATATATATATATATATATATATGATTAACGCAAGAGGATGTACAAATTTCTACAACAGTTAAATATTCTAAACAAAATTTCAAGTATGTGAGAGTTCAATCTTTTACCATTTCCTCTAACAATTTACAACATAATTATATTGCTTTAATTAAATAAGGATACAATTATCACAAGTAATTCATGATTTGAGTCCTAAACTACCCGGACTTTAGCAATATTAGTAGCTACACATGGACTCTCGTCATCTCGCACATATGTATCCCCCACAATTAGCAACAATTATTAATTTAAATCACATATGGGGTAAATTCCCTCTTACAAGGTTAGACAAGAGACTTACCTTGTCTCAAAGCCCACTTCCGATCACGATGTCGTGTAAAAATCCCAATTCGGTGCCGAACAATCCGAAACTATTCAAATGTTATATAAAATAATTAATACATGCTCAATAATTCGAAATTAGACTATTAAATTAATTACCCAACCCAATATGGTAAAATTTCTAAAATTAACACCGGGCCCACGTGCCCGGATTCCAATATTTTTTTGGAGGAAGACGTTACCCATGATCTCAAGAACTCAAATATACAATTTCCATCCAATTCGATGCCCAAATTCGTGGTCAAAATCCAAATCATCCAAATTTCCAACTTTCGCCAATTGATGCCGAAATGACCTACGGACCTCCAAATTAACATCCGGACGCGCTCCTAAGACCAGAATCATCACACGAGCTATTCCCAGGCTCGGAATCCCAAACAAACATTGATAACATTAAAATACACTTCAACCTAAATTTATGAAATTCTTCCAAAATGCCAACTTCTACAATAGGCGTTGAAACGTTCCCGGGTCATCCAAAACCCGATCCGAATATACGTCCAAGTCCAAAATCATCATACGAACCTATTGGAACAGTCAAATCTCGATTCGGGGGTTATTTTCTAAAAATGTTGACCGAAGTCAAACTCGCCCTTTTTTAAAGCCAACTAAGGAACCAAGTGCTTCGATTTCAACTCGAATACTTCCAAATCCCGAACCAACCATCCCCGCAACTCATAAACTAGTAAAAGCACATACGGGGAGTCTTATTTAGGGTAACGGGGTTTTATCAGTCAAAACAACTGATTGGGTCGTTACATTCTCTCCCACTTAGATATACTTTCGTCCTCGAATGTGCTAAGAACTGCTCCGGAGTTGCAGAAATCATTGTCTAGCCCCTCGTGCACCTACCCGTGCTACCACAACTCAGTTGAGCACATTAGCTCGAGCAAATCTGAAGATCCTCCCCTTTATTTAGGCAAATAATCCTTAGAGCCAAATTTCATCATCCGAAATTCTCTACTAGGCCTGCTTCCAACATACGAACACCGTTTCAATCGCTACACGATGTACCACTACATGATTGTTTACTCTCACTGAATTCACACCATGCACCGCATAATTCACATGATCATAATAACATCCTTCGATAACAATAGCCGAAATTCCAAGAATCTGATGCCCACAACATACATCAAGACACATATAAGTCATGTCCCAACTCTTGCAATGCTGCCACGACGGAAGAGATGTGTAGAGATTCATAACCAACTACCTAGTCAATAAATCATTGAGTTTTTCCTCTTGACAAGAACCATTATCTCATTATGAACCAAATAAATATATTTGCTCTTTAACATGCTTCATATAAATCTAATCGCACTGATCCAGGTCCAAAGATCTCGCTTCACCCAGCATAAGCTGCTCAGGCAATAAGCCACCTCGGATACTGCCAAAAATCTCATATGATACCACAATGTCTCAACAAGCTACAAACTCGAATGTGATACATAAGGAAAAACGAACTCTGGAAGGAACTACTCAACCCACGTAGCAATTTAAACAACCGAAAAGGTGTTATGAACATTTCTCAGAACATGAGAAATAAGACACGCAGGAATAGATATGGGGAACTGCACTCAACATCACACTATTGCGGCGTGCACCCCAATCCACACATGATACCATTGCGGCGTGCAACCCGATCCAAACAACATACCCGTGGCGGCGTGCCACCCGATCCACACATGACAATAAATAGAGAAGTACCCATCAAGCCAAAACGCTTATACCTACGAAATACCCGAATGTCAACCACAAGCACGCCAAGTGCACAATACTATCCCTGGGGAGACAAATAGCGCCATACGCTACAAAACTCAAACATGACTAAGGTGCAATAAATGACCTGCATCTCGAGAGCCACCCCGCTCATATAACACCACAAACTATACGGGATCTCAATACGAGTGAGAATAATCAAACCACCTCATAACCCATATGGCACAATAGAGACCACACGGAAGGGCCGATAACAGAAATAACATCCAAGGCCCGAAGACCTCTCCAAAAACAACGATATGCCGAAATGAACACATCCAACCTGATATAGTGCCCACATTCATATTTAGATCCATCCACTGGTCTCAAGCCGATTCTGATCGTACCGCACTATGCTAATAACCTTTCAAGGATCCACAATAACCCTTTTTCCCATGACACACAAGAACAACCGTCAAATCCGAAATAGACTTTTACATTCCAAAATCGAATAAACCGAGCACCCTTCAGGCATAAATTCACACATTAGCGATAGTACCATAATCTCCATACTTGGTTCTAAATCTTTAATCGATCAAGTGACTACATGTCACACTTATACAATCTTCCTGTGGGATATACTCACACGACCTTCCGCACCAGGTAGCAAAGTCTACATATCCAGACCACCAGTCAAACAGTGTTGTAAGCGAATCGAAAGTCTGCAAATCAATACACAAAGCCTCTTACACATGACACCGATCTCAGTGACGCTAAAGACAATACCAGCTTACTCTAAACATCTGAATCTTTCCCTGCTCGTTTGAGCTCGTGACATCCCTGCCAATACCGAACTGCAACCTTGATCCTCAACTCTCAAACCGCACCTATTGCACCAACACGCGAAAACTCAAGAATTTCATCATAACTCCTGAACCACTAATAGGATACACACTTCATCATATATGAACCTTTTACTTAATGCATTTCAGGTGAATCATTGCAACACGCGACTGAATTCCCATAACCGCATAAAACACAATCCTCAAGTAGTGGTCTAAACCACCATAACTTTTTCTGGATCCATTTACACATAACAAGCCATAATACTCGAGTGCCTCCAAATAAAATTAATTACGGCGGCCGTCAGGGCCTCGTACGTACCGCCACCAACCACATGTATAACTTAACACGCTGAAGGAACTGATCATTGCCACCATCCTGCCAATTCAACCATTGTTAACTGATCCGACTTCTTCTAATTTTACCCTAGACTTTCCTTAGAAATAACAATAGCTCCATTTAAATTATATCGAACTCAATCCGCACTCGCCCCGAGTGACTCCATTTCACAGGCCCGCATTGCCTCAAAACCCAAGTACCATCTCATACCCTCTTTGTGCGCATGTTTACATCCTCAACTGGTACACCCATTGTGATAATTCCTCTATGAATCCGAAGTCATTTTCTTCCATTCCTCCCATGCTACATCGCAGCCCGAAGATAACGTAGAACACTCCAAGCCCTTTTTATAATCTGCTGCAAAAGCTCGATACTTAACCATACTACGGACTCGAAATCCTTAGGCACCACACTTAATTTAATATTAATTTATTTTTAATCCACTAAGACCGTTGTTGAGAGTCACTCACCCTGACTTGGTCTCGACTATAATCAACTTCAAGGCCCTGCTAGCACATGAACACCCTCTCAAAGAAGCACCCGGCTCGATCACTTTCCTTGTACATCACCTCCACACAAAGCATAAACACTGAGTCTTCTCAAAACTGAACATGAACTGATAAAGCCCAAGTACATCACACATTCCTCCAATCTTTCGCTCGAACTACCACGGGTGTTTTCTTTCCTTAGTCGTAATAACTCAACAATGTGCAGATAACCAGAAACCTCACAAGTAAATAACCATGCAATCCAATCGTAGACGGTGGGGCTCTCCCACTTAGCTTGAAGCTACAATTACATAACTCTGGAACCCACCAAGACTCCTTATCCCCCATTGACATGATCTCGCATAATCGCCCCACCAAATTCCTCGAAATCCTTATGTTAAACATTTCATGAACATTCTGAATCACTAACCACATTCACATATTCGACCTCTTACTGGGTAGTCAGTAGAATTCTTTGTAGGATCTCTATCAACACCACGCAACCACTAACCTGCTCGTAGGAGATATTCCACCTGTGAAAATTCTATGCCGACATCCTCCAACCATGCTGCACCGAGTATAATTACCACGAAACCAATAAACCATCCTAAGCTCGTGCTTGTTCACCAGTTGTACAAGTCCGTTCACTCCTCATGGACATCAACTAAAGGTGAGACAATACATTCCAATCCAAAGTCATGTTGCATTCCTCTTCATATCAAGCAAACGCATTTCTGCCGCATCCAAATCTTTCCCAGTATAACAACCAACATTCCAAATTAAGTCCGTAGACTTAGTCACTGTCCACCATGAATCCTAAATCACTCCAAACTTTTCTCAAGGCGTATATTCATTCTACCACTGAACCCATATGCTACTCTGACACTCTCCCACTTTGGTCAAACTCGCTCATTTAAGCAATTACTCGACTCTTGTTTCTCACGCTTGGCCTTCTAGAAGTTTAACCACCGCGAGACACCTCCCACATGTCCTTCCTCATCCTTCGCTGCCTAGTTGTTTCCTTAAATCAATATTTATCTCCGTAGCACTTGAACTAATAGATCTCCACCAACTTTAAACCTCCCCGAAGATCATCTTCCTTGAGCCATCAACATTAGGATCGCCGATTTGATTCTGAACCACAGCACACTGCGACCCCTAACAGCCGCATCCCCGGCACCATTCACAACACTCTGCCCCAAAGGCGAATTGAAGAGGACCATAACACCGGCAAACTTAACACATTCCATCAAGGATGACGTCACCACATCACAGACGAAAAATTCCACCACGCTCGAAAATACCATGTCTCGTTACCCCATCGACCTAAACCTGAGCATTCATAGTCCGGTTGCCTTTTCTTCGTCGGAAATAAAATACTGAATCTCTGAATCATGCACTGAGTAAAACATACTTTCAAGTCATTCACTGCCTCGAAGCATAGACAAGCCTCCTACCATTACACGAATACTGTGCGATAGCAACACACGAATTGTCATAACAATCAATGCCAAACCTCAAAACCTTAGGTAATACTGATACTGAGCTGTAACGACAGAGCGGCCTTCAAATTCCTCGAGAAACATCCTGCACCACATCTGTAGTACCATTAAACTTCCCCGATTCCCAATTTATAACAAGCGCTTCACGTCGCATAAGATTGAATAGGAAGGAAACGAAGGCATAAGCCTCAAAGGAATCAATTTGCACGATGAGGAATCAAGAAGGGAAGTGCTCCTAACAAACCTGTAGCCTCTCGAAGATAAGTACAGGCGTCTCCGTACTGATCTGCAAGACTCTACTAGACTCACTCATGACTCGTGAGACCTAAGTGAACCTAGTGCTTTGATACCATGTTGTCACGACCCAAAATTCATTAGAGGTCATGATGACGCCTAACATCGCTGTCAAGAAAGCCAATCATAATTAATTAACTTAATTACCCATTTAATTATTTTTGAAATAAAAAAATTTCTTCAATAATATAATAAGGAATAAAATCTACAGAGTACATGATAATATTTTCCCAACTACACTACTGAACAAGTCATAAGTTCCCCTAAAATCGAGTGTCACAAGTACATGAGCATTAATTGGAGAGTAAAATAAAATACAACATCTGTCCGTAATACAAATTAGATAGAAAAATATAAATAACTCAGAAGGAGACTCTGTTGGCTGCGGATTGTAATATAGAATGCAACTCACCTAAATCCCTGCATTTTAGCCATACATCCGCGCCCACAAGGCCGCTAGATATATCTGTACCTGCACAAAAATGTGCAGCCAGTGTAGCATGAGTACGTAAATAATGTGTACCCAGTAAGTATTAAGCCTAACCTCGAAGAAGTAGTGACGAGAGGTCGACTTTGACACTCACTAAGGGTCAATAATATTAAAATGGAAATATTTAAATCAACATGATTTATATAAATGACAATAATGTTACTTAGCCCGCAGAAATAATTAATTCATTAAATTCCAATAATTTCTCATTTATCAATTTGCTTCACAAGCTGCAATAAAATATCAAGGTATCGTGTAATTATTATTATTAGGCACGATGTCTGCCGAGGTCGTTCGGCCCGATCCAGAGTGTCGTGTACACTGTCGAGGGACGTGTGACACGATCCATAGATGTATCTATACTGCCGAGGCGTTCGGCCTGCTCCACAAGAAGGGAGGATATTTTCTTATACATTTTTTAGATTAACGCAGGTGGATGTACAAATTTCTACAACAGTTAAATATTCTGAACAAAATTTCAAGTATGTGAGAGTTCAATCTTTTACCATTTCCTCTAACAATTTACAACATAATTCTATTGCTTTAATTAAATAAGGATACAATTATCACAAGTAATTCATGCGTACGTAACCCCCACAATTAATAATAATTATTAATTTAAATCACTTATGGGGTAAATTTCCTCTTACAAGGTTAGACAAGAGACTTACCTTGTCTCAAAGCCCACTTCCGATCACGATGTCGTGTAAAAATCCCAATTCGTTGCCAAAAAATCCGAAACTATTCAAATGTTATATAAAATAATTAATACATGCTCAATAATTCAAAATTAAACTATTAAATTAATTACCAAGCCAATATGGTAAAATTCCTAAAATTCACCCCAGGCCCACGTGCCCGGATTCCGAAAATTTTGGAGGAAGACGTTACCCATGATCTCAAGAACTCAAATATACAATTTCCATCTAATTCTATGCCCAAATTCATGGTCAAAATCAAAAAATACAAATTTCTATATTTTTCTTCAAAATCCCAAATTCCTACTAATTTCCATGTTTAAATCGATATGTAAACCAAGTACTTCACTTGCAATAGGTGGGAATCACTTACCTTGCATTGGATGGCGAAAATACTCCCTTGAAGAGCTCCAAATATCGCCCAAGCCGTGTGAAAAATGGGTGAAATGAACCCAAACCCAGCTTTAAAAACATTTTGCCCAGCCACGATTACTGCTTCTGCGGCTAGCCAATCGTATCTGCGGCTCCGCATCTGCGGAAATAACCTCGCATATGCGGCTTTCCCCCTTAGGCGGCTTGTCTGCTTCTGTGATCAGCGGCTCGCTTCAGCGAGACCGCTTCTGCTGCGCATGCGCCGCACCTGCGTTGGATCCCGCTTCTACGGTCCTTGGACCGCTCCTGCGGTCGCGCATCTGTGCCCCTCACGTCCACACCTGCGACTTCTGAGCCGCCAACACTTGGCCGCTTTTGCGAGCTCGCACGTGCGGCTAGTCCTCCGCAGGTGCGGTTACACCAGAAGCTTGGTGCAACAACTGCTCTTCAAAAATCCAAACTTGATCCGTTTACCGTCCGGAATCCACCCGAGGCCCTCAGAACCTCAACCAAATATATCAACATGTCCCAAAATACACTACGAACTTAGTCGAGGCCTCAAATCACGCCAAATAATGAATCACCCTCCAATTCAAATTTAATGAACTTTGAAATTCCAAACTTCTACGATCAATGTCGAAACCTATCAAATCACATCTGATTGACCTCAAATTGTGTACACAAGTCATAATTGACATTACGGACCTACTCCAACTTTCGAAATCAGAATCCGACCCCGATATCAAAAAGTCCACTCCCGGTCAAACTTCTCAAAAGTCATCCAAATTTCCAACTTTCGCCAATTGACGCCGAAATGACCTACGGACCTCCAAAATAACATTTGTACGTGCTCCTAAGACCAGAATCATCACACGGAGCTATTCCGAGGCTCGAAATCCCAAACGGACATTGATAACATTAAAATACACTTCAACCTAAATTTATGAAATTCTTCCAAAATTCCAACTTCTACAATAGGCGCTGAAATGTTCCCGGGTCATCCAAAACTCGATCCGAAAATACGCCCAAGTCCAATATCATCATACGAACCTATTGGAACAATCAAATCTCGATTCTGAGGTCATTTTCTAAAAATGTTGACCGAAGTCAAACTCGCCCTTTTTAAAGCCAACTAAGGAACCAAGTGCTCCGATTTCAACCCGAACACTTTCAAATCCCGAACCAACCATTCCCGCAAGTCATAAATTAGTAAAAGCACATACGGGAAGTCTAATTTAGGGGAACGAGGTTCTAACAGTCAAAATGACCGATTGGATCATTACACGATAAGTCATAAAACAACTGTAAAGAACAGATAGAGCAGTAAATGGAGGAACGAGGTTATAATACTTAAAACGACCGGCTGGGTTGTTACAAGACTTTACTTAAGTCCAAAATTCAGCTTCTGCGAGCAAAAGGGCCGTACCTGCGCGCCCGCTTCTGTGGAGTACTTTCGCTTCTGCGATCGACGACCTTCCTGGTCTTCCGCTTCTGCGTTCCATCTTCCGCAGGAGCGACTCCGCTTCTGCGGTCTCCACATCGCACCTGAGATCTCTGGCCCTTTCCTTCCAAACCGCACATGCGCCCCATTGCTCGCTTCTGTGAGCTCGCACTTGCGATGGGGCTCCGCAGGTGCGATTGCACTAGATGATGCCCAGCTTCAGCAATCCTCACAAGTCCAATTCTAGTCCGTTAACCACCCTGAATTCACTCAAGCCCCCCGGGACCTCAACCAAACCTACCAACCAGTGCTAAAACATCACATGAACTTAGTCGAGCCTTTAAATCACATCAAACGACTCTAAAAACACGAATTACACATCGATTCAAGCCTAATGAACTTCAAAGTTTCAAACTTCTACATCCGACGCCGAAACCTATCGAATCAAGCCCGATTGACCTCAAATTTTACACACAAGTCATAATTGACATTACGGACCTATTCCAACTTCTGGAATCAGAATCCGACCCCGATATCTAAAAGTCCACTCCCGGTCAAACTTCCCAAAATTTATCAAAATTTCAATTTTCGCCAATTCACACTAAAATGACCTACGACCTCCAATTCAACATCCGAACACGCTCCTAAGATTAAAATCACCCTAAGGAGCTATAGGAACCGTCAAAACTCCATTCCGGAGTCGTTTCACACAGTTCGAGCTATGGTAAATTCCTGACTTAAACCTCCATTTTAGGGACTATGTGTCTCATTTCACTCCGAAACCAAAAATAAATCCTCCCGGCAAGTTACATAACCACTAACTGAAGTAGAGGGAGCAATAAATAGGGGTTCGGGGCTAATTCTCTCAAAATGACCGGTCGGGTCGTTACACTTCTGAATCATAATTTAAATAGGATATTGTATTTGATTGGTTAAAAGTTAGTTTGTTACTTATAAAAACATAGCCCGGTAGCAAGATTTTTTGCCGTTTTCGTATACACTCTTTATTTTATTACATATTAAACATGAATAAACTAATAATTCTAATAACAAATTAATCGTCCATATACACTTATTGAATCCAAGTAGTTACATGAACTGATAGTCCCACCTAATTTATTGCTCTCCTAAATTGATATTTATGACATATAAACTTTTAATCTATCAGCAATAATCCATTATAGTATTCTTAGACTTCTAATATTATTCTTCAATATATGTATTTTTTTTCTCTGCTTCAATTGATAATTATGTTACTTCTTTTAATCTCTTGGATTTTCTTTTGTTTTAGTTTTTTTTAACATGGATAATTGTCATTTGACAATCAAAAAATGTAAAAGAAAATATTAATTGGAGCTCAAAAACAAATTTTTACATACCTTTATCAGATAATATGTTTGTGCAATAATATCTTATTTATGTTATTTTTTTCATAATTATTCGTGTATATCATTCATTAATACTAAACATATTTATTAAAAAAGCAAGTACTTACACTCAGTACAATTTTAAAACTAAGTAAAAGTAAACACGAACACCTTAGAGTCTTGCACCATTTACAGATCTTGTTAGATAATTTTAAATTTATATATGTTTCTCTTCGAGAATAAAAGAAAGAGTAATTACCTAGAACCTTGCTGATAATTCATTTTGTTTGGAGCTTCTATGTCCAAAATCTTGTCTTCTCAAGTCTCCTTTGGGTCATAATTTAAATAAGATGTTGTAATTATTTGGTTAAAATCCGTTTTTTTTAAATATAGCCAACGGTAGCGATGGTTCAAAATCAAATTACACCTCTTCAAATAAGGTTTTTTAATAAATAGGGTATTTAAAAAGGGTGGTTTGGTAATTTCACAGTAGCAGCAATTGAAACCAAACCAAATAAAAAATAGAAACGGTAGTTACATTAGTGACTAATTATTTGAAGGATTACACCCCTTTAAATAAATTTGTTGGTTTATTAATTTAGAAGGGATACAATACTTGTAGTTACTCTATAAAAGAACACAACTTTTAGAAGAGGCACTTTAAATTAGATTTTATTTTATTTATTTAATATTATTTAATATTATTTTTAAATACCTAAATAAGTTGTTTAGGTTATTTAAAAGGGTAATTCGGTAATTCAACTTTTAACTTTTGGGGTTCCTACTTTTATAATAACTAGTTTCCCCACACGCGCGTTGCGCGTGTATTCTGTCTCAATGAGTATTTTATTTTTGAAATTATATAAATATTATATTTAAATTTGTGTTGAGATATATAATAAAAGTAAAAGACAAAGTGTAAGTACAAGAAAATGATGATTATTAATTCCATTTAGCCAATTCAATAAAAATTAGAGTTAATACCCTAAATTCCTCTTAAACTATCATATTTTTGTCAGTTTCCTACTTAAACTATTTGGTGTCCTCAAAACCCCCCTGAACTATATTGCCATTCGTATTAAACCCCCATCCCTCGTCGCCGACATGGCATAACATGTGTAGATACTCGCCTGGGAGCGCGTGGTAGCTGAAAAAAGTCATTAAAATGGCCTACCTAACGAAAATAATGGCTAATGTAACGACCTGACTGGTCATTTTGAGCTCTAGCGCGTCGTTCGGCGGTTTGAGACCTTGAGTAGTTTCACTTCAGGTATTATGACTTGTACGTGTGGTCGGAATTGAATTCGGGAAGTTCGAAGTTGAGTTGGAGAGAAAATTCTAATTCTAGAAGCTTTAAGTTGGAAGAGTTGGCTAAGGTTTATTTTTGAGTAAACGACCTCAGAATCGGGATTGGAAGGTTCTAATAGATTCGTATGATGATTTTGGACTTGTGCGTATGTCCGGATCGGGTTTTGGATGACCCGGAAGCGTTTCGGCGCTTATTGTGGAAAGTTGGCGTTTTGGAAGAATTTCATAAATTTGGGTTGAAGTGCATTTCAATGTTATTAATGTCCGTTTGGGATTTCGAGTCTGAGAATAGCTCTGTATAGTGATTCTAATATTGGGAGCGCGTCCGAATGTGGATTTGGAGGTCCGTAGGTCATTTCAGGGTCATTTGGCGAAAGTTAGAAATTTGAAGGTTTTTAAGAAGCTTGACCTGGAGTGGACTTTTTGATATCGGGGCCTGATTCTGATTTCGAAAGTTGGAGTAGGTCCGTAGTGTCGAATATGACTTGTGCACAAAATGCGAGGTCAATCGGATGTGATTTGATAGGTTTCGACATAGAATGTGGAAGTTCGAAGTTCTAAAGTTCATTAAACTCGAATTGGGGTACGATTCATGATTTCGATGATGTTTGATGTGATTTGAGGCCTCAAGCAGGTGTGTGTTATGTTATGGGACTGATTGGTGTGATTGGACGGGGTCTCGGTGCCCCGGGTATGTTACGGGATAGTTTCGGACCAAGTTGGGCTAAGTTGCTGCTGCTTATATCTGGTTCTGGTTTCGTTCTTTGCGAACACAAAGGAGTTAACGCATTCACGAAGAAGGTTTTGCTTGGATGCTGATTTGTGCTTCGCGAACGCGAGGGGCTTGCCGCATTCGCGAAGAGGGTCGTCTGGGCAGTGATGTTTTAAAAAATGGGAGTTTAGCCATTTTCATTTCATTTTCCTCCATGGGAGTCGACCTATGAGCAATTTTGGAGCACCACTTTCATCACCAAGCATGAGGTAAGTGATTTCTACTAATTGTGAGTTTCATACAAGGTTTATACATAGATTTAGGCATAAAGATTTGTGAAAATTTGGGATTTTGATGGAAAACCTAGAAATTTATATTTTTGAATTTTGACTACGAAATTGGACATGGAATTGGGAATAAATTATATATTTGAGTTCGTTGTGTTATGCGTAATGTTCATCTTCGAAAATATTCAGAATCCGGGCACGTGGGCCCGAGGGTTGCTTTATCGACTTTTCGAGCGGAGTGTCTAAATTGATTTATTATGAGTATTAGAGTATATTCTTATTAGTTTGCACATTGTTTGACTAGTTTTGGAGCGACGAGCACCGGTTTGAGGTGTTAGAGCGACATTGGATCCGGTTACGGAACTTTGAAGAGAGGTAAGTCTCCTATCTAACTCTGTGAGGGGGAAACTACCCTTAGGTGATATATTTAATATGTGTAACTTGATGCAGGGGCTACGTACGAGGTGACGAGAGCCGTACATAACTAGATTCATGTTATTGTCCGGGTAGACTTAGGTTCACACCATACTATACTTGCACTATAGAGATTATCTCTACTCGTTTAATTCTTTTATTTCGCATTACGACTTGAGACTAGACATGCGTAGAGTGATAGACTCGTTATTGTAGAGACTTCACGAGTTTCATGATTAGTCACGAAATAATTGTACTCCTCTTATGAAAATTTGTCCGTGATATATATATGTATGTTTCATTGAAAAGTTTTTCATTAAAGAAATTATAACTCACACGTTTATTCGTAAGTAGGGTCAAGGACCCGTTAAAGATTCTTACTCTAATGGGATTGGGTCTTTCGCCTTGGAAGGATTTATGTACCACACTCTAATGGGATCGGGCCGTTCACCTCGGCAGGATTTATGTACCACACTCTAATATGATCGGGCCGTTCACCACGGCAGAATTTATGTACCATACTCTCATGGGAACGGGCCGTTCGCCTCGGTAGGTTAATAGATGCATCTATGGTTCATGCCGTTCGACCCTCGGCAGTGCACATATTATGATGGGATCGGGCCGTACGCCTCGGCATTTCTATAAAATATCCTCATGAAATCGTGCGTAACATTTGGCAAGAAGCCAGTGTATCTGTGAGTTCTTCCTGATTTGAAGTATAACGACCCATTTTGGTGAGGTCCACTATATATTTATATATATGCTCCTATTGAGGAGGAAATTTGCTAATTGAGAGCTTGAGCCTATTGTAAAGAAGAGAATTGTACCACGTATTTATACTTGTTTATTTTATTTATTTACTCTGCGTCATATTTGTTCACCTCTTTACTGTACCTAATATTATTGGACCACTAGTGAGTGTCGATGTTGACCCCTCGTCATTACTCCTCCGGGGTTAGGTTAGATACTTACTAGGTACACGTTAATTTATGTACTCATACTTGCTGCATATTTTTGTGCAGGTATTTTTATGTCCGGTGGTCCTTTGGGCAAGGAGGCACGGATGATGCGGGGACTTGCCGCGAGCTGCATTTCAGGTTACGATCCACATCCGGCAGAGTCTCCTCCAGGATTATTTGTATTTTTCCTATCTAATTTATATTTCGGACAGATGTTGTATTTTATTTTACTTCCTCGTTGATACTCATGCACTTGTTACACCGGGTTTTGGGAGTACTTATGAGTTGTTCAACATTTTAGTTGGGAAAATATTATCATTTACTCTGTAAGTTTTATTTCTAATTATTTAACTGAAGGAAATTTATGATTTCAAAAATACTAAAATGAGTAATTAAGTTAAGCTTTTATTGTTGGCTTGTCTGATAGTGGAGTTAGGTTCCATCACGACCTTTAATGGATTTTGGGTCGTGACAGCTAATGTCACGACCCAAAATCCATTAGAGGTCATGATGGCGCCTAACACCACCGTCAGGCAAGCTAACCATAATTAATTAACTTAAGTACCCATTTTAGTATTTTTGAAATCAAAGATTTTCTTCAATTAAATCATAAGGAATAAAATCTACAGAGTACATGATAATATTTCCCAACTACACTACTGAACAAGTCATAAGTGCCCCCAAAATTCGGTGTCACAAGTGCATGAGCATTAACTAGAGAGTAAAATAAAATACAGCATCTGCCCGGAATATAAATTAGACAGGAAAATATAAATAACTCTGAAGGAGACTTTGTTGACTGCGGATCGTAATATAGAATGCAGTTCAGCTAAGTCCCCGCATTTTAATCACACATCTGCACCCACAAGGCCGCTGTCTCTGTACCTCCACAAAAATGTACAGGAAGTATAGCATGAGTACGTAAACAACGTGTACCCAGTAAGTATCAAGTCTAACCTCGAAGAAGTAGTGACGAGAGGTCGACTTTGACACTCACTAAGGGTCAGTAATATTAAAATGGAAATATTTAAATCAACATGATTTATAGAAATGACAATAATATTCCTTAACCAGCAGAAATAATTAATTCATTAAATTCCAATAATTTTTCATTTATCAATTTGCTTCACAAGCTGCAATAAAATATCAAGGTATCGTGTAATTATTATTATTAGGCACGATGTCTGCCGAGGTCGTTCGGCCCGATCCAGAGTGTCGTGTACACTGCCGAGGGACGTGCGGCGCGATTCCTAAACTATCCGGACTTTAGCAATATGAGTAGCTACGCACAGACTCTCGTCACCTCGTGCGTACGTAGCCTACAATTAGCAATAATTATTAATTTAAATCACCTATGGGGTAAATTCCTTCTTACAAGGTTAGACAAGAGGCTTACCTTGTCTCAAAGCCCACTTCCGATCATGATGTCGTGTAAAAATCCCAATTCGGTGCCGAAAAATCTAAAACTATTCAAATGTTATACAAAATAATTAATACATGCTCAATAATTTAAATTTAGACTATTAAATTAATTACCCAACCTAATATGATAAAATTCTTAAAATTTACCACAGGCCCACATGCCCAGATTCCGAAAAGTTACGGAGGAAGACGTTACCCATGATCTCAAGAACTCAAATTTATAATTTTCATCCAATTCGATGCCCATTCGTGGTCAAAATCCAAAAATACAAATTTCTAGGTTTTTCTTCAAAATCCCAAATCCCTACTAATTTCCATGTTTAAATCCATATGTAAACCAAGTACTTAACTTGCAATAGGTAGGAATCACTTACCATGAATTGTATCACGACCCAAAATCTCACCCCTCGATACTAGGCAAGCCAATAATCTCAATAAACCATAATTTCTTTTAAGTTTGAAAATATAATATCTAAATTTAGCGGAAGAAAAACTCACTAATACATATATAAACACTCCCAAAACCTGGTGTCACTACGTACATGAGCATCTAATATGAATACAAGTCAGAAAAATACGGTTTATAATAGTCTAAGACCAAATACAGTAAACAAGGGGATATGGAAGGAGAGACAAGGTCTGCGAAACACGGCAACTGCCTCTGAATCTCCGTAAAATCAACTGTGCGAGAGAATCAACACCCACTATGTCCGGAAATACCTGGATATGCACACGAAGTGCAGGGTGTAGCATGAGTACAACCAACTCAACAAGTAACAATAATAAATAAGGAACTGAAGATAGTGACGAGCTACATAGTCATAGTTCACTTTCAGTAATTCTAGCAAAGAATAGACATGCTCTCAAATCCAGCAGTTTAAGTCAAATCAGTTTTATACAGTTCAAGTTCATGTAATCCGGATATAAAATCTTTTAGAGTATTTCACAATAATGACATATAGCAACTAAGTGCAACAACAAATGAAAAGCAAGTACAGCCTCTCAGGGCAACAATTACTCAACTCGTCACAACAGCTCAACCACTGGGCTCTCAGCCCTCAGCACTCACACTCAATGGGTACCCGGGCTCACTGAGGGTGTTCAGACTCATGAGGGGCTCCTACAGCCCAAGCGCTATAATCTTCACGGATAACTCACGTGCCATAGTATAAGTATCTAGATCCGCATGGACAACTCACGTGCTATAGTATAATATAAGGATCCGCACGGACAACTCACGTGCTGCACGGACAAAACACGTGTTGCACGGACAACTCACATGCTGCACGGACAAAACACGTGTTGCACGGACAACTAACGTGCTATAGTATAATATCTCACAATCAGGCCCTCGACATCGCTCAGTCATAAATCTTTCTAGTCTCTCGGGCTCTCAATAATCATGAAAACAGTAAAAACAACAATGATATGATGCACCAATCATGAACAATAGAGACCGGGATAAAATAATTAAGTAAGCTGTGACTGAGTACGAAACAACAATTAAGCAGATAGTTCAACATGTACACAACCTCTGTGGGTCCCAACAGTACCAACATATGGCCTAAACATGGTTTCTAACATGACTTATAGTCAAATTTCCACAACATATAGAGAGCACATAGCTAACAACACGTTATTCAATTTTACAGTTTCCACGGGACGGACCAAGTCACAATTCCCTCGGTGCATGCCCACACGCCAGTCACCTAGCATGTGTGTCACCTCCAAAGTAATCACATGATACCAAAATCCGGGGTTTCATACCCTCAGGACCAGATTTATAACTAATACTTACCTCAAACCGTGAAATTCCTATCCCGCTAAGCCTTTGCCTCGTGAATTGTCCTCCAAACGCCTCGAATCTAGACACAAGCAGTACAATACCATTAATATATGCTAAAGGAATCAATTCCACAAGAAAACTACCTAATTAGACTCAAAACCCAAAATCGACTCAAATCCGACCCCCGGGCCCACGTCTCGAAATCCGACAAAAGTCGCAAAACCTGAAAGCTCATTCACTCACGAGTCTAACCATATAAAATTCATCAAAATACGATATTATTTGGTCCCTCAAATCCTCAAATTACACTCTCCAAAATCCCAAGCCCTAACCCCTTATTTCTCTTCAAATATCCTACTAATTAGGTGGGAAATCAACGGGAAAATACCATGGCTAATGATAATAGAGCTCAAGCAACTTACCTTAGTGAATATCCTTGAATACCCTTCAAACATCCCCCAAAAGCTCCAAAGTCTGAGTTAAAAAATGGTGAAAATGAGCAAAAATTACGAAGTCCTCCATTTATACATTCTACCAAGTGAAACCGCATCTGCGGTGACCTTATCCGCTTCTGAGACGCCGCACCAGCGGAAAATCTCATCGCAGGTGCGGAATTCACTAAAAATCCCAGGTTCCGCATCTGCAGCCAACATCTCGCACCTGCGCTTGCGCACCTATGCATCTCCCTCCGCTTCTGCGGAGCCAGCCAATTTCCTCTTTTCCGCATCTGCGCCCCAGGTCTCGCACCTGCGGGCTCGCAGATGCGACAGCCTTTTCGCACCTGCGGTTCCAGTCCAACCCAACACTGATGCATCTGCGACCTCCCATGCGCTTTTGCGGTGTCGCACCTGCGGCTCCCTCTCCGCAGGTGCGGAAAACACCAACAATAGTAGTTCTGTTTCATTTTCCAAGTTCTAATCCTTCCGTTAACCACCCGAAACCACCCCGAGGCTGTCTGGACCTCAACCAAACATACCAACACATTCTATGACATCATACGAACTTAGTCTAGCCTTCAAATCACTCAAAACAACATCAAAACATCAAATTACTCTCGGATTCAAGCCTAAGAACTTCTAAATTTCCAAATTCCACCAACGATGCCGAAACCTACCAAACCACGTCCAAATGACCTCAAATTTTACACACACGTCACAAATGACACCACGAACCTACTCCAATTTCCGAAAATCCATTCCGACTCCGATATCAAATTTTCTAGTACCGACCAAAAATTGCCAAATTTTCAACTTCCGCCAATTCAAGCCTAATTCCACTACGGACCTCAAAATCACATTCCGGATGCACTCCTAAGTCCAAAATCACCTAACTGAGCTAACAGAACCATCAAAGATAAAATCTGAGATCGTTTACACATAAGTCAATATCCGGTTGACTTTCCTAACTTAAGCTTCTACTTTAGAGACTAAGTGTCTCAATTCACTCCGAAATCACTCCGGACCCGAACCAACTAACCCGGTATAACACAATATAGCTGAAGGACACAAAAAGAAGCAGAAATGAGGGAAACGGGGCTATAACTCTCAAAACGACCGGTCGGGTCATTACATATTGGATGGAGAAAATACTCCCTTGAAGAACTCCAAAAATTGCCCAAGCCATGTGGAAAATGGGTGAAATGAACCCAAATCCAACTTTAAAAACATTCTGCCCAGCCAGGATTTTCGCTTCCGCGGCTAGCCAACCGCATCTGCGGAAATAACCTCGCAAATGCGGCTTTCCCCCTTAGCCGGCTTGTCCGCTTCCGTGATAAGCGGCTCGCTTCTGCGAGACCGCTTCTGCGGTGCATGCGCCGCACCTACGTTGGATCCCGCTTCTGCATTCCTTGGACCGCTCCTGCGGTCGTGCATCTGCGCCCCTCACGTCCGCACCTGCGACTTCTGGGTTGCCAATACTTGGCCGCTTCTACGAACTCGCACCAGCGGCTAGGCCTACACAGGTGCGGTTACACCAGAAGCCTGGTGCAATAGATGCTCTTCAAAAATCCAAACTTGATCCGTTTACCGTCCGGAATCCACCCGAGGCCCTCGGAACCTCAACCAAATATACCAACACGTCCCAAAACACATTACGAACTTAGTCTAGGCCACAAATCACGCCAAACAACATCGAAACTACGAATCACCGTTCAATTCAAAATTAATGAACTTTGAAATTCCAAACTTCTACGATCGATGCCGAAACCGATCAAATCACGTCCGATTGACCTCAAATTTTGTACACAAGTCATAATTAACATTACGGACTTACTCCAACTTCCGAAATCGGAATCTGACCCCAATATCAAAAGGTCCACTCCCGGTCAAACTTCTCAAAAATCATCCAAATTTCCAACTTTTGCCAATTGACACCGAAATGACCTACGGACCTCCAAATTAATATCCGAACGCGCTCCTAAGTCCAGAATCATCACAAAGAGCTATTCCCAGGCTCGGAATCCTAAACAGACATTGATAACATTAAAATACACTTCAACCAAATTTATGAAATTCTTCCAAAATGCCAACTACTACAATAGGCACTGACCCAGGTCATCCAAAACCCGATCCAAACATACGGCCAAGTCCAAAATCATCATACGAACCTATTGGAACCATCAAATCTCGATTCTGATGTCGTTTTCTAAAAATGTTGACCGAAGTCAAACTCGCCCTTTTTAAAGCCAACTAAGGAATCAAGTGCTCTGATTTCAACCCGAACACTTCCAATTCCCGAACCAACCATCCCCGAAAGTCATAAATTAGTAAAAGGACATACGAGAAGTCTTATTTAGGGGAACGGGGTTCTAACAGTCAAAACGGCCGATTAGGTCGTTACATTCTCTCAGGCTGAAATAATTGTCTAGCCCCTCATGCACCTACCCGTGCTACCACAACTCAGTTGAGCACATTAGCTCATTTAGGCAAATAAGCCTTAGAGCCAAATTTCATCATCCGAAATTCTCTACTAGGCCTGCTTCCAACATACAAACACCATTTCAATCGCTACACGATGTACCACTACTTGATTGTATACTCTCACTGAATTCACACCATGCACTACATAATGATATTTGCTCTTTAACATGCTTCATATAAATTTGATCGCACTGATCCAGGTCCAAAGATCTCGATTCACCCAGCATAAGCTGCTCAGGTAATAAGCCACCTCGGATACTGCCAAAAATCTCATATAATGCCACAATGTGACAACAAGCTACAAACTTGAATGTGATAAGGAAAAACGAACTCTGGAAGGAACTACTCAACCCATGTAGCAATTTAAACAACCGAAAAGGTGTTATGAACATTTTTCAGAACATGAGAAATAAGACACGCAAGAATAGATATGGGGAACTGCACTCAACATCGCACTGTTGCGGCGTGCACCCCAATCCACACATGATACCGTTGCGGCGTGCCACCCGATCCACATATGACAATAAATAGAGAAGTACCCATCAAGCCAAAATGCTTATACCTACGAAATACCCGAATGTCAACCACAAGCACGCCAAGTGCACAATACCATCCCTGGGGAGACAGATAGCGCCATACGCTACAAAACTCAAGCACGACTAAGGTGCAATAAATGACCTGCATCTCGAGAGCCATCCTACTCATATAACACCACAAACTATACGGGATATCAATACGAGTGCGAATAATCAAACCGCCTCACAGACTATATGGTGCAATAGAGACCACACGGAAGGGCCGACAACAGAAATAACATCCAAGGCCCGAAGACCTCTCCAAAAACAACGATATACCAAAATGAACACATCCATCCTAATATAGAGCCCACATTCATATTTAGATCCATCCACGGACCTCAAGCTTATTCTGATCGTACCGCACTGGGCTAATAACCTTTCAAGGATCCACAATAACCCTTTTTCACATGACACACAAGAACAACCGTCAAATCTGAAACAAACTTCCACATTCCAAAATCGAATAAACCGAGCACCCTTCAGACATAAATTCACACATTAGCGATAGTACCACAATCTTCATACTTGGTTCTAAATCTTTAATCGATCAAGTGACTATATGTCACACTTATACAATCTTCTTGTGGGATACACTCACACGACCTTCCGCACCAGGTAGCAAAGTCTACATATCCAGACCACCAGTCATACAGTGTTGTAAGCGAATCGAAAGTTCGTAAATCAGTACACAAAGCCTCTTACACATGACACCGATCTTAGTGACACTAAAGACAATACCAGCTTACTCTAAACATCCGAACTGCAACCTTGATCCTCAATTTTCAAATTTCATGCCACTCACCGCACCTATCTCACCAATACGCGCAAACTCAAGAATTTCATCATAACTCCTAAACCACTAATAGGATACACACTTCATCATATAGAAACCTTTTACTTAACGCATTTCAGGAGAACCATTGCAACACATGACTGAATTCCCATACCCGCAGAAAACACAATCCTCGGGTAGTGGTCTAGACCACCATAACTCTTCCGGGATCCATCTACAGATAACATGCCATAATACTTGAGTGCCTCCAAATAAAATCAACTACGGTGGCCGTCAGGCCTCGCACGTACTGCCACCAACCACATGTATAACTTAACACGCTGAAGGAACTGATCATTGCTACCATCCTGCCAATTCAACAATTGTTAATCGATCCGACTTCTTCTAATTTTACCCTAGACTTTCCTTAGAAATAACAATAGCTCCATTTAAATTATATCAAACTCAATTCGCACTCGCCCCGAGTGACTCCATTTCACAAGCCCATATTACCTCAAAACCCACATACCATTTCAAACTCTTTTTGTGCGCACGTTTACATCCTCAACTGGTACACCTATTGTGATAATTCCTCTGTGAATCCGAAGTCATTTTTTCCATTCCTCCCATGCTACATCCTAGCCCGAAGATAACATAGAATACTCCAATCCCCTTTTATAATCTGCTGCAAAAGCTCGATACTTAACTATACTACAGACTCAAAATCCTTAGGCACCACACTTCATTTAATTTTAATTTTTTTTATTACACTAAGACCGTTGTTGAGAGTCACTCACCCTGACTTGGTCTCGGCTATAATCAACTCCAAGGCCCTGCTAGCATATGAACACCTTCTCAAAGAAGCACCCGGCTGGATCACTTTCCTTGTACATCACCTCCACACAAAGTATAAACCCTGAGTCTTCTCAAAACTGAACATGAGCGGATAAAACCCAAGTATAGCACACATTCCTCCAATCCTTCGCTCGAACTACCACTGACATTTTCTTACCTTAGTCGTAATAACTCACCAATGTGCAGATAACCAGAAACCTCACAAGTAGATAACCATGCAATCCAATCATAGATGGTGGGGCTCTCCCACTTAGCTTGAAGCTGCAATTACATAACTCTGGAACCCACCAAGACTCCTTATCCCCCATTGACATGATCTCGCATAATCGACCCACCAAATTTCTCGAAATCCGTATGTTAAACATTTCATGAACATTCTGAATCACTAGACACATTCACATATTCGACCTCTTACTGAGTAGCCAGTAGAATTCTTCATAGAAGCTCTATCAACACTGCGTAACCGCTAACCTACTCGCAGGAGATATCCCACATGTGAAAATTCCATGCCGACATCCTCCAAACACCCTGCACCGAGTATAATTACCACGAAACCAATAAACCATCCTGAGCTCGTGCTCATTCACCAGCTGTACAAGTCCGTTCACTCCTCATGGACATCAACTAAAGGTGCGACAATTCATTCCAATCCAAAGTCATGTTGCATTCCTATTCATATCAAGCAAACTCATTTCTGTCGCATCCAAATCTTTCCCAGTATAACAGCCAATATTCAAAATTAAGTCCATAGACCTAGTCACTGTCCACCATGAATCCCAAATCACTCCAAACTATTCTCAAGGCGTATAGTCATTCTACCACATAACCCATATGCTACTCTGACACTCTCCCACTTTTGGTCAAACTTACTCCTTTAAGTAATTACTCGACTCCTGTTTCTCACGCTTGGCTTTCTAGAAGTTTAACCACAGCGAGACACCTCCTACATGTCCTTCCTCATCCTTCGTAACCACATCATAGATGAAACATTCTGCCACGCTCAAAAATACCAGGTCTCGTTACCCCATCGACCTAAACCTGAGCATTCGTAGTCTGATTGCCTTTTCTCCGTCGGAAATAAAATACCGAATCTCTGAATCATGCACTGAGTAAAACATACTTTCACGTCATTCACTGCCTCGAAGCATAGACAAGCCTCCTACCATTACACGAACAATGTGCGATAGCAACACACAGATTGTCATAACAATCAATGCCAAACCTCAAAACCTTAGGTAATACTGATACTGAGCTGAAATGACAGAGCGGCCTTCTGCAAGGCGATGACAATAGCTCAATCAAATACGCAGGGAAAAACATCCTGCACCACATCTGTAGTACCATTAAACTTCCTCGATTCCCAATTTATAACAAGCGCTTTATGTCGCATAAGATTGAAACGAAGGCATAAGCCTCAAAGCAATCAATTCACACGATGAGGAATCAAGAAGGGAAGTGCTCCTAACAGCCCTGTAGCCTCTCGAAGATAAGTACAAGCGTTTAGGTACCGATCCGTAAGACTCTACTAGACTCGCTCATGACTAATGAGACCTAAGTGAACCTAGTGCTCTGATACCATGTTATCACGACCCAAAATTCATTAGAGGTCATGATGGAGCCTAACACCGCTGTCAGGCAAGCCAACCATAATTAATTAACTTAATTACCCATTTTAGTATTTTTAAAATCAAAAATTTTCTTCAATAATTTAATAAGGAATAAAATCTACAGAGTACATGATAATATTTTCCTAACTACACTATTGAACAAGTCATAAGCGCCTCCAAAACCCGGTGTCACAAGTGCATGAGCATTAACTAGAGAGTAAAATAAAATACAGCATCTGTCCGCAATACAAATTTGACAGGAAAATATAAATAACTCTGAAGGAGACTCTGTTGGCTGTGGATCTTAATATAGAATGCAGCTCACCTAAGTCCCCGCATTTTAACCACACCTTTGCGCCCATATGGCCACTAGACATATCTGTACCTGCACAAAAATATGCATCAAGTGTAGCATGAGTACGTAAACAATGCTTACCCAGTAAGTATCAAGCCTAACCTCGAAAAAGTAGTGACGAGAGGTCGTCTTTGACACTCACTAAGAGTCAATAATATTAAAATGGAAATATTTAAATCAACATGATTTATAGAAATGACAATAATGTTCCTTAACCAGCAGAAATAATTAATTCATTAAATTTCAATAATTTTCCATTTATCAATTTGCTTCACAAGCTGCAATAAAATATCAAGGTATCATGTAATTATTATTATTAGGCATGATGTCTGCCGAGGTCGTTCGTCCCGATCCAGAGTGTCGTGTACACTGCCGAGGGACGTGCGGCGTGATCCATAGATGCATCTATACTACCGAGGCATTTGGCCCACTCTACAAGAAAGGAGGACATTTTCTTATGAACCTCTGGAATGAGAAAATATATATATATATACACTTTTGAGATTAACGTAGGAGGATGTACAAATTTCTACAACAAGTAAAATATTCTTAACAAAATTTCAAGTATGTAAGAGTTCAATCTTTTACCATTTCTCTAACAATTTACAACATAATTCTATTGCTTTAATTAAATAAGGATACAATTATCACAAGTAATTAATGATTTGATTCCTAAACTACCCGGACTTTAGCTATATTAGTAGCTACGCACGGACTCTCGTCACCTCGTGCGTACGTAGCCCCCACAATTAGCAATAATTATTAATTTAAATCACCTATGTGGTAAATTCCCTCTTACAAGATTAGACAAGAGACTTAACTTGTCTCAAAGCCCACTTCTGATCACGATGTCGTGTAAAAATCCCAATTCGGTGCCGAAAAATCCGAAACTATTCAAATGTTATATAAAATAATTAATACATGCTCAATAATTTGAAATTAGACTATTAAATTAATTACCCAACCCAATATGATAAAATTCCTAAAATTCACCCAGGCCCATGTGCCCGGATTCGGAAATTTTTGAAGGAAGACGTTACCCATGATCTCAAGAACTCAAATATACAATCTCCATCCAATTCCATGCCCAAATTCATTGTCAAAATCCAAAAACATAAATTTCTAGTTTTTTCTTCAAAATCTCAAACTCCTACTAATTTCAATGTTTAAATCCATATGTAAACTAAGTATTTAATTTGAAATAGGTGGGAATCACTTACCTTGCATTGGATGGCGAAAATACTCCCTTGAAAAGCTCCAAATATCGCCCAAGCCGTGTGGAAAATGGGTGAAATGAACCCAAACCCAGCTTTAAAAATATTCTGCCCAGCCACGATTTCTGCTTCTGCGGCTAGCCAACCGCATCTGCAGCTCCGCATCTGCGGAAATAACCTCGCAGATGTGGCTTTCCCCCTTAGCCGGCTTGTCCTCTTCTCCGATCAACGACTCGCTTCTGCGAGACCGCTTCTGCGATGCATGCGCCGCACCTGCGTTGGATCCCGCTTCTGCGGTCTCGCATCTGTGCCCCTCACGTCCGCACCTGCGACTTCTGGGCTGCCAACACTTGGCCGCTTCTGCGAGCTAGTACCTGCGGCTAGCCCTCTGCAGGTGCGGATACACCAGATGCCTGGTGCAACAGCTGCTCTTCAAAAATCCAAACTTTATCCGTTTACAGTCCGGAATCCACCCGAGGCCCTCGGAACCTCAACCAAATATACCAACACATCCTAAAACACATTACGAACTTAGTCGAGGCCTCAAATCATGCCAAATAATATCGAAACTATGAATCACCCTCCAATTCAACCGTAATGAACTTTGAAATTCCAAACTTCTATGATCGATGCCGAAACCTATCAAATCACGTCCGATTGACCTCAAATTTTGCACACAAGTCATAATTGACATTATGGACCTACTCCAACTTCCGAAATCGGAATCCGACCCCAATATCAAAAGGTCCACACCCGGTCAAACTTCTTAAAAATCATCCAAATTTTTAATTTTCGCCAATTGACGCTGAAATGACCTACGGACCTCCAAATTAACATCCGGTCGTGCTCCTAAGACTAGAATCATCACACGGACCTATTCCCAGGCTCGAAATGTCAAACAGACATTGATAACATTAAAATACACTTCAACCTAAATTTATGAAATTCATCCAAAATGCCAACTTCTACAATAGGCGCTGAAACATTCCTGCGTCATCCAAAACCCGATCTGAATATACGCCGAAGTCCAAAATCGTCATACGAACCTATTGGAAACATCAAATCTCGATTCCGAGGTGGTTTTCTAAAAATATTGACCGAAGTCAAACTCGCCCTTTTTAAAGCCAACTAAGGAACCAAGTGCTCCGATTTCAACCCGAACACTTTCAAATCCCGAACCAACCATCCCCACAAGTCATAAATTAGTAAAAGCACATACGGGAAGTCTTATTTAGGGGAACAGAGTTCTAACAGTCAAAACGACCGATTGGGTCGTTACAGTTAATTAGCCTAACCCTCTTTCAAATTTAATTATTTTTAATAAATATTCTTCTTATTTCAGTTATATCCATCTTTTTTCTTTATTTTTCACCATTCTTTCTTATTTTTTGACCTTTGTTCTTTGTTTTTCACCTTCTTCTTCATTTTTTTAAACATTTTTTCTTCCGTTCTCCATATGGGTTTCCTCTGGAAAAAAATTTCCCCCTCTTGTTTCCTCTGAAATTATTTATTCTCTTTCTTGTTTTAATCTTTTTTCATGTCTTACACATATTATTGAAAGAATACCAATTTAAATCTTCTTATTAAACTCAACACCCTGTAAAGAATAAAGTTGAATTTCTTGAACCTTCTTTATGTAATCTAGAATTGGAGAATGTAATTGCTAGGCAATTGATTTTTTATTTGCGAAATTTTATCTTGTGTAATCTTTTTTACATAATATAAGATGACTTTTAAGAAATGCAACACTATATGCCTTTATTTATATTTTAATTGTGCTACAATAAATAAGGACTTATCAATTGGAGTCTAGCATAAAGCACAATCACAATTAAACAACCAAAATTAACACAGTACATTAAATATTATTTTGGCCAAAACTCTTAGAATTAATCAATCATTCGAAAGTAATACATCATGAGTAAACTATATAAAATATTTGTACAAACCATAAGTTAATATACTTAGAAAGACGTACCTTTTAAAGTTTAACATGGGTTTTAATATATATGAAAATATAGTTCAAGGAGGTTTTGGGGACACCAGATAGTTTAAATAGGTAACTGACAAAAAAGTGATAGTTTATGCGGGTTTTAGGCTGAGTTAATTAGTCATGTGTAGTGCTACATGGCACATTTTTTTAGACAATTAGGAGTGTGTACTAGACGCACCTCTAAGAATTCAATGAGGGGGTTTTAATATGAAGGGCAATATAATTCAAGGGAGTTTTGGGGACACCAAATAGTTTAAGTAGGAAACTGACAAAAACTTAATAGTTTAGGAGAATTTTAGGGTATTAACTCATTTATTTAATATATAAAATGTTATAGGAATCGTCTCCAATAATTAGAAAATTCGAATCCAGCCTCTACATTTTGAATAATCTACTTTTCCTTCGTTTTGGAAAGAGCCTTCTCCATCTACCAAGCACCTAACCATGCACTCATATGTTGTCATTTTCTGGAAGCAAGAGTTTATGATTATAGTGAATACTTACTATTGATAGATTCTGAAATAATTATGTTAATTCTATCCAACATGGAGTGAAAATATAGAATTCATATTAAAATTAAATCAAATTTATTCTTTCAACCAAGTTCCAAAGATATCATATTTTAGTTTCCATGTTTGTCTATAATCAGTTCTCATTTAAATAGAGACTTTTTAGAAATAAGTTTGGCTTGATTAAACAAAAAGATATTTTAATAATTTATATTATCTAAAACATTTTTAAGAGTATTTTATAAAGATACTTGGTTTATTATGTTGTACTTATTTTTTCTTCCATAAAGCATATTTATAAATAATTTTCTGTCAATCATAACCCAAAAGTTTCTTTTTTACTGTTAAGGTTTTTCGATAAAATGGCAAATGCTTTAATATTTCTTTCATTTCTGCACTAATTTGTTATATAATAGCTTTGCTAATCAACACTTTTTAATTGAATATTTTATTATTTTGTTGTGGTCTTCTTAATTAAGGATTATCACATAATTTATTATATTCCTAAATTTAAGCACGTATAGACATCTTCTTGAGCTTTATAATTACAAAAATTCTACAACGGCAAAAGTTGTCTTACAAAAATCTACTTTATGCTATTAATCAATATGCTTGATCCTACCGTCACCTTTATAATCATGAGAGTCGGACATATATCTTTCTCGAGTTTGTATCTTTTTAATTACCTTTTCTAACTTGTATCTTTTTATTCCTAAACATATTTAATACTACATGATAATTTTGACCTCTCTTTCCTTCACTTGAATAAATTCATAAAAGAAAATCACGCAGAGATCTTACTCATTTATCTGCTTTAATATCCAAAGTAAATCAAGAAAAGAAACTAAATCAGAAATTTATTATTAAAACATATGAAATTAACGTGGTCAATAATAAAAAATAATGCAAGTTACTAATATTTTAAACAAAGATTTGCACCCTTGTATCTTTGTCAGCGACAAATATCACCAAAGGTAATTCAACAAATTAATAAGCCACAACATAAACAACATGTTTCAGAGGTAAAATAACACGGCAAGGAGGAATAAAAGAAAAGGAATAAGTTTCATCCATACTGTTACGCGGCGCCTTCCTGAGATTCTTTGGAAGGGCGACGTAAGGCTAAGCAATCGATGTCAGTACGATTACTGTCCGCCAACTGAGCTCCCCTCCGTACGCTAGACTAGATTGTCAGTGTCGTACGGGAAAACTAATGTCATGAGCAATTGAGAGAGAGCATAAAAGAGAATTGAGAATGAAAGAAAGCTTGATTGCATTAAATGAAAGCTATTACAGAAAAATAACACGGTGTCGAGGGGAGAGACACCAGTACAAAGAATTGTTTGCTTGTTAGAAAATTTGATTGCTTGGTCCCCCTTAATAATACTTAAAAATAATAAACCAAAGTTATATGACTTGACCTAAATAAGCTGTAAAAGCACACTAAAAGAAAATGTAGTAAAACTACTCTATATTTACAATGAAAAGGACTTAGTCTTCTACAAAGTAGAAACAAGTCCGTTGGCAGCAACTTTGTCTTTAGCATCAGGGTCTGCGCGCGCGCCGCTGTTAGCATCTACCTGTGGCTGGGCGCTGGTGATGGCTATCGGTGGCGCGACAACGACATATGCGTGCTTGTCACTTGGAGTTGCCGAGACCACGGGGCCGACCGTGGCGTTAGGCGTTGGGAGGCTTGCCAGGACGCTACAGGGCGCGTCCAAGGGGTCATGGGCCATGACTGAAAAGCCGTCCATGACATTCTCCCCCACCTGAGTTGCCGACGTCCTCAGTGACTTACTTGCAAGATAATCATCAATTAGGATCTTGTAGGCTTTGAGGTTTATTTTTCTCTCCCAAGTATTCTCCTCTGCATCACATACCTGCCATTTCACCAAGAACTCTTGGTGATCTTTCCTTGAGGCGTGAATTACTCGATAATCAAGAATAGCTTCAGCACGCCTTTTCCTGGTTGAATTAGGGCCTCGAATACTTGGTATTGTGAGTTGGCTTAGTGAAGGATTCTTCATATCTTCCTGGAAAGGTTTCAGGAGACTGACATGGAAAACAGGATGGATTTTTCACCAAGCTGGGGTATCCACCAGGTATGCAACTTTCCCAATGCGCCTGTCAATGGACAAGGGTCCAATATATTTTTGCAATAGGCGAGGGTCATGTCCCCCTGCAAACAAGTACCGCTTTGGGATTTTGACCATTCCTTTGTCTCCCACTTGGTATTCAACAAAGCGGCGATTCTGATCACCATGCTTCTTCATCCGCTTTTGGGCTTTGACAAGATAGCTCCGCACTATCTCCAAATTTTGCTTCCATTCTTTTGAGAAGCTAGCATCCCGAGGAGATTTTGACATGTTTGGTGCATTCACAGTATGTGGGAGTAGCGGTTGTTGTCCGGTAACAAATTCAAAAGCGCTTTTGTTGGTACTTGAGTTCTTTTGTGAATTGAAACACAGTTGAGCAACATCCAGAAACTTCACCCAGTTATTCTGCGATCCGGTAACAAAGTGCCGGAGATATTCCTCTAGCATGCCGTTGAATCGCTCCGTATGGCCATCAGATTGCGGATGAAAGCTTGAGTTATGACTCAATTTTGACCCGAGGAACTTAAAGAGTTGGGTCCAAAAGTTGCTAGTGAAGCGTGAGTCGCGATCACTAACGATGTCTTTAGGTAGGCCCCAATATTTGACGACATGAGAGAAGAAGAGTCGAGCTGTATCTTCTGCTGATATATATTGTGGGACTGCTATAAAGGTAGAATACTTGGAAAACCGATCCACCACAACCAAGATAGTTGTGAGATCTCTGACCTTGGGCAATCCGGTGATGAATTCTAGGGAAACGCTTTCCCAAGGTCATTTTGGGACAGCTAGTGGTTCCAAGAGTCCTGCCTATGTCAAGCGGTCTGACTTGTCCTTCTGGCATACTAGACAAGTCTTCACATACTGAGCGACGTCATCGACCATTTGAGGCCAATAATATGCACGGCGAAGCAATGCCATGGTGCATTCCTCACCGGGATGACCGACCCACAAAGTATCGTGGCATTCTGCCAGAAGAGTTCTTCGCAGATCCCCTCCTTTAGGAACATAAAGTCGGTCCCCTTTCACTTTCAGGAAACTATCTTCTGTGTAGAACTGGCGAGTCTTGCCCTATCCTACTAAATCAACCAAATACTGTGCAACAGGATCCTTGATGAGTAGATCCTGTATCTGGTCTTTTATGGCGGTGGTTACTTCGCTTCCCCTTAGGGTGGCGAGTAAGCACACCGATGCTAGATCAGCCCTCCGACTGAGCGCATCACCAACATGATTAGTCTTCCCACTTCGGTACTCCAGGTTGAAGTGAAATTCTGCTAGGATTTCCTGCCACCTAGCATGTCGACCATTCAGCTTTGGCTGGGTCATGAAATGGCTAACAACTGTGTTGTATGTCTTGACCACGAACGGGGTTCCCAATAGATAATGCCTCCAAAGGCGTAAGCTATGAACGACATCAAATAATTCTTTCTCGTGGGAGGCATAGCGCCGCTCTACATCCTTCAAGTTTCAGCTATCGTATGCTACGGGATGCCCTTCTTGTAGCAAGACTCCACCAAGTACATAGTCGGAGGCATCCGTTTGTACCTCGAATAGCTTGGCCAAATCAGGGAGGGCCAAGACGGGGCTACTAGACATCGCCATTTTCAATGCGTTAAAGGCCTCCGCTCTCTTGGGACCCCAATCCCAGGGTGTGACCTTCTTGAGAAGTTCTGTCAATGGCACTGCAATAAGGGAGTAACGTTTCACAAAACGCTGATAGAAGTTGCATAGGCCAAGAAACGACCTCAAGGCGTGGATATCCTTAGGCGGCGGCCATTCTGTGATGGCCTGAATCTTCTGTTGGTCCATCTTGATCCGCCCTTCCTCGATGACATGTCCGAGGAAGTCAATTTGTTTCTGAGCAAACGAGCACTTGGATAGCTTCGCATATAATTCGTGCTCTCGCAATCGGGCTAGGACCTTTTGCAAGTGATCCAGGTGTTCTTCCATGGTCTGGCTATATACCACAATGTCATCCAATTAGACCACGATGAATTCGTCGATGTATTCTTAGAAGTCTTGGTTTATCAGGGTGCAAAATGTGGTTGGTGCGATAGTCAAGCCAAATTGCATAACCAGGAAGTCGTACGATCCATATATTGTCACGCATGTCGTCTTGTGTTCATCACCCTCTGCAATCCGGACTTGCCAATAACCTGTCCTCAGGTCTATTTTTGTGAACACCGTCGCATCACCCAGTCTATCAAACAAGTCTGCCATTAGCGGAATAGGGTACTTGTTATTCACGGTGATTTTGTTTAGAGCCCGATAATTCACGCAGAGTCGTAGACTGCCATCATGTTTCTTTTGGAATAGCACAGGGGACCCGTATGAGAACTTGGAGGGCACGATGATCCCTGTGTCTAGCATTTTTGTCAATTATCTCCGAAGCTCGGTGAGTTTGGGTTGTGACATTTTGTACAGCACCCGGGCAGGTGGCTTCGCACCTGGCACCAACTAGCCTAGGCGGTAGTCACTTTGGCATGTCTTGTGGCATTATGTCTTCAAATTCCAGTAGCAGCTCCTTCACGGGTGCAGGGATGGGACCCGAGGAGCATTCTATATCTTCCAAGCATATGGTAGCTAGGAATATGGGTTCATGTCTTTTGACCCCCTTCTTCAACTGCAAGGCCGAGATGTTCTCGACGGCCATCTTCATGGGCATGCACGGAATAATGCAGGGCTTTGCCCTATTTGCTCCCATCATCAGTAGCATGTCTGCATACGGTACATGTATGGTGTTGGCCTGTCTCAGGAATTCCAACCCCACTATCAACTTGAAATCATCTATGATCACCACGCGCAGGTTGAACTTTCCTTCATAAGGGCCAAGCTTCACTGGTACTTCTTTGGCTATTCCATCCACTTGCTGAGGAGGTGAGTTGATAGCCTTGATACAAACTTTGCCCTTTCCTACAACTAGGCCAAGGCGCTCCACCTGAGTCGAGGCTAAGTAGTTGTGGGTAGCACCCGTGTCTATCATGTCCTGAATGGGCTTGCCATTTACCTTCATGTCAACGAACATTAAGGTTCTCTCTTGATTTGGAGGAGTCCTCTCATTCGCTTTCTTTTTCCCTTTCTTGGCGATTTGGCAGGGGTCCTTCTTCTTACGGATACAAAGCACTGGTTCCCGCTAAGGACTCAGAAATAGAGCCAACAATTGCATTGAATGCACCTATTGGTTCAGTCTGGTCCGCATCATCTGCATCGTCATCCGTCCCATCATCAAAAGCTTGATGGGCATTCATCTGTACATGTGGGCATTCATTGTTCCAATGTGGTCCGCTGCAATGACGACATCCTAAGGGGGTTTCCTTCCCCCGATCATTATTGTTAGATGCAGTGCTAGTACTGCCTGAGGAGGGAGCCTTAGATTTGGTTGCACTCCGGTCTCCTCCACTTCTGCTAGGGCCACCAGTGTTCGGCTTCCTCCTCGGACAAGTTGTTAAGGCTTGTCCTTTCAGGCTTCCACTTGATAATCCCCAAGGCACTCCGCTGCTTGGATCACCTTAGGTAACGTGTCTACCCTTTGTCTCTGCGACTCCATGCGGGCATTAGGTTTCAACCCTTCCAGAAAGGTGAAGAGTTTGTCTTTGTCCCCCATGTCGCGTATATTAAACATGAGCGCTGAGAATTCCCGTACGTAGTCCCGCACTGATTTGGTCTGGCAGAGCTCCCGTAGCTTTCTCCTTGCATTGTACTCAATATTTTCGGGGAAGAACTGTAGGCGTATGGCTGCCTTCAGCTCTGCCCATGTCTCGAGGGCATCTTCACCGGCCTTGATGGCTTCGTATTTCACCCGCCACTAGAGTTTGGCATCACCCTGAAGATACATGGTAGCAATTGCTACCTTCTTAGCTTCTTCTAGGCTTCCCACAACATCAAAGAATTGTTCGATGTTGAAAATGAAGTTTTCTACTTTTTTGGCATTCTGAGCTCCACTGTATGGCTTTGGCTCAGGAATTTTCAGTTTTTGTGCCATAGGGTCGAGGTTCACACCATCCCCAAATTGGTTTCTGCCTCCTCGAAGTAGGCCTTCTAAAGCAGCATTGACAACGTTGAGCTGGCCTGTCAAGTTGTCTATAGTTTGTTTCATGGCAGTCACCCTGTCTGCCTCTTGTTCCCTGTTGGCTAATTCCTCGGCACACTCCTGTTGGAGGACCACAAATTTACCAAAACTTTCGGCTGCCTCTGTGGCTGCCGTTTGCCGGTCTCCTTCAGAGTCGCGACTGATGTTTTCTATGTCAACTTCGGCCTGGACTAGTCTGCGGTCCAGGTCATCCAACCTTTGCACTAGGCTGGTCTTTAGGTCAGGCATCATTTTCACGATGGGCTGTAATGCGTCAACCGTCCCCTCAAGGGTCGCGATGCGATCCCCATAATTCACCATGGTCAGAAATGGTAGTAATTGCAATGTAATCCCTCGTCCGATGTCGAGCCTAGCCTCTGATACCAACTGTTACGTGGCGCCTTCCTGAGATTCTTTGGAAGGGCGACGTAAGGCTAAGCAATCGATGTCAGTACGATTACTGTCCGCCAACTAAGATCCCCTCTGTACGCTAAACTAAATTGTCAGTGCCGTACGAGAAAACCAATATCATGAGCAATTGAGAGAGAGCAGAAAAGAGAGTTGAGAATGAAAGAAAGCTTGATTGTATTGAATGAAAGCTATTACAGAAAAACAACACGGTGTCGGGGGAGAGAGACACCCGTACAGAGAATTGTTTGCTTGCTAGAAAGTTTGATTGCTTGGTCCTCCTTAATAATGCTTAAAAAAAATAAACCAAAGTTACATGACTTGACCTAAATAAGCTGTAAAAGCACACTAAAAGAAAATGCAGTAAAACTACTCTATATTTATAATGAAAAGGACTTAATCTTCTACAAAGTAGAAACAAGTCCGTTGGCAGCAACTTTGTCTTTAGCATCAGGGTCGGCGCGCGCGACGCTGTTGGCATCTGCCTGTGGCTGGGCGCTGGTGATGGCTATCGGTGGGGCGACAACGATATATGCGCGCTTGTCATTTGAAACTGTCGAGACCACGGGGAAGACCATGGTGTTAGACGTTGGGAGGCTTGCCCCGACGCCACGGGGTGCGTCCAAGGGGTCATGGGGATGGCTGGAAAGCCGCCCATGACAATACTTACGCATCGAAGAAAAATATTTGGTGCACGCATTTATTACATAAGGAGGCAATATAAGTGCTTATATAGTGATAGGAGATGGTTAATTTAAAGTGTCCTTGTCCGTGTGAGATTGGTTTGAATTTGAAAATCCAACAGTAGACAGGATGCTTAACTCTTAAAAAATATGATTATTTATGTATTGCTTTTGCTAGTATATTGGTGTCACTAAAATAAATGATTTTATGGATAATTTAATAGAAAGGCATCAAAAGAATGAAATGGAAAGTGAACATTTATTTCATTAAGTAAGTGACAATTTGTTTCCTAAGCTCTTGGCTTGTGACTGTTCACGATCCTTTTTTCTCCGACACTTTTGATGATGACCTTTGCATCTCAAATCTTTCTGCCATTTATCCAAATCAAAGAGAATTCATTTAGCATTACTCCACCACCAGTGACACAAGCCTTTTATAGACAAGCTTTAGTTTAAAAAACCCTTAATGCAGCCAATGGTTTAACTAATTTCTACGGAAAGGTTAGTTACATAATTGGAAAGACAACCTTTCCAACAAAGGACACAACAATATTTTTTTCTTCCTTAACTTTTTTAAAAAAATTTATAAGTAGGATATTTTGATTATTTAGAAGGGTATTTTGGTAATTCAACTTTTTAGTTTTAGGCTTCTCACTTTTAATATAATTTAATATAATATAGATAGATAAGTCTTAGGGTACGATCGTTGCGCGTGTACCCCATAAGTATATTTTTAAAAAAATAATATTACTAAATATTTGTAAAATATATTTGAGTTATAATATAATAATTAAAGAAAAAATTCAAGTCCTCTAATCATAAGCGATGAAGTTGTTCCATCATGTTATATATCATCATCAATTCATCATTGATATAAATCACATATCATCATCAATTCATCATTGATATGATTTTCGTACATCACCTTATATACGAATTTCTTTCAGTCAAGCTCCCGCCATTACTCTCCATGTGTCTGTTGGCTCGAAATGTTAGAAAATTAAAGGCATTTATTTTGTGCATATTCGACAATACAAAAAGATAAAGAAAAAATTATGGACGATAGTAATCGCATGAATTACTGTAATGCCCCGTAAACTTTTGTCAAAAAAATTCATCTCCATAAGTGTCACGACCCAAAATCTAACTAGTCGTGATGACACCTAACCCAACCCGCTAGGTAAGCCAATTAACAACTATCAAATTTTCAATAATATTAATAAGACAATTATTCAAAAGAAATATCTGAATCTAATACATTCACCAAGAACTGGTAGTATAAATCATGAGCTTCTAAGAATAGAGTTTACAAAGCGGAAATAAAATAAATACATAGTATGTTTGAATAGTACATAAACAGAGTTTTACATATCTAAAGCTACCACGAACAAGAGGCAGCTACAGCCGGGATGCAAGTACATCTTCAATCCAGCTCCCATCGAACACAGCAACAACAACAGCCAACATCTGCACGCCAGGTACAGAAGTATAGTATGAGTACAACCGACCCCATGTAATCAATAAGTAACAAACCTAACCTCTGGTTGAAAGTAGTGACGAGCTAGCAGAGAGGTCGGGGCCAATACCAATATTCCACAACAGTTCATAACAACATAAAACAGGTAATACCAGAAGTAATCTAACAATCAAATGTTCAACAAAAATATGATTTCTGAAAATAGTTCCGCCTTTCGAGTACTTCAATGAAAACCCAAATCGTTTACCAAGAGTTACCAAAAATATGAATAAGTTTGAAAACAATAATTTTCCAAAAATCCTTTCCATAATAAATAAGATGTTTCATTTTCTTTCCAGATAACCAGTGTAAAACTAATGCATCACTATGCCCACCTATCAACGTGTGTGAGAAAGCATGAATGAGGTGATACCGTACAGCATGAGGAAAATATATCTCTATGTCTGTATGTCATGTGTGCATGTCAATGCAATGCCACTCAGAGATGAACTCATGTACTCATACTCTCAGAGTACTCAATCTCACTGTCTTGCATTCTCTCTCACTATGCTCAAGGCTCAGCACACTCAATCACTCAACGCTGTATAATACTTGTTGCGGCGTGCAGCCCGGTCCACATATATATATATATATATAGTCAACTGCACTCACTGGGGGTGTGCACACTCTGGAGGGCTCCTTCAACCCAAGCGCTATATTGGTGCGGCGTGCAGCCCGATCCAATATTGTTGCGGCGTGTAACCCGATTCAATATTGTTGCGACGTGCAACCCGATCCAATAAAATATATATATAGCCCGAAGGCTTATTGCGGCGTGTAACTCGATCCATATAAAATATAATCAATATCATATGCTGCGGCGTGCAGCTCGATCCCAAAATGTCACTCTCACTTAGACCCTCGGCCTTACTCAGTCATCAATCTATCCAGTCTCACTCACGGGCTCACAATGCCATGAAACTAGCCCGACAACAATGATATGATGTATCAATAAACAACAACTGAGACTGAAATATGATATGAATGCATGAATATGACTGAGTATAATATATCAATGAAATCAATGAGATGACATCAAGAAACGAACACTATGGATCCTAACAATATCAGCATAAAGCCTAAACATAATATTTAGCATGATTGACAGCTTAACTACTTTATCGCATGGTGCTAACACAGATATCAAAAAAATAGGGCCACTATACAGTGCCATGGAAACAACGGAGTCACAATTCACAGGGTGCACGCCCACACGCCCATCACCTAGCATTTGTGTCACCTCAATACCAATCACATAATACGTAATTCGGAGTTTCATACCCTCAGCACTAAGATTAAAAGACTTACTTACCTCGAACAAGCCAATACCAATGCCGAGCAAGCCAAACGATGCTCTAAAATGCTATCCCGCGCGTTCCGATCTCCGAACGGCTCAAAACTAACCAAAAATAACTAAAATACATCCAACAATGATAAAGGAACCAATACTGATCGAAAAAGATCAAATCTTGAATCAAAAGCCCAAAATCGGCCAAAACCCCAACCCGGGCCCGCACCTCGGAACCTGGCAAAATTTTTAAAATCCAATAACCCATTCAATTACAAGTCCAACCATACTAGTTTCACTCAAATCCTACCCCAATTCGATGTTCAAAACTCAAAAATTCATATTATGAAACTTTAGGACAAAACCCCCAATTTCCTCTTTAAAATTCATCATCCAAAAGCTAAAATCGAAGATAGATTCATGGAATATAACCAAACCCGAGTAGAGAACACTTACCCCAATTCATATGGTGAAAATTGCTTCAAGAATCACCTCAATCCGAGCTCCATAGCTCCGAAAATGTAAAAATGGCTGAAACCCTCGAAATAGAGTACTTTATAATAACTGAGCGAATCAATGAATCACGATCGCGGAAATACCTTCGCAATCGCGAAGAAGAAAATGCACTGCCCCTAAAAATACACTACGCGATTGATGAATAAGCTATGCGATCGCGAAGCACAAACTGCTCAGTCTCGAAAAGAACCTAAGCGAACGCAGCCCCAGGCTCACGAGCGGGATAAAGAAGCCCTGAAGACCTGCCCAGCTTAGCTCTACAATGCGAACGCGTGCACACCTACGCGAACGCGAACAGTCTTCAACACAAAGATACGCGATCGCTTCTGGCCCATCGCGACCGCGAATAAGAAACAACCCGAGTCCATTTTCCCTTTACGCGATCGCATCAAGTGATCCGCGATCGCGAAGAACAATCCACGCACCAGAAAACCAGAACACACCAGCAAGGCCAAAATGGAGGAAAAATAGTTCGAACTCAATCTCAAACACGCCCGAGCCCCTTGGGACCACGTCCGAATATACCAACAAGTCCAACAACATAACACGGACCTACTCGAGGCCTCAAAACACACAAAATAACATCAGAACGACAAATCACACCTCAATTCGGATTCAATGAACTTTGAAACTTCAACTTCCACAACCTATGCCAAAACCTATCAAATCTCATCCGATTGACCTCAAATTGTGCACACAAGTCACATTCGACATTACAGACCTGCTACAGCTTCCGGAATCGGAATCCAACACCGATCAAAAAGTCCACTCCCAGTCAAACTTTCCAAAATTTCAACTTTCGCCATTTCGAGCCAAATTCAACCACGGACCTCCAAATCACAATCCAGACGTGCTCCTTAGTTCAAAATCACCCAACGGAGCTACCAGAACCATCAAAATTCCAATCTGAGGTCAAATGCTAAAAAGTCAAACTTGGTCAACTCTCCCGATTTATAGCTTCAACAATGAAATCTATTCTTCCAATTCAATTCCGAAATACCTGAAAACCAAAACCGACGATTCACACAAGTCAAAATACATCATACGGAGCTACTCATGCCCGTAAACTACCAAGCGAAGTGCAAATGCTCAAAACAACCAGTCGGGTCATTACACGTGGTGCCAAGGTAGGCTAATGTATTGTATTTTCGGATTTATTGGGTTGAACAGTGTGTTGGGGAGTTGAATCATTTCGACCTCGCGAAGCCAGGTCTGTAGCGCGCTAGACCGTACTATATCTCTTGCAAAGCCATGTCTGTAGAGCGCTAGACCGTGCTATATCCCTCGTGAAGCCTGGTATTTAGCTCGCTATAGAGCTCACAAAGCCTGGTATTTATCTCGCTATAGAGCTCGTGAAGCTTGATATTTATCTCGCTACAGAGCTCGCGAAGCCTGGTCTGTAGTTCGCTACAGAGCGTGCCTAGCCTGGTTTGTAGCCCGGTCTAGAATTTGGAGGTTTTTCTATAACCTGACCCTCATTTCATTTAACTCATTTAGGGTTCATATTTTTGGGTATTTTCTGGTGTTTTAGAGAGATGAGAGAGAGATTCTAGAGAGAGAAAAGGAAGTACTAAGGATTTCACTATTCTACCTTGAATCAAACCTTGAAATCGCATCAAAGGGTTGCTAGAGCTTCAAAGAGGTAAGAATTTCTTTTCCCAATCCTTCAATTTTGAAATCTAAATAGAAATAGGTAATTAGTAAGATGATTCTTGGATGTGAGAGTATTAGTTATACATGCTTGTACCAATAAGGTTGTGGAAATATTTTTAAGTTCAAAGGGGTAAAGATTGGGTTGAAAAATGGTAGAAATCTTCAAAGACTTTAATTGAAGATTTGAAGGGCAATCCGATATCGGAATTCGATAATTTTTGTATGGTTGAACTCGTATCGGAACGGGTGATCGGATTTGTCACGACCCAAAATTTTCACCGTCGGGACCGTGATGGCGCCTAATATTTCACTTGCTAGGCAAGCCAAAGTTAGTACAATTTATCCTTTTTAACAATTTAAATTCCATTAATGAAGAAGAACTAATTTAACTGCAATAATCTAAATATAAATGTGGATGCTAAAACCGTAAAAACATCTGCTACAAATCCCTGAACCCGGTGTCACAAGTGCACGAGCTGCTAGAGTAATACATACAAGGGTTTGAAATAAATACAAAGCTGTCTGAATGAAAATACACAGCTAAATAAAAATAAAGACGAGGACTTCAGGAGCTGCGGGCGCTGAGCAGCTGTACCTCAAGTCTCTGCAGGCTATCCAATCTGATCTCTCTAGTAGTCGCCGCTAAGACCGTTTCCAAAATCTGCACAAGAAGTGTAGAGTGTAGTATCAGTACAACCGACCCCATGTACTGGTAAGTGCCGAGCCTAACCTCGACGAAGAAGTGACGAGGCTAAGGCGGGTCACCTACACTACAACCTGAATGCAGTATATAGTAATGACAGGAAATGGGAATACTGAACAGAATTAAACAACCAACAGAAAATAATAACCACAACCTCAAGAATAAACCAGAGTCGTCCAGAATTACCAATCTTTAATAATTCAGATATAAATACCGTAAAAACTAACACAGCTCAAGAAATGGAAACATATAGGTTATTGCGACGCGCAATCCGATCCCACCAGACAACACAAATTCTTCCCTTATTTCACCGTAACGATATCAACAACAGTAAATAATATATATATATATATATATATATATATATATATATATATATATATATAGGTTGTTGCGGCGCGCAACCCGCTCCCACCAGCTGTCAATAACAGTATCATAATTTATCCTTATTTCACCATGTCAATCCACCCTTATTCCACTTGTTACGGCATGCAACCCGATCCCACCATATAGTACAAATTCACCCTTATTCCACCTCAACATATCACCCTTATTTCACATGTTGCGGTGTGTAACCCGTTCCTACCATATCAATATCAAGTACTCAATAAGCACAGTAAAACTCACGATTCAAATTATAGGAAAAAAACCTTTACAATTCCAAGACACCAACTGAACAAATGGAGACCTTGTACAATATGATAATCCGAATAAGTTATACTACATAGCGAGACCAATCCAGAATTTACAACTACAAGGTACAGATAAACCAACTTGAGCAAATAGTAGAAGATTATGAAACTATGGAAAGAACTAATATTATGAACAGGAGGAAACAGTGACTACAAATAGCAATTTGGCATGTAAACACATTTAGAGCACATAACAACTAAGACAGGGAAAGAGATAATATAAGAAGAACATGGAAACAGGGAAAAACAGATAATTCGGCGACGCATAAGCACTCGTCACCTCACATATACGCTGCTCACATGAAATTCACCTAGCAAATAGTCTGAGGGTTCCTAATTCCCTCAAGTCAAGGTTAGACACAACACTTACTTCGCTCCAAAGACCACTCAAAGCTAACCACAACTTTGCTTTTCAAACCAGCCTCCGAACCAACAATATCTAGCAAATTACTAACCAAATGACTCAAAATAAGCCTTAGGAATCACCCACGGTTGCAAAAGATTCAATTTAGGTAATTATTAAAAAAGTCAACTCCCGGGCCCGCTTGGTCCAAACCCAAAATTCAGACCAAAACCCGATTACCCATTCACCCCGAGCTCGGTTACGTAGTTTGTTTTGGAATCCGACCCCAATTTGAGGTCTAAATCCCAATTTTTCAAAAATCCCTAACTTTACCCAAACTCCCAAATTTTCACTATGAAAACACTAGATTTTAGGTTAAAAACTTGTGAAATGTAATGGAAGATTGAAAGAAAATGGGTTAGAATCACTTACCAATGATTTGGGGAAGAAAGAGTCTTGGAAACATCGCCCCTAGGGTTTTATTGCTTTGAAAATTTGAAGAATGAGTGAAAATCCCATTTTTCTAACTATTTGGTCAGTTGCAGGTATCACATTTGCGACCTGGGGTTCGCAAATGCGAACAAGCCTTCGCAAATGCGAAGTATGGCTATGTTTGATGCCTTCGCAAATGCGGACTGCCAGGATCGCAAATGCGATCAAAACTTCGCAAATGCGAAGGTCTCACCCTAGCCCAATGCTCTCAAATGTGATGGTATCATCGCAAATGCGAGGCTAGCATTTGCGAGCCAGACCTCGCAATTACGAAGTCTGCAGATCAGTTGCAGCAGCTGCTATGTTTTCTAAGTTCAAAACACTCTGTAGCCTATCCGAAACTCACCCGAGCCCTCGGGGCTCCAAACCAAACATGCACACAAGTCCTAAAATATCATACGAACTTGCTCACGTGATCAAGTCACCAAAATAACGCCTAGAACTATGAATCGGACACCAAATCAAAGGAAATTTTCGAGAAAACTTTAAAACTTCTATTTTCACAACCGGACGTCCGAATCACGTCAAACGAACTTTGCTTCTCACCAAATTTCACAGACAAGTCATAAATATGGTATTGGACCTATACCGGGTTCTGGAACCAAAATACGAACCCGTTATCCAAAAATTCAACTATTGGTCAAATATTTCAAATTCATTAAGCCTTTAGCTTTCAAATTTCAACAAAGTCCGATATCTCGGGCTAGGGACTTCCGAATTCGATTTCGGGCATACGCCCAAGTCCCAAATCACGATACGGACCCACCGAGACCGTCAAAACACAAATTCGGGTCCGTATGCTCAAAGCGTTGACCAAAGTCAACTTAAATAGATTTAATATAAAAGCTTTTCGAAAATACGCCTGGACTGTGCACGCAAATCGAGTAGGGTAAAAATGACATTTTTAAGGTTTTGGATCACACAATTAGGTTTTTAAAATATAAGATGACCTATCGGGTCATCACAGTTTTCGCAGATGCAGAGTTTGATACCGCAGGTGCGGGGTTGCTAGGCAAGGCCATTTTTCACAGATGCGATGCTTTTCGGCAAAAGCGGTGGTCGCAGGTGCGATGAATTGTCCGCAAATGCAGAAATCACTGGGCAGAACCTATAATGCGAGGTCTTTGGTTTCTATCTTCATTTTCAGATTTTGGAGCTCGGATTGGGCAACTTTGAAGAGGAGATTTTCCACACAACTTGGGTTCCGAGCCGTTCAGAGGTCAGAACGCGCATGATGGCATTTTGGAGCGTCGCTTGGCTTGCTCGGTGTTGGAATTGGCTAGTTCGAGATAAGTAACTCTTCTAATCTTTGAGCTGAGGGTATGAAACTCCGAAATACGTGTTATGTGATTAGTGTTGAGGTGACACACATGCTAGGTGACATGAGTGCACCATGTGAATTGAGACTCTGTTGTTCCCATGGCACTGTATAATGGTCCTACTTTGTTGATATCCATGTTTTCACCATGTGATAAAGTAGTTAAGCTGTCAGTCATGCTAGATATCACGTTTAGGCATTATGCCGATACTGTTTGGACCCATAGTGGTCGTTTCTTGCTATCATTTCACTGATTTCATTGATATTTCATACTCAGTCATATTCATGCATATAATATCTCAGTCTCATTTGTTATTTTTTTGATACATCATACCATTGTTGGCAGGCTAGTTTCATGACATTGTGAGCCCGAGAGTGAGACCGGAGAGATTGATGACTGAGTGAGGCCGGGAGCCTGTTTATGAGATATTGATACTATAGAACGTGAGTTGTCAGTGTAGCACGTAAGTTATCTGTACGGATCCAGATATTGATATTATGGCATGTGAGTTGTCCGTGCGGATTATAGCGCTTGGGCTGAAAGAGCCCCTCCAGAGTCTGCACACCCCCAGTGAGTGCAATCGACTATAAATATAGATCGGGCTGCACGCCGCAACGGGTATTGTACAACGCAGAGTGATTGAGTGTGCTGAGCATAGTGAGAGAGAATGTGAGACAATGATATTGAGTACTCTGAGAGTGTGAGTACATGAGCTCATCATCGAGATGCATTGCATTTGACATGCGTACTTGTGATACATGCATAGAGGTGCATTTCCTTATGCTACCCAGTTTTGGAGACATTTATGATTTTACCTGTATCTTGACATGTAGGCATAGAGAAGTACTTTTCTCATGCTATCTGATAATGAAACATCTTACTATTTGTTGAAAGGACTTTTAGGAAAAATCACAGTTTTCAAACTTACTCGTACTTTGACTTTTTCGATAAAAGATTTGGGTTTTCACTGAGATACTTGAAAAAGAATGCCTACCTTTTTGGAACTGTGAACGAACTGCGCCTTTTATTTCTGAGATACGCTTTTGTTACTTGTACTATGCTGTTATGAACTGTTGTGGAATATTGGTGTTGGACCCGACCTTTTTGTTAGCTCGTCACTACTTTCAACCTAAGGTTAGGTTTATTACTTATTGAGTACATGGGGTCGGTTGTACTCATACTACACTTCTACACCTTGTGTGCAGATGTTGGCTGTTGATGTTGTCGTGTTCGTTGGGAGCTGGATCTGAAGATGTACCTGTATTCCGGTTGTAGCTGCCTCTTGTTCATGGTAGCCTTAGATTCATAAAACTCTGTTTATGTACTTTTTAAACAGATGATGTATTACTTCATACCAGCTTTGTATACTCTATTCTTAGAAGCTCATGATTTGTATTACCAGTTCTTGGGGAATGTATTAGATTCAGATAATTTCTTTACTTAACCGTCTTATTAAATATCATTGGAATTGGATAGTTGATAATTGGCTTACCTAGCAGGTTGGGTTATGTGCCATCATGACTAGTTGGATTTTTGGGTCGTGATAAGGTGGTATCAGAGCTCTAGATTTATAGGTTCTACAAGTCATGAGCAAGTCTCTAGTAGAGTGTTGCGGATCGGTATGATGACGTCCATACCTATCTTCGAGAGGCTACAGGACATTTTGGATATACTTCCCATCTTTCTTTCCTTATCGTGCAACATTGATTTAGCTTGAAGTGTAACTCTTTGAATTCCTTCCACGCATTCGTATGCGCATATGAGCGCTCGGTATCGGATGTGCGCAGGCGGCTTGTGATTCCATGGTTGAGGTGCGAGATGTGATTTTGGTGTGCTGATGACGGGCCAGTCTAGAGGACTTGAGGCTGGGTTTTGACGGTAGCTTGAGCACGAAGATTTCGATTGTGTGAGCACGTGCTTTTGGGACTTATAGGCCCATTAGTGTCCCTATTAGTGGAACTTGTGATTGGATGACTACGTGGTGAGTATGATGAGATTGCGAGATGTGTTCAGATTATTCGAATGTGACGACAAGAGTTTACTTGAGATGTAGCAAGGACTATCGGGTGTCTGATTTCTATCTTGATTTGGCGTATGGTCTCGAGTTATGGGTGTGTTGAGGGATCTCTCATGTTGTTTAGTTATGGAGTGAAGTAGATTCTCATGTCTTGTTGATTTGTTTAGAATCGAGAAGATTAAGTGATTGCATAGTAGTCGTGACTGTGGAAGGGTATAGAGAGTTGTTAGTTTGAGACAAAGCAGGTGAGTTGTATCCTGCGAGGCGTTCTGAGGTTATGTGATCCCTATGATGTTTGGTAGAGAGTTCTCTTTTACCATTGAATGATATATGTTGCAATTTGAGTTTGGATTGCCTGTGGAAGTTGGCTTAACCATCATGAGGATGAAAGCGTGAGTTGCAGATGATTTGAGGTACTAGATGGTTTGTGTTGCATGAGCGGATAAAAGATTTAATGGAATCTCACTGTGGTATTATGGTAGTAATATGGTATGGTTATTGTAAGTAGTCAGATGTTTTATTCTATGGCTTTGAGTCAAGTTGGGGAGTCTGCTATCGACGAGTCGATTGCACGGTTATGTGCTGTATTGGTTTCGGTTCTGGGTATACTGGTGAATCAGGTATGATTTTCAGAGGTCGAGATCGAGGATGACTCGGGTAAAGGAATTCCTGGATACAGGTTGTATTACACTGGAAAGGTATATGAGAATCATAAAATAATTGAGTGGTTATTCGCAAAGGATGTACAACTTAAACTAGTAGCTCATTTGCTTAGGAGTGTGAGTTACTCTTTACTCCCTTGGGTGTTGGTATGCTAATGGGGTACAGGTTGTTCGGTCCGTTCGATTGGTTTAATTGATATTTGAGTAGAGTGGATGACTCTCGAGAATGGTTCTAATGGATTCAAGATTTATATGTAGCGATTTGGAATTTTCAAGATTTGTATATGGCTAGAAACTGGGAGTTGCGTTGGATGGTGTCGAAACTTGTGGTATTTTTATATCATTGTGGATTGTGCATTTCAGTATCAAGAAGGTGAAGGAAATAATTTTAAGTTCACCTAAGGTCTCTTTGGAGTGAGTGTCTCGGTTGTGGTGCCTAGGGGTGCTTAAGAGGGAAGTCATCGGCTTATGGACCTTAGGGCGTTGTGTGGTGAATTTTGGTTTAGGATCGTGGTGTTCCAGCAAGGAGAAGTATCAACTTGAAGGCAATTTGGAAGGGACTTGGAGAAATAGGACAACGTGGTAGTGGGTTGGATCAGCACAGTAATGGATATAATTGGTTCTTTGGGTACTTATGATGTGGCTAGTCTCCGCAGGTGTTTCGTGGCAATGCTCTTGGGTTTTGGCGACCTGCGTGGCTGGGTTGAGTTAGAAAGATTCGGTTCGGATAACTTGGCTATGTGCAAATAGACTTCGAAGAGTTCTCAATGGTCTTTACCACTGTTCGAGGAGTATATTTCTTACCGGCATGAGGAATATGTTGTGTATTGGGATTTTCTCCAGGATAAGATCAAATGGAAGGTTTCTGACTGATCGGGTATGTATTCTGCTTGTGACTCAGAGTTGATAATGAGATTCTTGTACTCTTCACAGGATGGCATGGTAGATGTGGTGTGTTTTGTGGGATTGAGATTTGCATATGCAAGGTCACAGTTCAATTTTGAAGGGAAGGACATAAATTCGTAGGCAACATGGACGGTTGCAGATGACTAGGTAAATGATAGTACTAATCGGTATGGCCTGATGAGATTATACATTTCAGAAAGGGCAATGTGTTTTGATTTATGGATACTTCACTGGTATTGCAGCACTCTCCTAGTTGATCGACTGCTGATATTCAAATTTTGCCATGTGGCACGAAAGAATTTTAGAAGTATTCCTTGTGGGATGATCATATATGAGAGATGTGTTAGACATTCGGGCAGTGGAGTTGGGATCAAATATGGTGATTTGTTTGTCTTATAGAGTTGGAGACTAGGAGTTCTTAGGGACAGATTATTTCATGGTTGCGGACTGTGAAGTTGTGGCCGAAGCTAGCCAGATGATAGTATGTGTTATGATTCAGTCATTGTGGACCTTCGGAGGGTTATTTATCTATTGGTGGGTGACCAGAGTCAATTTGGGGGCCCATTGGTAGGCCCAACTAGGATGGGTATTCTACATCGAGTCGGATTGGTTGGCTCCGCACTACTATAGTTGAGGGATATGCCATTCAGTTGTTTTTGAGCTTATTCATATTTTGAAATGTTCTGTGAGTTACTCTTCTATGCTATGAGGGGTTGCTATTTGTGGGTTATATGCACACACGGTGTGGTTCTATTTGGCCTTTATATCGAAATTTGAGCGAGATGAGTATTTGAGTATTGTGTGATTATTTGCGCGTTGGCTATGTTCTTTCCGGATTGTGGTATTGTGTTATTTGCTCTCCGGGGTTACGATAATGCACTTTGGGTACTTGATGTTGAATTTCATGTGGTTATTGATTTTGAGCATGGTGGCTGAGGTATTTCATATGGACCAGTGTTTGGATGGGGTCACGCATTGTGGCGGAGTTAGGTTGAGATATGATTCCTTATGTTAGATTCGTGTGTTTGGTTCTACGGTGTGTGATAGGTTCTTAGAATTGTGTTGTGGTGGTACTTGTTGAGCTTGCGGGGCAGTTCTCCCGTCTGAGTCAGTTTTCTATGATTTGACTATATTTGGAATGTTGCTTATTGGTGCACGGATTTCACGGGTTATGGCTTTAGATTGTATTGATGTGGCATGTCACTAGGGTGGTCATGTTGGATGAGATGAGGTCATTGGACCTAGAATGGATACTATCGGAATTGATTACAACATGTTTGGAAGGATAATATTGAAAGTCGGCTTAGAATTGGCTATAGTTCTTGTCAAATGAGAGGGAATTCCATGACTGATTGATCTGATGAATGGTTGTGAGTTCTGCATGTTTCTTTCATCATCGGTAGTGTACAAACGTTTTAGAATGGGGTTTTGTTTTACATGAGGTTTATTACCGATATTGGGTGGTTTTGAGCAGCTACTGTGATTAAAAATTTTTGCTATGAGTATTTGAGTTATGCGGTATATCATGTGGATACATCTTGGATTATGGTTACAACTTATTCGGTGTGTAGATGTGAGATTCTGACCTTATAGACATTCCGGATGTTAGAAATTGGATTCTAAGGCTTATGGGCTAAGGTTGGAGTAATGATCTTCAGTTAAGTTGTGTTGTCGGACCTATATGGAATAGGGTGACGTGGGATCACCCCCGGGTGTGTGCATGATAAGGTTACACGGCAGTTGATGGCTTTGAGAACAACTCTAGGCACGTTCGAGGACGAACGTATGTTTAAGTGGAGGAGGATGCAATGACCCGACCGGTCGTTTTGAGCATTTGCACTTCGCTCTGTAGTTTACGGACGTGAGTAGCTCCGTATGAGGTATTTTAACTTGTGTGAATCATCAGTTTTGGTTTTCAGGTTGTTCGGGACTGATTTGGAAGAATGATTCTCAACTAAGGAGTTTTAAATTCGAAAGAGTTTACCAAGTTTGACGTTTTAGTATTTGACCTCAGATTGGAATTTTGATGGTTTCGTTAGCTCCGTTGGGTGATTTTGGACTTAGGAGCGCGTTCAAATTGTGATTTGGAGGTTAATTTGGCTCGAAATGGCAAAAGTTGAAATTTTGGAAAGTTTGACCGGGAGCGGACTTTTTGATATCGGGTCGGATTCCGATTCCAAAATTTGCAGCAGGTCCATAATGTCGAATGTGATTTGTGTGCAAAATTTGAAGTCATTCCGGATTGATTTGCAATGTTTCAGCACAAGTTATTGAATTTGAACGTTCAAAGTTCATAAATTTCGATTTGAGGTGTGATTCTTTGTTTTGATGTTGTTATATGTGTTTTGAGGCCTCGAGAAGGTCCGTATTATGTTATGGAACTTGTCGGTATATTCCGATGGATGCTGAAGGATGTTGGTTCTGGTATGATCGCACTTGCGGTTGGTTTGCGCAGGTGCGATGGTCGCAGAAGCGACAAAGGCGTCGCAGATGCGAGATGAGAGCTGGATGAGGAGGCCCGCAGAAGCGGAGAAAAGGGCACAAGTGCGGATGCGCAGGTGCGTCGAGTGGAAACGCAGGTGCGAGTGTCTTCGCAGATCCGGAGTTTGATACCGCAGGTGCGAGGGTCGCAGATGCGATGTTTTTCCGCAAAAACGGTAGTCGCAGGTGTGATGAATTATCCGCAAATGCGGAAATCGCTGGGCAGAACCTATAATGCGAGGTCTTTGGTTTCTATCTTCATTTTCGGATTTTGGAGCTCGGATTGGGCGACTTTGGAGAGGAGATTTTGCCATTCATATAATATCTTAGTCTTAGTTGTTATTTATTGATATATCATACCATTGTTGGCGTGCTAGTTTCATGACATTGTGAGCCCGTGAGTGAGACTGGAGAGATTGATGACTGAGTGAGGTCGGGAGCCTATTTATGAGATGTTGATACTATAGCACGTGAGTTGTCCGTGCGGATCCAGATATTGATATTATAGCACGTGAGTTGTCCGTGCGGATTATAGCGCTTGGGCTGAAAGGAGCCCCTTCGGAGTCTGCACACCCCCAGTGAGCACAGTCGACTATAAATATGGATCGGGCTGCACGCCGCAGCGGGTATTGTACAACACTGAGTGATTGAGTGTGCTGAGCATAGTGAGAGAGAATGCGAGACAGTTAGATTGAGTATTGAGAGAGTGTGAGTACATGAGCTCATCATCGAGATGCATTGCATTTGACATGCGTACTTGTGATACATGCATAGAGGTGCATTTCCTTCTGCTACCCAGTTTTGGGGACATTTATGATTTTACCTGTATCTTGTTATGTAGGCATAGAGAAGTAGTTTTCTCATGCTATCTGATAATGAAACATCTTACTATTTGTTGAAAGGACTTTTAGGAAAAATCACAGTTTTCAAACTTACTCGTACTTTGACTTTTTCGATAAAAGATTTGGGTTTTCACTGAGATACTTGAAAAAGAATGCCTACCTTTTTGGAACTGTGAACGAACTGCGCCTTTTATTTCTGAGATACGCTTTTGTTACTTGTACTATGCTGTTATGAACTGTTGTGGAATATTGGTGTTGGACCCGACCTTTTTGTTAGCTCGTCACTACTTTCAACCTAAGGTTAGGTTTGTTACTTATTGAGTACATGGGGTCGGTTGTACTCATACTACACTTGCAGATGTTGGTTGCTGATGTTGCCGTGTTTGTTGGGAGCTGGATCTGAAGATGTACCTGCGTTTCGGTTGTAGCTACCTCTTGTTCATGGTAGCCTTAGATTCATAAAACTCTGTTTATGTACTTTTCAAACATATGATGTATTATTTCATACCAGCTTTGTATACTCTATTCTTAGAAACTCATGATTTGTACTACGAGTTCTTGGGGAGTGTATCAGATTCATATAATTTCTTTACTTAACTGTCTTATTAAATATCATTGGAATTGGATAGTTGATAATTGGCTTACCTACCGGGTTGGGTTAGGTGCCATCATGGATTTTGGGTCGTGACAAATAGATATTTTGTGAATATAAATACAGTTGAAATTGTTACTATTTCTTATTACTTATCAATCTTGTAGTGTTAGATATAATTTTGTGTCCTTAAAATTTAATTAATTGGCATGATGATTGGCATTGGTTAGTTAATTAAATTAAAGAAGAAGAGAAGATTGTGAAATAATATTTTTATCCCGTTAAACAAAAAAAGAAGAAGTAAAAATGGTGTATTAGGAATTCAATTTGGTATCGTTTAGAAATTTGAAAGAATACTTAAAGTAGATACCAAATGCAGCTCATATATCATGAACTAGCAAAAACTGAATAATCCGAGGCTTTAATATTTTACTATTAAATAGTATTAACATTCTTTTTCTAAAAACAATATTATATAGTTTCACAAATGTTTCTCCGCCAATTTATCTTTATTCTCTCTAGAAGACATTATCCAATATTTATATTGGTAGACGACATTTAAGTTTTCTTTCTGCAATGATCTTATTGTGATGGATATAATATGAGAAGAAAAACTGCTTGAATAAATGAAATAAAAAGAAGATAGGTTCTTATATTTCGAGAAAAAAGTGGCTATGGTAATTGTCACGACCCAAAATCTCACCACAAGTATCGTGATGGCACTTAGTCTCTAAGACTAAGTAAGCCGATTATAATTATAATCCAAGCCATTTTTTTTAATAGAAACTAACAGCGAAAATAATTACAAACAACCTCCCAAGACTGGTAATACTGAGTCACGAACTCTAACTGAATACATGAAATGATCTCAAGGATCGAATACTCAATACTGTTTGATTAATAATTAACAATACAATAAAATGGAAAGACTCCAAGGGACTGCGACGACGAAGCAACTCTTCCTTTAATCCTTGCGATCACACTTTAACTCTGTCCGAGTCCGATATCTCCAATATCTGGTTCTGCACAAAAATATGCAGAAGTGTAGTATGAGTACACCAAAGTCGGTACCCAGTAAGTATCAAGACTAACCTCGGTAGAGTAGTGACGAGGTACAGTCAAGACACCCACTAGTCTAATAACATGTGCAATATAGTATACAAAAAAAAATAAAATAAATAAATAGCAGTGATAGCAACAATGATCAGCTAGTGATGTAAACAACAAGGCAGCAAGAACACCATAAATATTGCTCAAACAAGTAATGAATACAAGTACAACCAATAATCAAGTCCTTTAAAGTATACATCTTTTATCTATAAGTTTTTCAATAAAAATCTCTAGAATATAATCCTTTCCAATAAATATATTTCAAACATACTTCTTTCAATTAAATATTATTCAAATATAATTCTTTCAAATAAATATCTTTCGAATATAATTTTTTCAAATAATATCCTTCAAATATAATTCTTTCAAATAAATGTCTTTCGAATATAATTGTTTCAAATAATATTTTGAATATAATCCTTTCAAATAAAAGTCAGTGTGTGACACCTCATCTCATAATCATAAAATACGGGTCTGAGCCACTTTTATATTTCCACGGCACCTCGTGCCAATATCTCTATCACAATCGCACGGACAACTCACGTGCCAATATCATCATCATATTTTTCTCCAACACCTCGTGCCCACATTTCATATATGTTGCAGCGTGCAATCCGATCCCATATAACATAATCCGCCTGGCAATAGCCACGCTCCCAATTTCAACATAGATCCGACTATTATCAAGTTTACCGAAACAACAAGACAAGTTGCACAAGATATAAAAATAAACACAGGAAAAATTACAACATCACATGAAAATTACAAACGCAATAACTCCACATCATCACATAAAAATTACCAACACAATAACTCCACATCATCACATATCATCCTTTACAATAGAAACCCTTATCATTCCTATAATAGCCTCCCTTATCCCTTCGCCCTGACAATATCAATAGCCACCCTATCACTCCGCTCAGACAATATCCCAACACACATAGCCACAGTGAAATGCCAGCCTTATATCCACATAATATCAACAGTGAAATGACACCCTTATATTCTCATAATAATAACTCAAATCACACAACAATTTACACGGAATATTATCACGACAACACAACACAATCAATTCATATCACAATTTGCCCAATGACCGCAACCAATTCCAATGATATAGTAAAATCAATAAATTTCTCAAAAATAGCCCAAGACTCCACACAACGTATATAAAATCTCAAAACAATAACATAAATGAAAAAATAACTCAGCATAGGACAACGACCTCTTTATTCCTGATTTTAATAAATATAAATTAATGGCTCATTTTAAACATTTAATAATTATTTGCAGATAAGGATTCAATGTCACAACCCAAAATCTCACATGTCGTGATGACGCCTATCTTAATACTAGGCAAGCCGACAATCTCAATAAACCACCATATCCTTTGAGTTGGAAAATAAAATATTTAAATTTAGCAGAAGAAAATCTCACAAATACAGATATAAAACACTCCCAAAACCCGGTGTCACTAAGTACATGAGCATCTAATATAAATATAGAGTCTGACTGATAAACATTGTCTGAAAGTATAGAACGGTATAATAACCGAAAGAAAGAAAGACAAGGTCAGCGGACTCCAGGCAACTACCCTGATAGTCTCTAACTGATAGCACTCTGAGATCTAACCATTGCCGTATCCGAAAGCACTTGGATCTGCACACGAGGTGCAGAGTGTAGTATGAGTACAACCAACTCAATAAGTAACAGGACTAACCTCTAGGCAGAAAGTAGTGAGGAGCCCCGCTGGTATGGTCCAGTATAAATAATGGTACAAAAATGTAGGCATGCTTTCAAGTTCAACAGTTAAACTCAGTACAAGTGAAATGGATCAACACTGCATGATATGAGGAATATGACATCTCAGTAGAAAGGCCTCATGTAAATACTGGTCACAAATTATTTGGTCACTCGGTACTGTTTATGGCCAATCCAGCCCAGGGATATTCCATCCCGTATATATATATACACATCGACTGACAGTCAGTCACTCAGTACCGTATCAGGCCAATCCAGCCCTGTGTAATTTATCCCCAATGTAAATGATACAGACAAGATCTATGTCCAAGGAAAATACATCACAACATATAAATAAGTAAGGCAAGTCCATACCCTAGAAAGTCCATCCCGAATATATATAATCATCTACGCTCACTGGGGGTGTGTACAGACTCCGGAGGGGCTCCTTCACCCCAAGCGTAATATAAAGCCGATATGGCCTACTGCAGGCGGGCAATCCCGATGAGTATAATAATAAAGCGTATAAGGCATGCTGCAGGAGGACAACCCCGATCCATAAAATAGTAAAGCCTATAAGGCCTGCTGCATGCGGGCAACCCCGATCCATATAATAGTAAAGCCTATAAGGCCTGTTGCAGGTGGGCGACCCCGATTCATATAATAATAATGTATAAAGCCATCATGGCATGCTGAAGGCGGGCATCCCCATTCCATATAGTAATCATATATGTAAAGGCCTGCTGCGGCGCGCAACTCGATCCCATAGATATCCTCACAATAGTCGAATGTGACTGAGTGTTAAATGTATATTTTTGAAATAATTAATTCAATAGCAACACGACCCCATTGGTCCCAAAATATTGGCACGTAGCCTAAACATAATCTTTAATAACAACCTCAGCTCAATTTCCCTAACACGTGGAAAATGTTTAGATAATAACATGATTCTTTAATTTTTACAACTTCACAGAATTTATTCAGGTTACAATTTCAATGGTGCACGTCCACACACTCGTCAACTATCGTGTGCGTCACCTCCAAACAATTCATATAACATAAATTCGGGGATTCATACCCTCAGAACCAAGTTTAGAAGTGTTACTTACCTCAACCCATGTAATTTCTCACTCTGCTACGCCCTTGCCTCGAGAATTGGTCTCTGAAAGCCTCGTATCTAGTCACAAATAATTCGATTCAATCAATAAAAATTATTAGAGTCAATATGAAAATACAAATTTTTCAACAAAATCCGAAATTTAACTCAAAAATTATTTGTGGGGCCCATGTCTCAGAACCCGACAAAAGTTACAAAATTCTAAAGCTCATTCAACCACGAGTCTACAAATACCAATTTTACCAAAATCCTACCTCAACTCGACTCTCAAATCTTCAATTTAAACCAAGAAGGTTTTGTAAATTTTCCAACTTAATTCACCCATTAAATGTTAAAAATATTCATGGATTTGGATAATTTAACCAATATTGAGTTAAGAACACTTACCTCATTGTTTTCCTTTAAAATTTCCTAAACATCGCCTCTTCCCGAGCTCAAATCCGTCAAAAATGGACCCATTTTCTGAACTTAAATCTGCTACCCAGTCATTCATCCTATGCGATCGCGGCAAAACACCCGTGATCACGAAGCACAAAAATTTTCCAGCATTTTTTACTCTATGCGATCGCGGCCATTCTCCCGCGATCGCGAAGAACAAATTTTTTCAACATCCTTCTCTAACTCTTCTAGATAGCCTCTAGTGTAATGGTCACAACTTGTCGTACAAAACTCCAAATAACAAATGTTTTATCTTTCTAAAAATTAGATACCAAGATCTACAACTTTCACATTTTGGTCATCTCCTAATTTCTTATATATTTTGAGATATAAGATGTCAAAGTCAGCCCTGTACAACACAAATTTTGTCTTCGCGTTTTCCAAACATCTTCCCGGACAGCTTGTAGTGTACCAATCATAACCTTTTGTACACAACTCTAAATGCCAAATTATTTGATTTTATGAAAACTAGACACAATGAGCTATAACTTTTATTTTTGATCATTTCCAAATTCCTTATAGATTGCGAGATATAAGCTTCCAAAATCGGGTCAGGGCAACAGAAGTTTCCTCTATGCGATCGCGAAAGGCCTTCTGCAATCGTGATTCACTGGCCATTTTTCCCCATTTTGTGCTTCGCGATCATGGCCAATTCTACGGGATCGCATAGCACATTGCTGTAGAAAAAACCCAGCAGCTTTAAATGGCCTAGAAATGGTCCGAAACCACCCCGAAACTCACCCGAGGTCCCCGGGACCTCAACCAAATACACCATCAAGTCCCAAAACATCATACAAACTTAGTCGAGCCTTCGAATCACATCCAACAACGCAAAAAACACGCATAACACCCGAATTCAAGCCTAATGAACTTTGAAATTTCAATTTTTTACAAACGACACCAGAACCTATCAAATGAAGTCCGATTGACCTTAAATTTTGCACACAAGTCATAAATGACATAACATAGATATTCTAATTTTCAAAATCGGATTCCGACCCCGATATCATAAAGTCAGCCCCCGGTCAAACTTTCCAAAAAATTGACTTTCTCCATTTAAATCCTAATTCCACTACGAACCTCCAAATAATTTTCCGTACACGTTCTTAAGTTCAAAATTACCATACGGAACTATTAGAATCATCAAAATTCAAATCTGAGGTCGTTTACACATAAGTCATTATCCGGTCAACTTTTCCAAGTTAAGTTTTCAATTATGAGACTAAGTATCTCATTTCACTTCGAAATCCTTCCGGGCCCGAACCAACTAACCCGGTAAGTCATAAAACAATTGTAAAGCATAAATTGAGCAGTAAATAGATGAACGTGGTTATAATACTCAAAACGACCGGCCGGGTCATTACATTCAATAATGAATTTAATTCCAAGAAAAATATCAAATCAACAAGCACACGGAATTCACATAAAAATCCAAATGACAATAACACTAAATTATCATATAAAATACAATTTCGACAAACAAGAAACGAGGTATGACAATTCAAGGATTTACTAAGTTCCAGCAATTTTCCAATTTAATACATAAGGGTGTCTAAGAATTTTAACCGATATAATTTGCACATATAAACCAAGTGCGTACTCGTCAACTTGCGTACACGGCTTTCAATCACACAATTTCCATATAAGACTCAATGCCTAAGGGGTAATTTCCCCACTCAAGTTTAGGCAAGATACTTACCTCGCTTCGCAACCAAATTCAAGATTCCAATAAACCTATGCCTTGCGAATTCGTGTCCGAACGCTTCAAATCTAGTCACAACAATTCAATATACTTAATACGAATCGTAGAAATTAATTCCATATGAAATTACTAATATTTCGTATTAAAATCCGAAATTCATTTTAAAAGTCGACAGTGGGACCCACATTTAGAATCCCAGAAAAGCTCACAAAATCCGAACACCCATTCCGATACGAGTTTAACCATACAAATATTATCGAATTCCGACATCAGATTGCCCTTCAAATCTTCAATTAAGGTCTTTGAAGATTTCTACTATTATTCAACCCAATCTTTACTCCTTTGAACTTAAAAATCTTCCCACAACCTTATCGGTACAAGTATGTATAACTAATACTCTCACATCCAAGAATCATCTTACTAATTACCCATTTCTAGTTAGATTTTGAAATTGAAGGATTGGGGAAAGAGCTTCTTACCTCTTTGAAGCTCTAGCAACTCTTTGATGTGATTTCAAGGTTTGATTCAAGGTAGAGTAGTGAAATCCTTAGTCCTTTCTTTCCCCTCTCTAGAATCGCTCTCCCCTCTCTCTAAAACACCAAAAAATATCCAACAATATGAACCCTAAATGAGTTAAATGAAATGGGGGTCGGGTAATAAAAAAACCCTCCAAATTCTAAACCGGGCTACAGACCAGGCTAGGAACGCTCTGTAGCGAGCTACAGACCAGGCTTCGCGAGCTTTGTAGCTTGATAAATACTAGGCTTCGCAAGATCTATAGCGAGCTAAATACCAGGCTTCACGAGGGATATAGCACGGTCTAGCACGCTACAGACCTGGCTTTGCGAGGTCAAAATGATTCAACTCCCCAACACACTGTTCAACCCAATAAGTCCGAAAATATAATACATTAGCCTACCTTGGCACCACGAAACCTTAAATTTCTTGGCGAAAGTTTAGGGGGCATTACATTCTCCCTCGCTTAGGATCATTCATCCTCGAATGAGAATTATAGTCCGCCTCAAACACCTAACATAACACATCTCATCTCTCACACATCTCAGGCTCCCAAATTTGACTAACTCCCAAATTTTTCAGAAATTTCGGCAGAGTCTCCTCTGTATTTGGGCCTATCCACCTGCCACAAAAATACCAAAACCACTTCTAACAACACATCCATAACTGGATAAAGCATCACAACATACCAATAACACAAATTTCAACATTATTGACATTACATTAACAAAAGTGGCATCTAGACATGAACTGTACCTATTTGAATCATAACACATAGAAGTACCTTTCGATCCACAATCATTGACTATACAATCAAGCATGAACATTTTCTTTCATTAACACTTTCGGACTTCGAGGTGGCCTCCTCGACTCACATACTTCTCCATAACACTCGACAGAGGCAAATCTCAACTTCTGGACTTATCTAACAAGGATGACAATAAAGTATCTCTCATAGGCCAATTATCCATTTACTTCACCTCCACTAGCTTCCACCAGAACGATGGATAAAGGATTTCCAACTACCTTCTTAGACATAGACACATGAAACACCGGGTACATGGAGGACAATGATAGGGGAAATATCATGCTCATAATTTGGCCTATTTCCTTCAGATTTCATAAGGCCCAATGTGACTACACATATTTTACCTTTATTAACAATTCACCCAATATATCCATAGAGAAAATCGTGGGAATAACCCGTTTATTTTCTTCAACTCTAAATCTCTACGCTGAACACCCAAACTAGACCTTTGGCTACCTTCAACAATTACCTTAAGATGTGCTATCATGATTATGACCATAAAATTTCCTACCTAATATATTTGACCATTGAATGATGATTCTTCTTTGACATGTTTGAGCCTTTAACTGGCTGTAGTAACTCGTGCCTATGCACATATCATATGTATGCCCATAACCACATCTATGGTCTTAATAGCTGTTCATAATCAATTACAACATCGCCAATTAATCTCATGTTAACTAAAATCTCTTTTCAAACCTTCACAACACTGATAGCAAAACGTGATGCATGAAGACCTCATAATAATTTACCCGACTTAACTAGTTACATTTAACACCACCTGGGCACTTACCTCGTGGGCTAAAACTCAATTATTACAGTACAAAATGACTAAATATGCACAGAAAAACACATACAAGAATTAACATATAAGCCTAACATGCATGACTCCCTATCAGTAATATAGTACAAATTAAATTTTCACAAAGGGAGAATTTAAAACACATGAATTTAACCACAAGGATCTCATCCTGATATAACTTTCACCGCGGCACGTATCCCGAGTTAAACATATTAAATCACATTAAATCGCGAGGATCACATCCTCAATTTTGAATCACAAGTACTTTGCACATTGTGCCAACTGAAATTTTCCATTTTTTCTCTTCTTTTTAATAAATTCCGTGAAACAATTTCACTACACATAATGAACCCCCATACCGGTAGGGCATATAATTCATAAAATTGTAATCAATTATCCCGAAATTATATCAAAACCCACTGTAGTGAGTAATAGAAAGTCACTTTTGGACTCATAGCCCATAATAGTGTACAAAACAAAATGATAGACACGGGCTAGCACCATCAAATATCCCAACAGGGATAAACACATAGATAGGTTTCGGAATTACGAAGCTCACCCATAAGTGGAGCATAATAGGAGGACTCGCCTCGATACTCAGAATCGAATCAAACTAAGGACAATATTCCTTTATAACAAATTAGGATCATACCTGTAATGACACCATCTAATGTAGCGACCTCAGCCATATCATACCAATTATATCAACGGGTCGGGCCTCCCCCTCTAGTGTTCCCTCTACCCTCCTGTCCTTCACCCCTAACTGCTTGCGCATGTGGGGTAGTAACTGGAATAGAGCTTGTAGCATGAGTATTATGATAAAATCCGCCTTTCCCAAGTCTGGGATAATCTCTCATGATGTGCCTAGTATCACCATACTGATAACAGCCCCCTCTATAGGTTCGGCTGCTCATACTGAGCCTGTACCAGATAACTGGAATAACCATTATAGGAACCCCGTGCCGATGGTGCATTAAAAGAACTTACTGGAGCACCCCGAGTATTCTGAAATTATTTTCGTGACCCCGCTGATACTGAAATGTAAAATTATTAAGGACGCGGGAATACCGCAAGTCCCAGCATCATCCCATATAAATCTCGGCTCTTAATCATATACGAGTTTCGGAGAACCTTTCGATACCACATATATACATCTCAGGCCAAAACTGATATAATACATGACCCTGCAATCTGATCGTTGATAGTGGACTCCCTTCACATGGCATGAAGCTATAGGACACAGTCTGATGATCCATAATACTAACCTTCATCGCTCATACAACACCGGTCATAAGACACCTCTAGCCCTTTATTTGGCGCATGTCATCCTCGTGACAGTTAAACTCGCTTCCTCCAGTGCTCTGGGCTGCTAGTATGTAACATTTGCTAAATAGAAATCCCATATGAACCACATAATCTCTAATACCACCAACTATCTTCAGATCTACATCTACCTCGTGACCCTACCACGATTGTGACGATTAGGCAACTAATTAAACCTTCTTAAGATCATACTTATCAACTAGATGTCAGAACTTGCTGCACCCCCATGTGCATAACTGAATGATCTCTCAATACTTCCACATCTCGATCTGGACGACACGTTGTAATAATGGTTGAGCAACCCCGGCTCCCTTATAGACCCTCTGCAGTATCATGAACCGTTGGCGCATAGTTGATACCGAGTGCGTAATTTCATACACGAGTGGATGCAAAAGAACATAAGATATATGCTTCAAGCTGAATGAATGTCGCACGATAAGGAATAAAAGAAATGGAAATTTTCCTACTAGCTCTGTAGCCTCTCGAAGATAAGTACAGACGTCTCCGTACCGATCCTGCAAGACTCTACTAAACTCGTCAGTGACTCGTAGAACCTATGAACCTAGAGCTCTGATACCAACTTGTCACGATCCAAAGTCCCACCACAGGCGTCGTGATGGTACTTAGTCTCTAAGACTAAGTAAGCCGATTATAATTACAAGGGACTGCGATGGCGAAGTAGCTCTACCTTGAATCCTTGCGATCACAATTTAACTCTGTCCGAGTCCGATATCTCCAATACCTGGCTCTGCACAAAAATATGTAGTAATGTAGTATGAGTACACCAAATTCGGTACCCAGTAAGTATCAAGACTAACCTCGGTGGAGTAGTGACGAGGTACAGTCAAGACACTCACTAGTCTAATAACCTATGCAATATAGTATACAAAAATAATAAAAAAATAAATAGCAGTGATAGCAACAATGATCAACTAGTGATGTAAACAACAAGGCATCAAGAACTCCATAAATATTGCTCAAATAGGTAATGAACACAAGTACAACCAATAATCAAGTCCTTCAAAGTATACATCTTTCATCTATAAGTTTTTCAATAGAAATCTCTAAAATATAATCCTTTCCAATAAATATATTTCGAACATACTTCTTTCAATTAAATATCCTTCAAATATAATTATTTCAAATAAATATCTTTCGAATATTATTCTTTCAAATAATATCCTTCAAATATAATTCTTTCAAATAAATGTCTTTCGAATATAATTCTTTCAAATAATATTTTGAATATAATCCTTTCAAATAAAAGTCACCTTGTGACACTTCATCTCATAATCATAAAATACGGGTCTCAGCCCACTTTTATATTTCCACGGCACCTCGTGCCAATATCTCTATCACAATCGCATGGACAACTTCCGTGCCAATATCATCATCATATTTTCTCCGGCGCCTCATGCCCACATTTCATATCTGTTGCGGCGTGCAACCTGATCCCATATAACATAATCCGCCTGGCAATAGCCACACTCCCAATTTCAACATAGATCTGACTATTATCAAGTTTACCAAAATAACAAGACAAGTTGCACAAGATATAAAAATAAACACAAAGAAAATCATAACATCACATGAAAATTACCAACGCAATAACCTCACATAATCACATAAAAATTACCAACACAATAACTCCACATCATCACATATCATCCCTGATAATAGCCACCTTTATCTCTCCTATAGCCACCCTTATCACTCCTATAATAGCTTCTCTTATCTCCCCGCCCTGACAATATCAATAGCCACCCTTATCGCTCCTATAGCCACCCTTATCTCTCTGTACAATAGCCACCGTTATTACTCCGCCCAGACAATATCCCGACATACATAACCATAGTGAAATCCCACCCTTATACCCACATAATATCAACATTGAAATGCCACCCTTATATCCTCATAATAATAAAAAAAATCACAAAATAATTTACACAGAATATTATCTTGACAACACAACACAATCAATTCATATCACAATTTGTCCAACGACCACAACCAATTCCAATGATATAGTAAAATCAATATATTTCTCATAAATAGTCCAAGGCTCCATACAACGTATATAAAATCTCAAAACAACAATATAGATGGAAAAATAACTCAGCATATTACAACGACTTCTTTAATCCAGATTTTAATAAATATAAATTAATGGTTCATTTTAAACATTTAATAATTATTTGCAGATAAGGATTCAATAATGAATTTAATTCCAAGAAAAATCTCAAATCAACAAGCACACGGAAGTCACATAAAAATTCAAGTGACAATAACACCAAATTATCATATAAAATACAATTTCGACAAACAAGGAACGAGGCATGACAATTCAAGGATTTACTAAGTTCCAACAATTTTTCAATTTAATACATAAGGGTGTCTACGAATTTTAACCGATATAATTTGCACATATAAACCAAGTACGTACTCGTCACCTTGCGTACACTGCTTTCAATCACACAATTTCCATATAAGACTCAATGCCTAAAGGGTAATTTCCCCACTCAATGTTAGGCAATATACTTACCTCGCTTCATAACCAAATTCAAGATTCTAATAAACCTTTGCCTTGCGAATTCGTATCCGAACGCTTCAAATCTAGTCACAACAATTCAATATATTCAATACGAATCATAGGAATTAATTCCATATGAAATTACTAATATTCCGTATTAAAATCCAAAATTCATTTTAAAAATCGACAGTGGGACCCACGTTTCGAATATCGGAAAAACTCACAAAATCTTGTGATGACCCGATAGGTCATCTTATGTTTTAAAACCTAATTCTTTGATCCAAAGCCTTAAAAATCATGTTTTAGCCATCCTCGATTTGCGCGCGCAGTCCGTGCGTCTTCCCGGAAAGCTTTTATGTTAAAAACTGAGAAATATAAGAATATTTGCCATACAAATTCATTTGAGTTGACTTCGGTCAACATTTTGAGCAAACGGACCTAGATTCATATTTTGATGGTCCCGGTGGGTCCGTATCGTAATTTCGGACTTGGGCGTATGCCCGAAATCGAATTCGGAAGTCCCTAGCCCGAGATATCGGACTTGTTAAAATTTGAAAGCTAAAGGCTTAATGAACTTGAAATGTTTGACCCATAGTTGACTTTTGGATAACGGGTCAGTATTTTGGTTTTGGAACCCGGTATAGGTACCATATTTATGACTTGTCTGTAAAATTTGGTGAGAAACAAAGTTGGTTTGACATGATTCGGATGTCCGGTTGTGAAAATAGAAGTTTTAAAGTTTTCTTGAAAATTTCCTTTGATTTGGTGTCCGATTCATAGTTCTAGGCGTTATTTTGCTATTTTGATCGCGTGAGCGAGTTCGTATGATATTTTAGGACTTGTGTGCATGTTTGATTTGGAGCCCCGAGGGCTCGGGTGAGTTCAGATAGGCTACGGAGTGAATTTGGACTAAGAACATTGCTAGTGTGTTTCAGTTTTTGTTGCAGGCCTCAGATCTCGCAATTGCAAGATCAATCCTCGCATTTGCAACCACTGTTGAGTTCGCATTTGTGATCTACTCATCGCATTTGTGAAGAGTAGCTGGGGAGGCCAGAGTTCGCATTTACGAACAATGTTTCGCATTTGCGATGGGAGCTGGGAGCGGGATTCTTCGAATTTGCGATCGCTGGGTCGCATTTGCGATCCAGGTAGAGTTCGCATTTGCGAACTATTCATCGTATTTACGAAGAAAGAAGAGGTGTGATAGTTCTCGCATTTGTGATGAGTTCTTCGCATTTGCGAGGCTCGCATTTGCAAACCCCAGGTCGCAAATGCGACATCTGCAGCTAAACAAAATATGACTTAGACGAGATTTTTTTTTTCATTCTTCAAATTTTCTAAACCTAAAACCTTATAGGCGATTTTTCCGAGACTCCTTCTTCCCCTAATCATTGGTAAGTGGTTCTAACCTATTTCCTTTTAATCTTCCACTATATTTCACAAGTTTTCAACATAAAATCTAAGGTTTTCATGGTGGAATTGGGGATTTTTGGGTAGAAACTAGGGATTTGGTAAATTGGGGATTTAGACCTCAAATTGAGGTCGGATTCCAAAATAAATTATATAACTAGGCTCTAGGGTGAATGGGTAGTCGGGTTTTGGTCCGAATTTCGGGTTTGGACCAAGCGAGCCAAGGATTTGAATTTTGTTGACCTTTTCAATAATGACCTAAATTGAATCCTTTGCAACCGTGGGTGATTCCTAAGGCTTATTTTGAATCATTTACTTGGTAATTTGCTAGATATTGTTGGTTCATAGGATGGTTTGAAAGGCAAAGTTGTGGTTGAGCTTTGAGTGGTTTTTGGAGCGAGGTAAGTGTTGCGTCTAACCTTGACTTGAGGGAATTAGGAATCCTCGAACTATTTTCTATGTGAATTTCACGTGAGCGGCGTATATGTGAGGTGAAGAGTGCTTATGCGCCACCGAATTATCTATTTTTCCCTGCTTCCCTGTTCTTCTTATATTATCTCTTTTCCTGTCTTAGCTGTTATATGCTCTAAATGTGTTTCCATGCCTAATTGCTACTTGTAGTCATTGTTTCCTCCTGTTCATGATATTACTTCTTTCCATAGTTTCATACTCTCCTATTACTTGATCAAGTTTGTTTATCTGTACCTTGTAGTTGTAAATTCTGGATTGGTCTCTCTGTTTAGTATTACTTATTCAGATTATCATTTTATACAAGGTTTCCTATTTGTTCAGTTTGGTGTCTTGGAATTGTAAAGGATTTTTCTATGATTTGAATTGTGAGTCTTACTATGCTTATTGAGTACATGATATTGATATGGTGGGATCGGGTTGCACGCCGCAATAGGTGAAATAAGGGTGATATGTTGAGGAGGAATAAGGGTGAATTTGTACTATATAGTGGGATCGGGTTGCACGCCGCAACATGTGAAATAAGGGTGATATATTGATGTAGAATAAGGGTGAATTTGATATTGATATTGACATATGGTAGGATCGGGTTGCGCGCCGCAACATATATATAATGATATTGTTAAACATGTATATATTATGTACTGTTGTTGATATCGTTACGGTGAAATAAGGGAGGAATTTGTGTTGTCTGGTGGGATCGGGTTGCGCACCGCAATAACCTATATGTTTCCACTTCTTGAGCTGTGTTATTTTTTCCGGTATTTATATCTGAATTACTAAAGATTGGTAATTCTGGACGAAACTGGTTTATTCTTGAGGCTGTGGTTATTATTTTCTGTTGGCTGTTTAATTCTGTTCAGTATTCCCATTTTTTGTCATTATTATATATTGCGTTCAGGTTGTAGTGTAGGTGACCCGTCTTAGTCTCGTCACTACTACGTCGAGGTTAGGCTTGGCACTTACAAGTACATGGGGTCGGTTGTACTGATACTACACTTTGCACTCTGTGCATATTTTGGAGACGGTCCCACCGGCAGCTTCTAGAGAGCTCGAATTGGACAGCCTGTAGAGACTTGAGGTACAGCCGCTCAGCGCCCGTATCTCCTAAAGTCCCCGTCTTTATTTTTATTTAGCTGTGTATTTTCATTCAGACTTCTTTGTATTTATTTCAGACCCTTGTATGTATTACTCTAGCAGCTCGTGCACTGGTGACACCAGGTTCAGGGATTTGTAGCAGATGTTTTTATGGTTTTAGCTTCCGCATTTATATTTTGATTATTGCAGTTAAATCAGTTCTTCTTCATTAATGGAATTTAAATTGTTAAAAAGGATAAATTGTACTAACGTTGGCTTTCCTAGCAAGTAAAATGTTAGGCGTCATCACGGTCCCGACGATGGAAATTTCGGGTCGTGACATTTAGTATCAGAGCACTAGGTTACATAGGTCTCACGAGTCATGAGCAAACTTAGTAGAATCTAGAGGATCAGTACGGAAACGTCTGTACTTATCTTCCGGAGGCTAAGGGGTTAGGAATAGTTTCACTTCTATTCTTCTCTGTCGTGTGATTTTATTCTATTATTGCTGATTGGACCCTTCTATTCTGTTCTCTCGCAGATGGTGAGAACGCATACTGCAGCTTCAGCTGAGTAGCAGCCAGAGCCCCCAGTGGCAGCTTCTACGAGCGGCAGAGGTCGAGGTCGAGGTCGTGCCAGAGGCCGAGGCAGGGGCAGAGCTCAACCTAGAGCTCGAGCAGCAGCACTAACGGTGGATCCTCAGGTAGAGTTTGATGAGGAGGTTCCAGCCCAGGCTGTACCTGTCGGACTAGCTCAGGTCCCGGAGGGGTTCATTGCCACCCTAGTGCTTCAGGATGCTTTGGTCCATTTGGTGGGCCTTATGGAGAATGTGGCCCAGACTGGCGCATTTCCCATGGTACCAGCCGTCTCTCAGGCTGGAGGGGGAGCACAGACTCCTACTACTCACACTCCGGAGCAGATGGCTCCCTAGTATCAGACTCCAGCAGCTCATCCAGTCGGAGTAGTTCAACCGGTTATTGCGACACAGGTCGGTGATGGGTCAGCTATGTCTTCTAAGGCTTTATGGAGATTGGACAGGTTTACCAAGCTCTTCCCAGTTCACTTTAATGGTCCTCCTACAGAGGATCCCCAGGAGTATCTTGACAGCTGTCATGAGGTGCTACGGAACATGGGTATAGTAGAGACTAATGAGGTCGATTTTACTACATTTCAGATGTCAGGTTCTACCAAGAATTGGTGGAGAGATTATTTGTTGACCAGACCAGCTGGATCACCTGCTCTTACTTGGGACCAGTTCTCTCTGCTCTTCCTAGAGAAGTTTCTTCTTATCATATTTAGAGAGGAGCATCATTGTCAGTTCGAGCGTCTCCAGCAGGGCAGTATGACTGTTACTCAGTACGAGACCCATTTTGTGGATTTGGCCCGTCATGCTCTTCTTCTGCTTCCTACCGAGAGAGAGAGAGGGTGAGGAGGCTTATTGACGGACTTGCTCAGCCTATCAGATTGCAGATGGCTAAGGAGACTGGGAGTGAGATTTCTTTTCAGGCGGCTGCCAATATAGCCAGGTGAGTCGAGATGGTTCTTGCTCAGGGAGGTCAAGGGTCTGACAAGAGACCTCGTCATTCTGATGGGTTCAGTGGTGCCTTATCTGGAGGCAGTGGTACTTTTGGTAGAGGCCATCTTCCCAGGCCATTTCATTCAGTGCTTCAGGCATCCCATAGTTCTTCAGGGAGTCGTGGTCCTTATGTGCCTCATTCTGGACAGCCAGCCTACTATGCACCACCAGCTCCTATCAGTGCACCCCCTATTCAGAGTTACTACCGTGGTCATCTGGCCTGTTCAGGTCAGTCTCAGTTCTACCGCCACAGTACTAGGATGGATGTTTCGAGTGTGGTGGTTATGGGCATATCAAGAGGACCTATCCGAGATTATTGGGCGTCATGCCACAATATCAGGGTTCTCGTGCCATGGTTCCGGCACCAGTGGCTGCACCACCTGCTCAACCAGCTAGAGGCAGGGGTCAGGCAGCCAGAGGTAGAGGCCAGATTGTTCGAGGTGGAGGTCAGGTCGTTAGAGGTGGAGGACAGCCAGTTAGAGGTTGTCCTAGGGACGTAGTTCAGGGTGGTAGGGCCCAGCCCCGATGTTATGCTTTTCCAGCCAGGCCGTTGGGTATGGATTAGTTGTCACTTTATTATGCTATATTGGATTGTCATTCCAAGACGATGACCTTAGCCTTGCCGAGGTTACCTCGATTAGAGTGGAGGGGGACTTCTGGCCATTCTACCAGCAGGGTTATTTCTTATGTGAAGGCTTGACATATGGTCGAGAAGGGGTGTCTAGCTTATTTGGCTTATGTCTGTGATTCTAGTGCGGAGATTCCTTCCATGGATTCAGTGCCAGTTGTTCGTGAGTTTCCAAAGGTGTTTCCTGCAAACCTGACGGGGATGCCACCCGACAGGGATATTGATTTCTGTATTTACTTGGCTCCGGGCACTCAGCCCATCTCTATTCTGCCATACCGTATGGTCCCGCCAAAGTTAAAAGAATTGAATGAACAGTTTCAAGATTTGCTTGATAATGGCTTCATTAGACCTAATGTCTTGCCTTGGGGTGCACCCGTGTTATTCGTGAAGAAGAACAATGGATCGATGAGGATGTGCATAGATTACCGACAGTTGAACAAAGTCACCATCAAGAACAAGTATCCATTGCCAAGGATTGATGACTTATTTGATCAACTTCAGGGTGCCAAGGTGTTTTCGAAGATTGATTTGAGATTTGGCTACCATCAGTTGAGGATTAGGGCATCTGATGTCCCTAAGACAACATTTCGGACTCGGTACGGGCAATATGAGCTTCTAGTGATGTCCTTTGGGTTGATAAATGCCCCAGTAACATCCATGGATTTGATGAACCGAGTGTTCAAGCCTTATTTGGACTTCTTTGTGATCGTGTTTATTGATGATATCTTGGTCTACTCCCGCAGTCGAGAGGAGCATGAGCAGTATCTCAGGATTGTACTTCAAATTCTAAGAGCCAGTCGGTTGTATGCTAAATTTTTAAAGTGCGAGTTTTGGTTGAATTCAATCACTTTCTTGGGGCACGTTATGTTAGCAGAGGGCATTCAGGTAGATCTTAAGAAGATTGAGGCAGTTCAAAACTGGCCTAGACCCACTTCAGCCACGGAGATCAGGATTTTCTTGGGATTGGCGGGTTATTGTCGTTGGTTTGTAGAGGGGTTTTCATCTATGACAACCCTGTTGACCTAGATGGGTTCCCAATTCAGATGGTCAGACGAGTGTGAGGCGAGCTTTCAGAAGCTCAAGATAGCTTTGGCTACAACATCGATGCTGGTGTTGCCCACAAGTTCAGGATCTTATCCGGTATATTGTGATACGTCTCGTGTTGGGATCGGTGCAATATTGATGCAGGAGGGAAAGGTGATTGCATATGCGTCACGGCAGTTGAAGATTCACAAGAAGAATTACCCTGTCCATGACTTAGAGTTGGCAGCCATTATTCATGTGCTGAAGATTTGGAGGCACTATCTTTACGGCGTGTCATGTGAGGTCTTCACGGATCATCAGAGCCTTCAGTATTTGTTCAAGCAAAAGGATCTCAATTTGAGGTAGCAGAGGTGGTTGGAGCTATTGAAAGACTATGATATCACCATCTTGTATCATCCCGGAAAGGCCAATGTGGTGGCTGGCACCTTGAGTAGAACGATAACAAGTATGTGCAGTCTTGCATTCATTTCAGTCGGTGAGAGGCCGCTTGCATCACATGTTCATACTTTAACCAACCAGTTTGTGAGGTTGGATATTTTAGATCCCAGCCGTGTTCTAGCTTGTACAGTCGCTCGGTCTTCTTTGTTTGAGCGGATCAGAGATCGGCAGTATGACGACCCTCATTTATTGGTCCTTAGGGACATAGTGCGACACGGTGGTGCCAAGCAGGTTACTGTTAGAGATGACGGAGTTTTGAGGATGCGGGGTCGTGTATGTGTGCCTAATATGGATGGACTTCGTGAGTTGATTCTTGAGGAGGCCCACAGTTCCCGGTATTCTATTCATCCGGGCGCCGCCAAGATATATCAGGATTTGCGGCGGCATTATTGGTGGAGGAGGATGAAGAAGTAAATAGTTGCTTATATAGCTCGGTGTCTAAATTGTTAGCAAGTAAAGTATGAGCATCAAAGACCTGGTGGTTTGCTTCAGAAGATAGAGATTCCTGAGTGGAAGTGGGAACGTATCACTATGGATTTCGTTGTTGGACTACCACGGACTCAGAGGAAGTTCGATGTAGTTTGGGTCATTGTGGATAGGCTGACCAAGTCAACGCATTTCATTCATGTGGTAGTTACCTATTCGTCAGAGCGGTTGGCAGAGATTTATATTCGCGAGATCATCCGTCTTCATAGTATGCCCATGTCTATCATTTGTGATCGAGGGACGCAATTCACCTCATACTTCTGGAGGGCAGTACAACATGAGTTGGGCACGTGAGTTGAGTTGAGCACATCGTTTCATCCTTAGACGGACGGACAGTTTGAGCGCACTATTCAGATATTGAAGGATATGCTCCGTGCATGTGTTATAGACTTCGTAGGATCGTGGGATTAGTTCTTTCCCCTTGTAGAGTTTGCCTACAACAACAGCTACTGGTAGAGCATTCAGATGGCTCCCTATGAGGCATTATATGGTAGACGATGTCGATCGCCGGTTGGGTACAGATTTGGTGCAGGATGCCTTGGATAGGGTCAAGATTATTCAGGATAGACGTCGCACAACTCAGTCCAGACAGAAGAGTTATGCTGACCGTAGATTTCATGATGTTGCATTCATGGTCGGGGAGAGAGTGTTGCTCCAGGTATCACCCATGAAGGGTGTAATGAGGTTCCGAAAGAAGGGCAAGTTGAGCCCTAGGTATATCGGGCCCTTTGGGATTCTGGAGAGAGTGGGAGAGGTGGATTATAGGCTTGCGTTGCCACTGGGGTTATCATCAGTTCATCCGGTGTTCCATGTGTCCATGCTTTAGAAGTATCACGGTGATCTATCCCATGTGTTAGATTTCAGTTCTGTCCAGTTGGATAAGGATTTGACTTATGAGGAGGAGCCGACGGCTATTCTAGCCCTGCAGGTTCGTCAGTTGAGGTCGAAGAGTTATCCTTCAATCCGAGTGCAGTGGAGGGGTCAGCCCGTCGAGGCAGCTACTTGGGAGTCCGAGTCAGACATACGGAAAATATATCCCCACCTTTTTACCAGTTCAAGTACTTTTCTATGTCCATTCGAGGACGAACGGTTATTTTAAAGGTGGAGAATGTGATGACCTGATAGGTCATCTTATGTTATAAAATATAATTCTGTGATCTGAAACCTGAAAAATCATGTTTTAGCCTTTTTCGATTTGCGTGCATAATCTGGGCGCCTTCCCAGAAAGCGTTTATGTTAAAAATTGAGAAAAATAAGAATTTTTGCCTTAAAAATTCATTTGAGTTGACTTCGGTCAACATTTTGAGCAAACGGACCCGGATTCATGTTGGGACTTGGGCGTATGCCCAGAATCGAATTCGGAAGTCCCTAGCCCGAGATATCGGACTTTGTTGAAATTTGAAAGCTAAAGGCTTAATGAGCTTGAAATATTTGACCCATAGTTGACTTTTGGATAACAGGTCTGTATTTTGGTTTCAAAATTCGGTATAGGTCCAATACCATATTTATGACTTGTTTGTGAAATTTGGTGAGAAACGGAGTTGATTTGATGTGATTCGGACGTCCCGTTGTGAAAATAGAAGTTTTAATGTTTTCTTGAAATTTTCCTTTGATTTGGTGTCCGATTCGTAGTTCTAGGCGCTATTTTGGTATTTTGATCGCGCGATCGAGTTCGTATGATGTATTAGGACTTGTGTGCATGTTTGGTTTGGAGCCCCGAGGGCTCGTGTGAGTTTCGGATAGGCTACAGAGTTAATTTGGACTTAGAACATTGCTGGTGTGTTTCAGTTTTTGTTGCAGGCCTCAGATCTCGCAATTGCAATATCAATCCTCGCATTTTCCACCACTGTTGAGTTCGCATTTCTGATCTACTCATCGCATTTTCGAAGAGTAGCTGGGGAGGCCAGAGTTCGCATTTGCGAACAATGTTTCACATTTGCGATGGGAGGTGGGAGGGGGATTTTTCGCATTTGCGATCACTGAGTCGCATTTGCGATCACTGAGTCGCATTTGCGATCCAGCCAGAGTTCACATTTGCGAACTATTCTTCACATTTGCGAAGAAAGCAGAAATGTGATGGTTCTCGCATTTGCGATGAATTCTTTGCATTTGCGGGGCTCGCATTTGCGAACCCCAGGTCGCACATGCGACATCTGCAGCTGAACAAAATATGACTTAGACGAGATTTTTGGTTCATTCTTCAAATTTTCAAAACCCCTTAGAGGCGATTTTTCCAAGACTCCTTCTTCCCCAAATCAATGGTAAGTGGTTCTAACATATTTTCTTTCAATCTTCCACTACATTTCACAAGTTTTCAACCTAAAATCTATGGTTTTCATGGTGGAATTGGGGTATTTTAGGTAGAAACTAGATATTTGGTAAATTGGGGATTTAGACCTCAAATTGAGGTCGGATTCCAAAACAAATTACATAACCGGGCTCAGGGGTGAATGGGTAGTCGGGTTTTGGTCCGAATTTCGGGTTTGGACCAAGCGGGTCCGGGAGTTGACTTTTTCAATAATGACCTAAATTGAATCCTTTGCAATCGTGGGTAATTCCTAAGGCTTATTTTGAATCATTTAGTTGGTAATTTGCTAGATATTATTGGTTCGGAGGCTGGTTTGAAAGGCAAAGTTGTGGTTGAGGTTTGAGCGATCTTTGGAGCGAGGTAAGTGTTGTGTCTAACCTTGACTTGAGGAAATTAGGAACCCTCGGACTATTTGCTATGTGAATTTCATGTGAGTGGCGTATATGTGAGGTGACGAGTGCTTATGCACTGCCGAATTATTTGTTTTTCCATGTATCCCCATTTTTCGTATATTATCTTTTTTCCTGTCTTAGTTGTTATATGCTCTAAATGTGTTTCCCTACCTAATTGCTTCTTGTAGTCATTGTTTCCTCCTGTTTATGATATTAGTTCTTTCCATAGTTTCATACTCTCCTACTATTTGCTCAAGTTGGTTTATCTGTACCTTGTAGTTGTAAATTCTGGATTGGTCTCGCAGTGTAGTATTATTTATTCGGATTATCATATTTTACAAGGTTTCTAATTTTTTCAGTTTGGTGTCTTGGAATTGTAAAGGGTTTTTCTATGATTTGAATAGTGAGTTTTACTGTGCTTATTGAGTACGTGATATTGATATGGTGGGATCGGGTTGCACGCCGCAACAGGTGAAATAAGGGTGATATGTTGAGGTGGAATAAGGGTGAATTTGTACTATACAGTGGGATCGGGTTGCACGCTGCAACAGGTGGATTAAGGGTGGATTAACATGGTGAAATAAGGGTGAATTGTTATACTGATTTTGATATATGGTGGGATCGGGTTGCGCACCGCAATATATATATATTATTTACTGTTGTTGATATCGTTACGGTGAAATAAGGGAAGAATTTGTGTTGTCTGGTGGGATCGGGTTACGCGTTGCAATAACCTATATGTTTCCATTTCTTGAGCTGTGTTAGTTTTTCCGGTATTTATATCTGAATTATTAAAGATTGGTAATTCTGGACGACACTGGTTTATTCTTGAGGTTGTGGTTATTATTTTCTGTTGGTTGTTTAATTCTGTTCAGTATTCCCATTTCCTGTCATTACTATATAATGCGTTCAGGTTGTAGTGTAGGTGACCCGCCTTAGCCTCGTCACTTCTTCGTCGATGTTAGGCTCGGCACTTACTAGTAAATGGGATCGGTTGTACTGATACTACACTCTACACACTGTGCAGATTTTGGAGACGGTCTCAGCGGCGGCTACTAGAGAGATCGGATTGGATAGCCTGCAGAGACTTGAGGTGCAGCTGCTCAGCGCCCGCAGCTCCTGAAGTCCTCGTCTTTATTTTTATTTAGCTGTGTATTTTCATTCAGACAGCTTTGTATTTATTTCAAACCCTTGTATGTATTACTCTAGCAGCTCGTGCACTTGTGACACCGGGTTCAGGGATTTGTAGCAGATGTTTTTACAGTTTTAGCATCCACATTTATATTTGGATTATTGCAGTTAAATTAGTTCTTCTTCATTAATGGAATTTAAATTGTTAAAAAGGATAAATTGTACTAACGTTGGCTTGCCTAGCAAGTGAAATATTAGGCGCCATCACGGTCCCGACGGTGAAAATTTTGGGTCGTGACAAATCCGAACACCCGTTCCGATACGAGTTTAACCATACAAAAATTATCGAATTCCGATATCGGATTGCCCTTCAAATCTTCAATTAAAATCTTTGAAGATTTCTACGATTTTTCAACCCAATCTTTACCCTTTTGAACTTAAAAATATTTCCACAACCTTATTGGTACAAGCATGTATAACTAATACTCTCACATCCAAGAATCATCTTACTAATTACCTATTTCTAGTTAGATTTCGAAATTGAAGGATTGGGAAAAGAAATTCTTACCTCTTTGAAGCTCTAGCAACCCTTTGATGCGATTTCAAGGTTTGATTCAAGGTAGAATAGTGAAATCCTTAGTACTTCCTTTCCTCTCTCTAGAATCTCTCTCCCATCTCTCTAAAACACCAGAAAATACCCAAATATATGAACCCTAAACGAGTTAAATGAAATGAGGGTCAGGTTATAAAAAAACATCCAAATTCTAGACCGGGCTACAAACCAGGCTAGGCACGCTCTGTAGCGAGCTACAGACCAGGCTTCGCGAGCTCTGTAGTGAGATAAATATCAAGCTTCATGAGATCTATAGCGAGCTAAATACCAGGCTTCACGAGCTCTATAGCGAGCTAAATACCAGGGTTCACGAGGGATATAGCATGGTCTAGCGCTCTACAAACCTGGCTTCGCAAGGGACATAGCACAGTCTAGCGTGCTACAGACCTGGATTCGCGAGGTCGAAATGATTCAACTCCCCAACATACTGTTCAACCTAATAAGTCCGAAAATACAATACATTAGCCTACCTTGGCACCACGTGTAATGACCCGACTGGTTGTTTTGAGCATTTGCACTTCGCTCGGTAGTTTACAGGCGTGAGTAGCTCCGTATGATGTATTTTGACTTGTGTGAATCGTCGGTTTTGGTTTTCAAGTATTTCGGAATCGAATTGGAAGAATGGATTTTATTGTTGAAGCTATAAATCGGGAGAGTTGACTAAGTCTGACTTTTTAGTATTTGACCTCAGATTGGAATTTTGATGGTTCTCTTACCTCCATTGGGTGATTTTGAACTAAGGAGCACGTCTGGATTGTGATTTGGAGGTCCGTGGTTGTTTCTTATTCGCGGTCGCAATGGGCCAGAAGCGATCGCATATATTTTGTTGAAGACTTTTCGCGTTCGCATAGGTGTGCACACGTTCGCATTGTAGAGCTAAGCTGGGCAGGTCTTCAGGGCTTCTTTATCGCGTTCGTGAGCCTGGGGCTGTGTTCGCTTAGGTTCTTTTCGAGACTGAGCAGTTTGTGCTTCGCGATCGCATAGCTTATTCATCAATCGCGTAGTGTATTTTCAGGGGCAGTGCATTTTCTTCTTCGCGATTGCGAAGGTATTTCCGCGATCGTGATTCATTGATTCGCTCAGTTATTATAAAGTACTCTATTTCGAGGGTTTCAGCCATTTTTACATTTTGGGAGCTGTGGAGCTCGGATTAAGGTGATTCTTGAAGCAATTTTCACCATATGAATTGGGGTAAGTGTTCTCTACTCGGGTTTGGTTATATTCCATGAATCTATCTTCGATTTTAGCTTTTGGATGATGAATTTTAAAGAGGAAATTGGGGGTTTTGTCCTAAAGTTTCATAATATGAATTTTTGAGTTTTGAACATCGAATTGGGGTAGGATTTGAGTGAAACTAGTATGGTTGGACTTGTAATTGAATGGGTTATTGGATTTTAAAAATTTTGCCAGGTTCCGAGGTGCGGGCCCGGGTTGGGGTTTTGGCCGATTTTGGGCTTTTGATTCAAGATTTGATCTTTTTCGATCAGGATTGGTTCCTTTATCATTGTTTGATGTATTTTAGTTATTTTTGGTTAGTTTGAGCCGTTCGGAGGTCGGAACGCGTGGGATAGTATTTTGGAGCATCGTTTGGCTTGCTCGGCATTGGTATTGTCTTGTTCGAGGTAAGTAACTCTTTTAATCTTAGTGCTGAGGGTATGAAACTCCAAATTACGTATTATGTGATTGGTATTGAGGTGACACAAATGCTAGGTGATGGGCGTGTGGGAGTGCACCCTGTGAATTGTGACTCTGTTGTTTCCATGGCACTGTATAGTGGCCCTATTTTGTTGATATCTGTGTTAGCACCATGTGATAAAGTAGTTAAGCTGTCAATCATGCTAAATATTATGTTTAGGCTTTATGCTGATATTGTTAGGATCCATAGTGGTCGTTTCTTGATGTCATCTCATTGATTTCATTGATATATTATACTCAGTCATATTCATGCATTCATATCATATCTCAGTCTCCGCTGTTGTTTAGTGATACATCATATCATTGTTGTCGGGCTAGTTTCATGGCATTGTGAGCCCGTGAGTGAGACTGGATAGATTGATGACAGAGTGAGGCCGAGGGTCTAAGTGAGAGTGACATTTTGGGATCGAGCTGCACGCCGCAGCATATGATATTGATTATATTTTATATGGATCGAGTTGCACGCCGCAACAAGCCTTCGGGCTATATATATATTTTATTGGATCGGGTTGCACGCCACAACAATATTGGATCGGGTTGCACGCCGCAACAATATAGCGCTTGGGTTGAAGGAGCCCTACGGAGTTTGCACACCCCCAGTGAGTGCAGTCGACTATATATATATGTGGACCGGGCTGCACGCCGCAACGGGTATTATACAGCGCTGAGTGATTGAGTGTGCTGAGCCTTGAGCATAGTGAGAGAGAATGCAAGAGAGTGAGATTGAGTACTCTGAGAGTATGAGTACATGAGTTCATCTCTGAGTGGCATTGCATTGACATGCACACATGACATACAGACATAAAGATGTATTTTTCTCATGTACGGTATCACCTCATTCATGCTTTCTCACACACGTTGATAAGTGAGAATAGTGATGCATTAGTTTTACACTGGTTATCTGGAAAGAAAATGAAACATCTTATTTATTATGGAAAGGATTTTTGGAAAATTATTGTTTTCAAACTTATTCATATTTTTGGTAACTCTTGGTAAACGATTTGGGTTTTCATTGAAGTACTCGAAAGGCGGAACTATTTTCAGAAATCATATTTTTTTTTAACATTTGATTGTTGGGTTACTTCTGGTATTACCTATTTTATGTTGTTATGAACTGTTGTGGAATATTGGTATTGGCCCCGACCTCTCTGCTAGCTCGTCACTACTTTCAACCAGAGGTTAGGTTTGTTACTTATTGATTACATGGGGTCGGTTGTACTCATACTATACTTCTGCACTTTGCGTGCAGATGTTGGCTGTTGTTGTTGCTGTGTTCGATGGGAGCTGGATTGAAGATGTACTTGCGTCCCGGCTGTAGCTGCCTCTTGTTCGTGGTAGCTTTAGATATGTAAAACTTTGTTTATGTACTATTCAAACATACTATGTATTTATTTTATTTCCGCTTTGTAAACTCTATTCTTAGAAGCTCATGATTTATACTACCAGTTCTTGGTGAATGTATTAGATTCAGATATTTCTTTTGAATAATTGTCTTATTAATATTATTGGAAATTTGATAGTTGTTAATTGGCTTACCTAGCGGGTTAGGTTAGGTGTCATCACGATTAGTTGGATTTTGAGTCGTGATACCACGAAATATTACAAATATTATGAACAGGAGTCGTGACTAGTTGGCTTACCTAGCGGGTTGGGTTAGGTGTCTCCACGACTAGTTGGATTTTGAGTCGTGTTTCCTCCTGTTCATAATATTAGTTCTTTCCCATTTCCGGTCGTTAAAAACAATATTGAATTTATAAATAATCTTTTTGTAACTATAGTCGATAAAACAGAAAATTTGAAATTAAGAGCTAAGTTTATCATCTAACTTCATGAAAACTCTGGTACCATGGTCAACTGAGGAAGGTACTGAAATATCATATATAACCATCGATGATATCTTAGTACTTTATATAGGTCTGTAACATGATATGATCTCTGAACTTCTTCCTAATATAAGTGACCGATTGGAGGTTATGCATTTACAGAGCAACAGAAATAATTAATTCCCCACTTTGCCAATAAAATTAATGATTGCTGTAAATAGAAATCATGAATATTGCATATTCTGTTGAGTGTTAAATAAATTACAATGTGCATTCACTTATCAAAAAAAAAAGAAAAAAAGAATGACATAGATTTGCTTAGACTATGTGATGCTTACAAGCTTTTCACACAATATTTTTCACTTTAGTACTATTGAGTTTGCTTCAAATGGTAATATATGAGTATTTTTTGGACAAAAGCTACAAGACCTTCGTTCCTTGTCACACTATATGAAAACCCTTCATAATCTTCTGCAACCTTTTTGTAGGACTCTTCCTCATTTTAGCGGTCCCTCACATTTGCAACAATCTGTTGTTGCTCTAGAGTGTTATGTAACCCTATACAAACATCATACATGTATTGTTACAAAGCTACAGTATCATACACCCAAGACTGCAAATATAAATATGCTCTATGTCCGTCTTCCAAATAGCAACCATAATGCCAAAAGATCTTCTTTACCTCAATACTGAATACAGAACATTTATCAAGATTAATAAGGCAGGGAAAAGGTAACATGAAAGAGTTCTCAGCATATCCAATTCAGGAAAGAGTTTATCAAAATATAAAGTATGTATAGAACCGAAAACAATGTGTATATGCACATCAAATGCAAGGTTGAAATAGTTTTCTTGGAATGTACCTACATTCCAGTCGATCAGATGCTTTTGGTGCAGGCATCCAAAACTGGAAGCAAGTTGCTATAGAACAGGTCTTGTGTGTCTCTTGTGTCTTGTTGCTGATAACTCAAGTAAAATTTAAAGTATCTCTCCTCGAATCTTTCGCTGAATAAATTGATCATCCAATTTGACTTTGTTAAAAGAAATTAGAAGGAAAAAAAAATATCATGCACAAGCATAATTTTATTAACTTTCTGCTTTTTCATATATGCTTTACTCCTTTAGCAATTGCTCCTTTTCATATGCTCATCCATATATATATATATATATATATATATATATATATATATATAATTAACAAGTATTGGTGTTTGAATTAAGTTCTATATATTTGATCCTCTTCCCACAAAAGACAGTATAAAATTTCTCCTACTTTTACACTTCTAAAACAAAGGGAAGCAGAAGAAAATGGACAATCGGCCACACATTCATCTTCTTTTCCCTTTTTGTTTCATCTCTGTTTTTCTTAGTTATCTATTCTTATGTTTTCCTTTTTATTTTCCCCCCTATTCAGCATATCATTATTTTCAACAAAATTTCAGCAAATACAAAAAGGAAATTATAAAAAATTACTCTCCTTTTTAAATTACACCCATTTTCATGCCAGTGGAAACTCCATTCTTACTCCTAAAATTAATTATGTAAAATTATCATACTTCTCCACTTAAGTTCGACAAACAAATCCCCAAAAAATATCTTTTCCTTTATTAGCTCCTCCTCGAATAAACCAAAGAGAAAAAGAAAACAGTGGACGTCACTATATAGGCACACCAGAGGAAACAAAATGTACAAAATCATACCCAAATATGGAATTTAAAGTAGTGTTCGTTCTATTAAAACCCATGAGGTACTCATACAAATATATAAAATATTATATTGTTCATTCTATTAAAACAAACAGGCACACCAGAGGAAATCGAGAATATATAAAATCATACCCCAAGTATGAAATTAGAGTATTATTCATTATATTATAACAAAGAGGTACTCATAAAACACATTCATTTTGCAGCCAACATCATTAGGATACGTAAAGAATATGTTGGAAACTAAACCAAGATTAATTAGTATTTCTAAGTTGTCTAAAATTTGATATTTGATAGTTTATTTAATTCATGTCTAGTTAGGCTTTGTTTACTAATTTTATATTGGAATAGGTTTTTGATTTTGTAGTATTATAAATATGGGTGCAACAACTTGTTTTCTTGTAGAGAGATTCAAGAGTTTATGAATAGTGAAAAAATCTCCTACCACGTTTTCTCCCTAGTTTAATAAATTTCTTCTTGTCACGACCAAAAATCCAACTAGTCGTGATGGCACCTAACCCCAACCCGCTAGGTAAGCAAATTAAGAATAGCTCAAATCATGAGCTTCTAAGAATAGAATTTACAAAGTTGGTATGAAATAAATACATCATCTGTTCGAAAAGTACATAAACAGAGTTTTATGAATCTAAGACTCCCATGAACAAGAGGCAGCTACAACCGGAACGCAGGTACGTCTTCAAGTCCAGCTCCCGTCGAACACAACAACATCATCAGTCAACATCTGCACGCAAGGTGCAGAAGTGTAGTATGAGTACAACCGACCCCATATACTCAATAAGTAACAAACCTAACCTTAGGTTGAAAGTAGTGACGAGCTGGAACAAGGTCGGGTCCAACACCAATAGCCAACAACAGTTCGTAATAACGTAAAGCAAGTAATAAAAGAAGTAATTCAGAGATGCAATGCTCACCTTATTCATAGTTTCCCGGAAAATAGATCTGCCTTTCAAGTATATCAGTGAAAACCCAAGTCGTTTACCGAAATTGCCAAAAGTATGAGTAAGTTTGAAAACAGTAATTTTTCCAAAAATCCTCTCAACAATAAATAAGATGTTTCATTTTCTTTCCAGGTAGCCAATGTAAAATGCATCTCTATGCTCATATGCCAATATGTGTGAGAAGTCATGAATGACATAATACCATACAATATGAGGAAAATACATCTTTATGCATGTATATCATGTGTGCATGTCAATGCAATGTATCTCATAGATGAACTCATGTACTCACACTCTGAGAGTACTCAATCTTACTGGCTCACACTTTTCACTCATCATGCTCAATCACTCAGTACTCTATATGGCTAATCCGGCCCAGGGAAGATCCATCCCGGAATGTATACATCAATTGATCATCAGTCACTCAGTATTGAGTAGGGCCAATCCAGCCCGTGGGGAAGATCCATCCCGGAATGTATACATCAATTGATCATCAGTCACTCAGTATTGAGTAGGGCCAATCCAGCCCGTGGGGAAGATCCATCCCCAGGTATAAATGCTTCGGACAAGATACATGTCCAGGGAAGATCCATACCTCAATATAAATGCTTCGGACAAGATCCATATCTAGGGAAGATCCATCCCTCAATATAAATCAATCGCAATCACTAGGGTGTGTACAGACTCCTGAGGGGCTCCTTCAGCCCAAGCGTTATCATAAATCAGTATAACCTTTGGGTTGTGACACCGATCCCATAATGTCACTCATAATCAGTCCCTTGGCTTCACTCATTCATCAATCTCTCCAGTCTCTCTCTTGTAGGCTCACAATGTCATGAAACTAGCCCGAAAATGATGATATGATGTATCAATAAATAGCAACAGAGACTGAGATATGATATGCATATGAATGTGTATGACTGAGTATGTAATGCAATAGAAGCAGATAACTCAACAACAGAAATGACCTCGGTGGGTCCCAACAGGATAAGTAAGTAGCCTAGACATGGTTTTTAACATGGATCACAGCTCAATAGCTCAAGAACGTAGAAATTTCATGGTTACAGGTAAGATCAGGTAACTACGCAGTACCACAGATTAACGGAGTCACACTTCACACGGTGCACCCCAACACGCCTATCACCTAGCATGTACGTCACCTCAACATCGACCACATAACACGTAATTCGGGTTTTCATACACTCAGCACTAAGTTTAGAAGTGTTACTTACCTCAAACAAGCCAATTCCAATACCGAGCAAGCCAAGCGATACTCCAAAATGCCATCTCGCGCGTACCGACCTACGAACGGCTCAAAACTAGCCAAAAGCAACTCAAATACATCAAATAAAGCCCAAGAAAACAATTCCAAATGATAAAGATCGAATCCTTAATCAAAATCCAAAACCGGTCAAATGTCACCCCTGGGCCCGTGCCTCGGAACCCGACAAAACTCATAAAATCCGACAACCCACTCAATTACGAGTCCAACCATACTAGTTTCATTCAAATCTGACTCTGAATCGGTGTTCAAAACTCAAAAATTCGTTTTATGAAACTTTAAGCTAAAACCCACAATTTCTCTTTAAACTTCATTAACCAATTGCCAAAAATGAAGATAGATTCGTGGAATAAGATCAAAACAAGTGTAGAATACTTACCCCAATCCTTGTGAGGAAATTTTCTCCAAAAATCGCCTCAATCCGAGTCCCACATCTCAAAATATGAAGAAAAAACCAAAACCCTTGATTTATAGCTTCTGCCAACATTTTCGCACCTGCGGCACATTAGCCGCTTCTGTGGCGTCGCTTCTGCGACATAACCTCCTCTTCTACGGAATCAGTTGAGAACTCAATCCTCGTACCTGTGGACAAAATATCCGCTTCTGCGACATCACATGTGCGAGCCACCATCCGCACCTGTGAAATACCTTGCTCCTACACTCCATCACTTCGCTCATGCGCATCTGCATATGCGCCCAAATCTCCGCTTCTGCGGTCTTCCTCAAACAACACTCACCTCGCCTCTGTGACGCCTTTGTCACTTCTGCGGCCATCGCACCTACGCAAAACCAATCGCGGGTGCGATCACACCAAAACCAGCAGCCTTCAGCAATGCACTATGCAACAAAAGTGATCCGAACCTCGTCTGAATTTCATCAGAGCCACTCGAGACCCCGTACGAATATACCAACAAGTCCAATAACATAACACGGACCTACTCGAGGCCTCAAATCATACATAACAACATCGAATTGACGAATCGTACCTCAAATCAAACTTAATAAACTTTTAAATTTTTCAACCTCCAAAACTCGTGCTGAAACATAGAAAATCAATCCGGAATGAACCCAAATTTTGCACACAAGCCCAAATGACATAACGAAGCTATTCCAACTCCCGAAACCACAATCCGAACCCGATATCCACAAGTCAACTCTCGGTCAAACTTTTGAACTTTCCAAACCTTCAAATTCCTAATTTTTGCCATTTTATACCGAAACCTTCTAGAAACATCCAAATGCGAATACGGGCATATGCCCTAAGTCCTAAATCACCATCCGGACCTAACGGAACCATCAAAACTCAGTTCTGGGGTCAAATTCACAAAAAAGTCAAACTTGGTCAACTCTTTCAACTTAAAGCTTCAACAATGAAATTCATTCTTCCTAATCGATTCCGAATAACCTGAAAACCAAAACCGACGATTCACATAAGTCATAATACATAATAAGGAGCTACTCATGCCTGTAAACTATCGAGCGAAGTGCAAATGCTCAAAACGATCGATCGGGTCGTTACATCCTCCCCCACTTAAACATACGTTTGTCCTCGAATGTGCCAAGAGTTGTTCCCAAAGCCATCAAACCACCGTGTAACCTTACCATGCATATACCCGGGGGTGATCCCACGTCACCCTATCCTATATATGTCTGATAACACAACATAACTGAAATTACTTAATTCGACCTAGCCCATAAGCCTTAGAATCCAATTTCCTACATCCGGAACTTCCTTTAAGACCCGAATCTCGCATCCATATACTGTATAATTCTGAACAAACTGCATCAAGCCATAACCAATAACCCAAGACACAATCACCGGAAATATCACATAACTCAAATACTCATGGCAAAATTTCCAATCACAGTAGTTGCTCAAAACAACCCAATGCTGGTAATAAACCTCATATCAAACAAAACCTCGTTAAAAAACCTTCGTACACTGCCGATGATGAAAGAGACACGCAAAAACTCATAACCATTCATCAGATCAACAAGTCATGGAGCTCCCTCTCCTTCAACAAGAACTATAGCCAATTTCTAAGCTGATCAGCAACATTATCCTTTCAAATATACCGCAATCAGATCCGATAGCACCCATTCTAGGTCCGACGACCTCATCTTATCAAATACCAGCTATTTTACTAACATGTCACACCAATACTGCCCAGAGCCACAAACCGTGCCATTCGTGCACCAATACGCAACAATTCAAATGTACTTAGTAATGGAAAATTACTCAAATGAGAGAACTACCCCGCAAGATTAAAAAGTACCGCCACAACGAAATGCTGAAAATCCAAAACAAAATGTAGAACCATCACATGATTCTAACACAAGGTACATACCTTAACACAACTCCGTTGCAATGCGTGACTCCATCCAAACGCTGGTCCATATTATATACCTCGAGCCACCCTGCTCAAAATCAATAACCACGGAGAGGCAAATGACACAATTCCACACAAAACCTGAAAGAACATAACCAATACGCAATCAATCAGGCAATATCCAAATACTCATCTCACTCAAATTCTGCTATAAAGCCCTCAATAGAACCGCACCATGTGTGCATATAACCAATGAATCACAACTCCTCGTAGCATAGAAGAGTAACTCACAGATCATTTCAGAACACGAATAAGTTCAACATCAACCGAATGGCACATCCCTCAACAATAGCAGTATGGAGCCAACCAATCCGACTCGGTGTAGAATACACATCCTAATTGGGCCTACCAATGGACCCCCAAATCAACTCTGTCACCCACAAATAGATAAATAACCCTCTGAAAGTCCACAATGACTGAATCATAACACATACTATCATCTGGATAGCTTCGGCCATGACTTCATAATCCACAACCATGAAACAATCTGCTCATGAAAACTCCCAATCTAAAAAATCCATTGAACACACGAATCATTATATCTGATCCCATCTCCACCGCCCGAATGTCTAACACATCTCCCATACATGTTCATCCCATGAGGAATACTTCTCCCATTCTTTCGTGCCACATAGCAACATCTTAAAATCGGCAAGTGATCAACCAGGAGAGTGTCGCAATACCTATGAAATATCCATAATTCAAAATATAGTACGCCTTCTGAAATGTACACTCTACTCACGCAATACCAAATAGTTATAGCATTCATCTAAACATCGAAAACCGTACATGCCATCAAAGAACTTATGACCTCCCCTTCAAAACTAAATCGTTACCTTGCACGCGCAAACCTTAATCCCACACAACACACCGCATATATCATGCCATCATATGAAAAATATGAGAACCTCATAATCATTCTGAGTCACAAGTAGAATACATATCTGATCAGCCAGAAGCCTTCCATTTGATCCCATCCGGTAGAAACTCACAATACTCAACATGTTCCTCATGCCGGTAGGAAATATCCATCTCAAACCGTGGTAGAAATCCTCGAGAATTCTTTGGAATCCATTTACACAGAATCAAGCTATCAGAACTGAATCTCTCTAAATCAACCAAGCCACACAGGTCACCAAACCCAAGAGTATTGCCACAAAGCACCTGTAGAAACCCCTCACATCATAAGCACCCAAAGAACCGATCATATCCATTACCGTGTTGATCCAACCTACTACCAAGCTGTCCTATTTCTCCGAGTCCCTTCCAAATTTGTCTTCAAATTGATACTTCTCCTTGCTAAAATACCATGATCACCACAACCCTAGCATAAAACCACAACGCCCTAAGGCCCATAAGCCGCTGAATTGCCTCTTAAGTACCCCAAAAGCACTACAACCGAGACACCCGCTCTGAAAAGACTTTATGTGAACCTAAAACTGTTTCCTTCACCTTCGTGATACTGAAATGTATATTCCACACTTCTAAGTAACTGAGTGAATCCCTACTCCATGCAAAGTACATCATTTACAAATATCAACTCAATCATTCAATGTTTCCCATATACCCATAAAGTGTAACATAACCCGTATCCAGAAATTTCCTTACTCGAGTCATTTTATAACTCAACCTCTGCAAGTCATAACTGATTCACAAGTATACCTCAAACCGAAACCAATACAACACATAATCGTTCCATCAACTTATCGATAGCAGACTCCCTCACTTGGCCCAAAGCCATAGATCAAAACACATAATAACTCACAATGCCCATACTCTATTACTGCCATAACACCGCAACGAGATTCAACAAAATCCTTCATGAGCTCCTGTAACACAAACCATCTAATACTTCAAATTATCTGCAAATCTCGCATTCCCCCTTGTGACAGGTAGGTCAACTACTACAACCGATCCAAACTCAAATAGCACAATTATAACCCACGGGTGGATAAGAAATCCTCCACACAATATCATAAAAATCACGCATCCGTAGATGACCTCGCAGGTTATAACATACCTGCTTAGCCTCAACTGACATCTCTTTATACCCTTTCACAGCCATAACTACTACGCAATCACTTAATCTTCCCGAGTCTGAACTCACCAACAAGGTATAAGAACCTAATTCGTTCCACAATTAACCATCATGAAAGATCCTTCAACACACCCATAACCCGAGACTGTACATCAAATCAGGACAGAAATCAAGCACCAAATAGTCTATTTTACATCACAAAAAAACTCTTCTCGTCAAATTCGATCTATCGAAACATATCCCGCAGTCATTTCATACTCATCATATAGCCATCCAATCACTCATCTAGTCACAAGTTCCACTCATAGAGACACTACCGGACGTCTAAGTCCTAAAGCATATGCTCACACAACCGAAATCTTCGCGCGCAAGCTACAGTCAAAACCCGACCTCAAGTCCTCCAGAATAGCCCTTTATCAGCACACAGAAATCACATCTCGCACCTCATCCATGGAATCACAAGCAGTAGATGCACAGCTGATACCGAGCGCTCACATGCGCATACAAATGTGTGGAAGGAATTCAAAGAGTTATGTCTCAAGCTGAATCAATTTCGCACGATAGGAAAGAAAGATGGGAAGTATATATCCTAATTTCCCTGTAGCCTCTCGAAGATAGGTATGAACGTCATCATACCGATCCACAAGACTCTACTAGACACTTGCTCATGACTTGTAGAACCTATGAACCTAGAACTCTGATACCAATCTGTCACGACCCAAAATCCAACTAGTAGTGATGGCACCTTGCCCCAACCCGCTAGGTAAGCCAATTAACAATATTCAATTCCAATGAAATTAATAAAACAATTAAATAGAAGAGATTATCTGAATCTTATACATTCTTCAAGGACTGGTAGTACAAATCATGAACTTCTAAGAATAGAATTTACAAAGCTGGTATGAAATAAATACATCATCAGTACGAAAAGTACATAAACAAAGTTTTATGAATCTAAGGCTACCATGAACAAGAGACAGCTGCAACCGGAACGCATGTACGTCTTCAAGTCCAACTTCCATCGAACACAGCAACATCATCAGTCAACATCTGCACGCAAGGTGCAGAAGTGTAGTATGAGTACAACTAACCTCATTGTACTCAATAAGTAACAAACCTAACCTTAGGCTGAAAGTAGTGACGAACTGGAACAACGTCGGGTCCAACACCAATAGCCAACAACAGTTCGTAACAATGTAAAGACAATAATATAAGAAGTAATTCAGAGATGAAATACTCCGCTTATTCATAGTTTCCCGGAAAATAGTTCTGCCTTTCAAGTATATCAATGAAAACCCAAGTCGTTTACCGAAGTTGCCAAAAGTATGAGTAAGTTGAAAACAATAATTTTCCCAAAATTCCTCTCAACAATAAATAAGATGTTTCATTTTCTTTTCAGATAGCCAATGTAAAATGCATCCCTATGCCCATATGCCAATATGTGTGAGAAGTCATGAATTACGTGATACCATACAGCATGAGGAAAATACATCTCTATGCATGTATATCATGTGTACATGTCAATACAATGTATCTCAGAGATGAACTCATGTACTCACACTCTTAGAGTACTCAATCTTACTGGCTCACACTTTCCACTCATCATGATCAATCACTCAGTATTGTATATGGCCAATCCGGCCAAGGGAAGATCCATCCTGAAATGTATACATCAACTGATAATCACTCACTTCGTACTGAGTAGGGCCAATCCATCTCGTGGGAAAGATTCATCCCCAGGTATAAATGCTTCGGACAAGATACATGTCCAGGAAAGATCCATCCCCCAATATAAATCAATCGCACTCACTAGGGGTGTGTACAGACTCCGGAGAGGATCCTTCAGCCCAAGCACTATCATAAATCAGTATAACCGCTGCGGCGTGCAGCCTGATCCATAATGTCACTCATAATCAGGCCCTTGGCTTCACTCAGTCATCAATCCCTCCAGTCTCTCTCTCGTGGGCTCAGAATGTCATGAAACTAACCCGAAAATGATGATATGATGTATTAATAAATAGCAATAAAGACTGAGATATGATATGTATATGAATGTGTATGACTGAGTATGTTATGCAATGAAAGCAGATAACTCAACAATAAAAATGACCTCAGTAGGTCCCAACAGGATAAGCAAGTAGCCTAGATATGGTTTCTAACATGGATCACATCTCTATAGCTCAAGAACGTAGAAATTTCATGGTTACAGGTAAGATCGGGTAACTACACAGTACCACAGAATAACGGAGTCACATTTCACACGGTGCACGCCCACACGCCTGTCACCTAGCATGTATGTCACCTCAACATCGACCACATAGCACGTAATTCGGGGTTTCATACACTTAGTACTAAGTTTAGAAGTGTTACTTACCTCGAACAAGCCAATTCCAATACCGAGCAAGCCAAGCGATGCTCCAAAATGCCATCTTGCACGTACCGACCTCTGAACGGCTCAAAGCTAGTCAAAAGCAACTCAAATACATCAAATAAAGCCCAAGAAAACAATTCCAAATGATAAAGATCGAATGCTTAATCAAAACCCAAAACCGGCCAAAAATCAGACCTGAGACCGCGCCTTGGAACCTGACAAAACTCACAAAATTAGACGACCCACTCAATTACGAGTCCAACCATACTAGTTTCATTCAAATACGACTCTGAATCGGTGTTCAAAACTAAAAAATTGATTTTATGAAACTTTAGGCTAAACCCCCCAATTTCTCTATAAGATTCATCAACCAATTGCCAAAAATGAAGATAGATTCGTGGAATAAGATCAAAACCAAGTGAAAAATACTTACCCCAATTCTTGTGATGAAATTCGCTCCAAATATTGCCTCAATCCTTGTCCCACATCTCAAAATATGAAGAAAAAAACCAAAACCCTCGATTTATAGCTTCTGCTAGCATTTTCGCACCTGCGGCACATTAGCCACTTCTGCGGCGTCGCTCCTGCAACATAACCTCCTCTTCTATGGAATCAGTTGAGAACTCGACCCTCGCACCTGCGGGCAAAATATCCGCTTCTGCGACATCGCAAGCGTGAGCCACCATCCGCACCTGTGAAATACCTTGCTCCTACGCTCCATCACTTCGCATCTGCGCATCCGCATATGCGCCCAAATCTCTGCTTTTATAGTCTTTCTCACCCAGCACTCACCTCACCTTTACGACGCCTTTGTCTCTTCTGCATCCATCACACCTGCACAGAACCAGCCGTAGGTGCGATCACACTAGAACCAGCAGCCTTCAGCAATGCACTATGCAACGAAAATGATCTGAACCTCGTCCGAATTTCATCCGAGCCACTCGGGACCCCGTACGAATATACCAACAAGCCCAATAGCATAACACGGACCTAGTCGAGGCCTCAAATCATGCATAACAACATCGAATTGATGAATCGCACCTCAAATCGAACTTAATGAACTTTGAATTTTTCAACCTCCAAAACTCGTGCCAAAACATAGCAAATCAATTCGGAATGAATCCAAATTTTTCACACAAGTCCCAAATGACATAACGAAGCTATTACAACTCCCTAAACCATAATCCGAACTCGATATCCACAAGTCAATGCTCGGTCAAACTTTTGAACTTTCCAAACCTTCAAATTCCCAATTTTCGCCAATTTGTACCGAAACCTTCTAGAAACATCCAAATGCGAATTCGAGCATATGCCCGAGTCCAAAATCACCATCCGGACATAACAGAACCATCAAAACTCTGTTTCGTGGTCTAATTCATAAAAAGTCAAACTTGGTCAACTCTTTCAACTTAAAGCTTCAACAATGAAATTCATTCTTCCAAATCAATTCCGAATTACCTGAAAACCAAAACCGGCGATTCACATAAGTCATAATACATCATACGGAGCTACGCATGCCTATAAACTACCGAGCGAAGTGCAAATGCTCAAAATGACATGTCGTGTAATTACATTTCTATATAGTCTTTGTTGAATTTTTTGCTTGTGCCTAAATTATTCTTCGGGTATTTCAATCCTTCAAATTAGTATCAGAGCCTGTGTGAGATTTTGTTAGAGTCGGTGAAGATCCTAAAAACATTATGGATACTCCATATTTACATGATTGCCACGTTTTCAAGTTTGATGGCAAAAAATAACTTTGAAGACTGCATCAATATATGAAATATTTTTTCAATGTTGTTGGATTATGGCCCATTATTGAAATAGGATTTGAGGAACCCCCAGAAGGTACAACATTAACAGGTGATGCGGCTATGCAATTTGAAAAAAATAGATAATTGAATTATAAGGCACGTTACTATCTCACCAACAAGGTTGAATTACGTGTATCTAATAAATATTTTCATGCAAAATCAACAAAGGAGGCTCGGACAATCTTGGTGAATTCACATCGAGGTTCCACCGAAGTAAAGAAAGTCAAATTTCAAAAGCTAAGAAGACAGTACGAGTTGGCCCAAATGAAACCAACAGAGCCCGTTAAATAATTCATTAAAAGAATTACTAATATAGTCAATGGCATGAGGACCAATGGATAAGTACTAGATGAAGTTAAAAGTGGTTGAAAAAATATTGCGGTCCTTGAGTATAAAATTTCACACGAAGAAGGTGGTTCTTGAGGCTACCAAAGATCTTAGCACTTTTACACTTGATGATTTAGAAGGTGAATTGGTGACATATGAGATGTCCCTGACTCAAGACACACCCGAAATAGTGGAGGAGGCGTTGAAAGCAAAGGTGAAGCAACCTAAAGCAAAAGAAGAGACAAGTTATCCTAAAGAAACAAATCAAAGAGTCCAGAATTTCAGAGGTAGAGGTCGTGGTAGAAGTAACTTTCGAGGTCATGGTAGAGGTAATTTTTCTTATCAACAAAGAAATAGTAACATTTTTTTTGAAGGAACAACAACGTTATTGTAACGACCCGACTTGTCGTTCTAATAATTAGTGTCTCGTTCAGCGACATAAGGTCATGAGCAGCTTTTGATGTGTATTATGACTTGCGTGTGTGGTCGAGTTTGGTTTTCGGATGATTCGGGATTAAATTGAAAGAAAATTTCTTATTTAAGAAGCTTAAAAGAAAAGAGTTGACCGGAGAGTTGACTTTTGAGCAAACGACCTCACAAAATTTGAAGTCATTTCTGATTGATTTGATATGTTTCGGTACGAGTTTTGGAAGTTGGAAGATTTGGAAATTTATGAGTTTGATTTGTGGTGTGATTCGTAGTTTTGACATTGTTTGATGTGGTTTGAGGCCTCGAGAAGGTCCGTGTTATATTTTAGGACTTGTTGGTATGTTTGGTTGAGGTCCCGAGTGGCTCGGGTGAGTTTCGGGGTGAGTTTTGAACGAATTTGGGCATTTTGGCACTCTGATGATGTTTTGGGACAGTTGAAGAGTGGAGGGCACCTTTTGGAGTACGGATGTGCGGCCGCAAACTCCCAAAGTGCGGAGGAAGTGGTAATTGTGCGGACCGCACTTGAAATTGTGCTGTCCGCGGTTGAAATTTTGCGTTCCGCAAAATTCTTCTCGCGGCCGCAGAAAGGTAATTTCGCTAGTTCTCTCGTCCGACTTCAGAGGCTTATATCTTTTAATCTACAATGACTTTGGAGATGCTTCGAACGCGAAAGTTGTAGCCCTTTGAATCAAATTTCAAGAAAGGTCAACTAATCATCATTTGGACATTTGTAGAGAAAGTTATGGTCAATTTACTAAAGCCTGGTAGTGCAGAGCTGCAGAAGTGCGGCCGCACAATTTGGAGTGCGGCCGCACAATTTGGAGTGCGACCGCATATTTTGTGCGGTCAGCACAATAGGGATCAGATTTTGTACTATATAAACGAGGGTTTCATCTCATTTTTTATTTTTGAACTTTTTTTTAAGCAACTATACCACTCGGCAGCACTTGCCTAGTGGCTAATATATAAATAAAACCCCAAAATGGGTCCAAAGCTTACAAGATGTCCAAACCAAAATAGAAGTTGCATGAAGCTACTAGCTATTAAAAAGATAGAAAATAGACTTTGGGAGCTCGGTTTGTGGTGATATTTCGTGGGATTTTCAAGAAAATCATTGAGGTAAGTGATTCTAACTCGGATTTGGTTAATATACATGAATATATCACTGTTTTCATCATTTAATTAGTATTTTGAGATGCAAATTTGGGAGAAATTATAGAAATTTTATAAAACGAAAATTTAAGATTGGAGGTCGATTCGTTATCGTAATTTGATAAATTTGGTATGGCTGAACTCGTATCGGAATGGGTGTTCGAAATTCGTGAAAATTCTGTCGGGTTCCGAGAGGCGGTCCCCGCGTTGACTTTTTAATATGATATTTTAAGTTGACATTTTATTATCCGGAATTATTTTCGATGAATTTTAATGAAGTTATACAATTAATTTGGATAGATTTGAGCTGTCCGGAGGTCAATTCAAGCAAGAAGGCAATTTTGAAATATCGGCATAACTTCTAAAAGGTAAGTATCTTGCCTAACCTTGAGTGGGGGAATTACCTCTTAGGCATCGAGTCTTATGTGCCATTTGTGAAATGTGAAAAGCCGTGTACGCGAGGTGACGAGTACGTACTCGGGCTTATATGTGCAAATTTTATTGGGTTAAAGTTTTAGGCATTATTGTGTTGGATAATTGTTGGCATTTATTAAATCATCTATTTGTCATGCCTCAATCCTTGTTTGTTGATTTTGTTTTTATATGACAATTTGATGTGATTGTTACTTGAATATTTATGTAAATTCTGGGAGTTTGTTGATTTGATATTTCCTGAAAATAATTATATTATGGATATTCATGTGCAAATAATTAATGAACTAAGTTTAAACTGAGGCGTTAATATAATTATCAAGAATTTGGATTAATGAAGGTGTTGCCCTATACTGAGTATTTTCTATCTCTGTTGATTGTTTTTGAGGTTTTATATACGTTGTGTGGAGCCTTGGACTATTTTTGAGAAATTTATTGATTTTACTATATCATTGGAATTGGTTGTAGTTGTTGGGGAAATTGTGATAAGAATTGATTGTGTTGTGTTGTCGTGATAATATTCCGTGTAAATTATTGTGTGATTTGAGTTATTATTATGAGGATATAAGGGTGGCATTTCACTGTTGATATAATGTGGGTATAAGGGTGGTATTTCACCTTGGTTATGTGTGTTGGGATATTGTTTGGGCGGAGTGATAAGGGTGGCTATTATACAGAGCGATAAGGGTGGCTATAGGAGCGATAAGGGTGGCTATAGGAGCGATAAGGGTGGCTATTGAGGGATAAGGGAGGTAATTATAGGAGTGATAAGGGTGGCTATTGGAGAGATAAGGTTGGCTATTGTCAGGGATGATACGTGATGATGTGGAGTTATTGTGTTGGTAATATTTATGTGATGATGTGGGGTTATTGCGTTGGTAATTTTCATGTGATGTTATAATTTTCCTTGTGTTTATTTTTATATCTTATGCAATTTGTCTTGTTGTTGGTAAATTGATAATAGTGTGATCTATGTTGAAATTGGGAGCATGTGGCTATTGCCAGGCAGATTATGAAATGAAATGTGGGCACGAGGTGTCGTGAGTAAATAATGATGATATTGGCACATAAATTGTCCATGCAGTTATGATATGAAATGTGGGCACGAGGTGTCATGAGTAAATAATGATGATATTGGCACGTGAGTTTTTCGTGCGGTTGTGATAGAGAAATTGGCTCGAGGTGCCGTGGAAATATGAAAGGGGGCTGAGACACGTATTTTTATGATTTTGAAATAAGGTGTCACATGGTGACTTTTATTCGAAAGATATTTATTTGAAAGAATTATATTTGAAAGAGATTAGGCGAATTTATATTTGAAGGATTTGATTAATTAGTTGTACTTGTATTCATTATTTGTTGAGCAATATTTATGGTGTTCTTGTTGCCCTGCTGTCACTGGTTGATTATTGTTGTCATCATTATTATTTGTTTCCTATTATTTTTGTATACAATATTGCACAGGTTATTAGACTGGTGAGTGTCTCAACTGTACCTCATCACTACTCCACTGAGGTTAGTCTTGATACTTACTGGGTATCGACTGTGGTGTACTCATACTACACTTCTGCACATTTTTGTGTTGAGCCAGGTATTGGAGTTATCGGACTCGGACAGAGTTAGAGTGTGATCGCAAGGATTCAAGGTAGAGTTGCTTGGTCGTCGCAGTCCCATGAAGTCTTTCTATTTTATTGTACTGTTCATTATTAATCAAACAGTATTGAGTATTCGATACTTGAGATCATTTCATGTATTCAGTTAGAGTTCGTGACTCAGTATTACCAGTCTTAGGAGGTTGTTTGTAACTATTTCCGCTGTTAGTTTCTATTTAAAAACAAATTGGCTTGAGTTGTAATTATAATCGGCTTACTTAGTCTTAGAGACTATGTGCCATCACGACACCTGTGGTGGGAATTTCGGTCGTGACAAGTTGGTATCAGAGCTCTAGGTTCATAGGTTCTACGAGTCACGAACGAGTCTAGTAGAGTCTTGCGGATCGGTACGGAGACGTCTGTACTTATCTTCAAGAGGCTACGGAACTGTTAGGAAATTTCCACTTCTTTCATTCCTATCGTGCGAATTTGTTGATTTTGGAATTTGAGCCTTTGTGTCCCTATTCTCTCACAAATGGCCAGGACACGTGCTACTGGGTCAGCTGAGAAAACACCCACGCATACTGCTAGGGCCGCAAAAGGCTGAGGCCGAAGTAGAGGCCGAGGAAGGGCACGTGCGGCTAGAGCACCTGTCAGAGCTGCACTCAAGGAGCCACCAGTAGCTCCAGTTGGAGGACAAGTACCAGAGACACCTGTTGTTACCCCTGGACTTCAGGAGACTTTAGCACAGTTCCTGAACATGTTTGGTACATTGATTCAGGCAGGATTGATCTCCGTTTCGCCAAATATTTCACAGATTGGGGGATGAGCTCAGACTCCTACCGCCCGTACTCCAGAGCAGCGGGTTCACATTGGTCAAGTTCCATGTATAGTACCAGTACAACCTATTATTCCGGTTGAGCATAAGGTCAGGCCAGAGACGTCAGAAGAAGAACAAAAGAGACTTGAGAGATTTAAGAGGTATTGTCCACATACGTTTAGTGGCACAGCTACCGAGAATGCCCAGGGATTTCTAGAAAAGTATCATCGTATTCTCCGCACCATGGGTATTGTGGAAGTGAGTGGAGTTGCCTTTACTACATTTCAGTTGTCAGGAGCAGCGTATCAATAGTGAAAAGTTTATGAAGAAGGTAGACCAGCCGATGCAGTACCACCAACTTGGGCTCAATTTTCGAAAATGTTTTTGAAAAAGTCTTTTCCCCAGATTCTCTGGGATGCTTGGCACACAGAGTTTCAATTTTCGAAAATGTTTTTGAAAAAGTCTTTTCCCCAGATTCTCCGGGATGCTTGGCACACAGAGTTTGAAAGGTTGCGTCAGGGCACCATGACGGTGTCAAAATATGCTACTAGGTTTAGTGAGTTAGCCCGACACGCACCTATCTTGGTATATACAGTCCGAGAGCGGGTACGCAGATTCATTGAGGGGCTCGATTATGATCTTAAAATATACATGGCTCGAGAGTTGCAAACTGATACTCCATTTCAGCAAGTAGTGGAGATTGCGAGGAGGATTGAGGGTGTTCTAGGTGAGAAAAAGGAGTCTAAGGAGGCCAAAAGGTCTCGAAGCTCTAGAGGGTTCAGTGGATTTTACTCTTCAGCTATGACCCATTATGGCGGACGCTCGAACAGTTGGCCAGCTCAGTCCGCACATCAGATTACTCGGAGTGCTCCAGTAAGTTCTTATAGTACACCACCGACACGAAATTCTTACAGTGGTTATTTTAGTTATTCGGCACAGACTCAGTACGAGAAGGCGCGACCTCAGAGGGGTTGTTATGAGTGTGGTGATACTAGGCACATCATGAGATATTGTCTCAGACTTGGGAGGGGTGGATTTTATCAGAACACTCAAGCTATGGGCCCCAATGCAGTTACTACCCCGCGTGTACAACCAGTTAGGGGTGAAGGACAGGCAGGTAGAGGGTGCCCTAGAGGGAGAGGCCCAGCCCGTTGATATATTTGCTATAGTATGGCTGAGACCACTACACCAAATGGTGTCGTTACAGGTATGATCCTTATTTGTTATAAAAGGATATTTTTCCTTAATTGATTCGGTTCTGAATATTGAGGCGAGTCCTCATATTATGCTCCGCTTATGGGTGAACTTCGTAATTTTGTGACCCACTTATATGTTTATCCCGGTTGGGAGGTTTGATGATGTTAGCCCGTGTCTATCATTTTTATTTTTGTACACCATTGAGGACTATAAGTCCAAAAGTGACTTTTTATTACTCACTACAGTGGGTTTTGATGCGAATTCAGAATAATTTATTTCAATTTTATGAATTATATGTCCTATTGGAATGTGGTTTCATTATGTGTTGTGAAACTTATTTACGGAATTTATTAAAAGAAAGAAAGAAAGAAAGAAAGAAAGGAAATGGAAAATTTTCAGTTGGCACAATGTGCAAAATACTTGTGACTCGGAGTTGAGGATGAGATCCTCGCATTTTTATATGATGTGAAATATTTAAATTGGGCTATAAGCCGCGGTGGAAGTTATATAAGGAAGAGGTCCTTGTGGTGAAAAAATTATGAGTGTAAATTCTCCATTTGTGAAATTTAAATTGTACTATAGTACCGATAGGGAGTCATGCCTGTTAGGATTATTTGATAATTCTTTTATGTATTTATATGCATATTTAGCCATAATTGTGTTGTAAATATTGAAGTTTTAGCCCCAGGATGTGAGTGCCCATGTGGCGTTAAATGTGACTCGTTAATTCGGGAAAATTGCTATCAGTATTGCGAAACTTTGAAAGAGGGTTTGATTAATATGAGGTTAAATGAGGATGCTGGAATTAATTATGAACAACTATTATGACCAGAGGTGTGGTTATGGGCATACGTATGACGTGTGCGTAGGCACGAGTTGCTACAGACAGTTGAAACTAATATCGTGCGTTGATGTGAAAATGAGGCCTTTTGAAAATGTTTGGAGTGTAAGAAATTGGTATTAAAAGTGTATAAATATGGATAAAAGGAAATAATCTCAACTGAGATAGTGTTGTCAAACCCATGTTAAATTTGCGGTGACGTAGAATCATCTACGAGTATGTGTGTAAGAATACACTCAGTAATTTAATGTCCTCGGAATAATTCTGGGCACGTTCGAGGACGAACGTACGTTTAAGAGGAGGAAAATGTAACGACCCGACTTGTCGTTCTAATAATTAGCATCTCCTTCAGCGACTTAAGGTCACGAGCAACTTTGCGATGTATATTATGACTTGCGTGTATGGTCAAGTTTGGTTTTTGGATAATTCAGGATTAAATAGAAAGAACAATTCTTATTTAAGAAGCTTAAAAGAAAAGAGTTGACCGGAGAGTTGACTATTGAGAAAACGACCCCGGAATAGAGTTTGGATGATTCCAATAGCTCCGTATAGTGATTTTGGACTTAGAAGCATATCCAAATAATCATTTGGAAGCCCATAGCTAAATTAGCCTTGAAATGGATAAAATAAAAATTTAAGTTTGGAAGTTTGATCGGGGAGTTAACTTTTAAGAAATTGGTTTTAAAAGTGTATAAATATGGATAAAAGGAAATAATCTCAACTGAGATGGTGTTGTCAAACCCATGTTAAATTTGCGGTGACGTAGAATCACCTACGAGTATGTGTGTAAGAATACACTCAATAATTTAATGTCCTCGGAATAATTCTTGGCACGTTCGAGGACGAATGTATGTTTAAGGGGGGAGAATGTAACGACCCGACTTGTCGTTCTAATAATTAGCGTCTCGTTCAGCGACTTAAGATGATGAGCATCTTTGTGATGTGTATTATGACTTGCGTGTGTGGTCGAGTTTGGTTTTCGGATAATTCAGGATTAAATAGAAAGAACAATTCTTATTTAAGAAGCTTAAAAGAAAAGAGTTAACCGGAGAGTTGACTTTTGAGAAAACAACCCCGGAATAGAGTTTTGATGATTCCAATAGCTCCGTATGGTGATTTTGGACTTAGGAGCGTATCCGGAAAATCATTTGGAAGCCCGTAGCTAAATTAGGCAGTGGTAATTGTGCGGTCCGCAGAATTCTTCTCGCGGCCGCAGAAAGGTGATTTCGCTGGTTCGCTGGTCCGACTTCGGAGGCTTATATCGTTTACTCTACAAGGAATTTGGAGATGATTCTAAAACAAAATCATAGCTCTTCGAATCTAGTTTCTAGAAAGGTAAACCAATCATCATTTGGACATTTGTAGAGAAAGTTATGGTCAATATACTGAAGCCTGGTAGTGCAAAGTTGCAGAAGTACGGCCGCACAATTTGGAGTGTGACCGCAGCACCTGGGATGTGCGACCGCATAAGAAAATGTGTTGTCAGCACAATGGGGATCAGATTTTTTACTATATGAACGAGGGTTTCATCTCATTTTTCATTTTTGGACTTTGGGAGCTCGGTTTGTGGCGATTGTTCGTGGGAATTTTAAGAAAATCGTCGGGATAAGTAATTCTAACTCGGATTTGGTTAATATACATGAATATATCATTATTTTTATCATTTAATTAGTATTTTGAGATGAAAATTTGGGGAAAATTGTAGAAATTTTATAAAATAAAAATTTAAGATTTGGAGGTGGATTCGTTATCGAAATTTGGTAAATTTGGTATGGTTAAACTAGTATCGGAATGGGTGTTTGGATTTCGTAAAAATTCTGTCGGGTTCCGAGAGTCGGGCCCTGCGTTGACTTTTTAATGTGAAATTTTAAGTTGCCATTTTATTATCCGGAATTATTTTCGATGAATTTTATTGAAGTTATACAATTAGTTTGGATAGATTTGAGCTGTCCGGAGGTCAATTCAAGCAAGAAGGTAATTTTGGAATATCAGCATAACTTCAAAAAGGTAAGTATCTTGTCTAACCTTGAGTGGGGGAATTATCCCTTAGGCATCGAGTCTTGTGTGCCATTTGTGAAATGTGAAAAGCCGTGTACGCGGGGTGACGAGTACGTACTCGGGCTTATATGTGCAAATTTTATTAGGTTAAAGTCTTAGGCATTGTTGTGTTGGATAATTGTTGGCATTTATTAAATCATCAATTTGCCATGCCTCAATCCTTATTTGTTGAATTTATTTTTATATGACAATTTGATGTGATTTTTACTTGAATATTTATGTAAATTCCGGGAGTTTGTTGGTTTGATATTTCCTGAAAATAATTATATTATGGAGTTTTTCATCTGCAAATAATTAATGAACTAAGTTCAAACAGATGTTGTTATTTTTCTTGTGTTTATTTTTATATCTTGTGCAATTTGTCTTGTTATTGGTAAATTGATAATAGTCTGATCTATATTGAAATTGAGAGCATGTGGCTATTGCCAGGCAGATTATGAAATGAAATATGGGCACGAGGTGTCGTGAGTAAATAATAATGATATTGGCACGTGAGTTGTCCGTGCAGTTGTGATATGAAATGTGGGCACGAGGTGCCGTGAGTAAATGATGATGATATTGGCACGTGAGTTGTCCGTGCGGTTGTGATAGAGAAATTGGCACGAGGTGCCGTGAAAATATGAAAGTGGGTTGAGACCAGTATTTTTATGATTTTGAAATGAGGTGTCACATGGTGACTTTTATTCGAAAGATATTTATTTGAAAGAATTATATTTGAAAGAGAGTTATTTGAAAGAATTATATTTGAAAGATATTTATTTGAAGGGAGTATATTCGAAATATATTTACTGGAGAGTATTATATACTGAAGATTATTATTTGAAAAAAAAAATAGGCAAAAGATTTATATTTGAAGGACTTGATTAATTGGTTGTACTTGTATTCATTATTTGTTGAGCAATATTTATGGTGTTCTTGTTGCCCTACTGTGTATATCACTGGTTGAATATTGTTGCCATCATTGTTATTTATTTCCTATTATTTTTGTATACTATATTGCACAGGTTATTAGACTAATGAGTGTCTTGACTGTACCTCGTCACTACTCCACTGAGGTTAGGCTTGATAATTACTGGATACTGACCGTGGTGTACTCATACTATACTTCTGCACATTTTTGTGCAGAGCCAGGTATTAGAGCTATCGGACTCGGACAGAGTTAGAGTGTGATCGCAAGGATTCAAGGTAGAGTTACTTGGTCGTCGCAGTCCCTTGAAGTCTTTCCATTTTATTGTATTGTTAATTATTAATCAAACAGTATTGAGTATTCGATCCTTGAGATCATTTCATGTATTCAGTTAGAGTTCGTGACTCAGTATTACCGGTCTTGGGAGGTTGTTTGTAACTATTTCCGTTGTTAGTTTCTATTTTAAAAATATGGCTTGAATTGTAATTGTAATCGGCTTATTTAGTCTTAGAGACTAAGTGCCATCACGACGCCTGTGGTGGGATTTTGGGTCGTGACAGTTATCAAAATTTTCAAAGACGTGATAAATCTAAGATTCAGTGCTATAATTGTGATAAATTTGGACATTATGAAAGCGAATGTTGGTCTAATAAATATGGTAATAAAGAAGTACATGCTAAGATGGCTGAAAATAATAGAGATAAACAAGAGACTTTATTGTTTTCTAGTTCTGGGGTTGAAGAAACTAAAGGGAATGAATGCTTTATTGATTTGGGCTGCAACAATCATATGAGTGGAAATAAAAAATTATTCACTGATCTAGATGAAACATTAAGAGGTACAGTAAGACTTGGAAATAACGCATGGGTGTCTGCTGTTGGAATGGAAAAAATTCGCATTATTGTGAAAGATGGTTCTTCTAATTTTATATCAGATGTGTTTTATGTGCCGAGTATTCATCATAATTTATTGAGCTTGGAGAAACTATCAGAAGAGGGGTATGATTTGCGTTTTAACTATAGGATTGGCACAATCAATGATGATAAATTTGGACTAATTGCAAAGTTTAACATGAACAGTAGTCGTTTGTGGCCTCTTTATCTCAATGGTGATGATTTACCTTGCTTTATTTCTATAAACTGTGATGATACTTGGGTTGTGGCATCTATGTCTTGGGCATTTGAATTTTGGGAGTTTGAAATTTCTTGCAAGAAATAATTTGATTAATGGTTTGCCTTCTATTGATTTTCCTGACAAGAATTGTGAGTCGTGTATTTTGGGAAAGAAATACAGAGAATCTTTTCAGAAATGCAAGGCTTGGAGAGCTAATGCACCATTGCAGTTAATTCATTCAGATTTATGCTCAGTTGAAGTTTCTTCTAATTGTGGTAGTAAGTATTTTATTACTTTCATTGATGATTTCAGCCGAAAGACTTGGGTGTATTTTCTGAAAAATAAATTTGATCCATGTGATATTTTTAAGAGCTTCAAAGTTTATGTGGAGAAGCAAAGTGGGTATTTTATTAAAATATTGAGGACTGGTATGGGCACTGAATTTCTTGTTTGTGATGATTATTTGAAGAAGTATGGTATTAAGCATCAATTGACATCTAGATATACACCTCAGCAAAATGGTGTGGCTGAGAGAAAAAATAGAACAGTGATGGACATGGTGAGATTTATGATGCATTCCAAAAATATTCCAAAAGGTCTTTGGGAAAATGTTGTTTCCTGTGCAATTTATGTATTAAATAGGTGTCTTACACGGTCTAATCTTGAAAAAACTCCACAAGAGATCTGGACAGGTAAGAAACCAAATATTTCTTATCTAAAAGCATTTGGTTTTCTTGTTTATGCTCATGTTCCTGATGCTTTAAGAAAGAAATTGGATGATAAAGCTGAAAAGTATATTTTTATTGGTTATAGTCATGAGACAAAGGGTTACAAGTTGTTTAATCCAGATACAGAAAAAGTGATTATTAGCAGAGATGTTACTTTTGATGAGCAGAGTTCTTGGCATTGGTCAAAGAAGGATTCTGAACCATCTAGGTCTCAACCAATAATTCCAATCATAGAGGAAGGAAGTTCTAACAGACATCAAGAGGAACGTGCGGTAGATCCTGTTCAAGCAGAGATGTCCAGTCACCCGCAAAGACAACACCAATTACCATCTCGTTTGCAAGATTATGTTGTTGGCGATGATAATGATTTATCCGATGAAGATATTGTAAATTTTGCCTTATTTGCAGATTATGATCCAGCTACTTTTGAGAAAGTTGTTAAAGATGATTGATAGGTTCATGCAATGAATGAAGAAATTCATGCTATTGAGAAAAATAATACATGGGAATTGACTACGTTACTACTCTCAAAAAGACCAATTGGAGTCAAGTGGGTATACAAGACCAAGTTCAAACCAACTAGAGAAGTGGATCGCTTTAAGGCAAGATTAGTTGTTAAAGGATACAAGCAGAAGGCAGGTATTGATTACTTTAAAGTATTTGCATCTGTTGCTAGACTTGATACTATTCGTATGAAAATTTTTCTTGTTGCCAATAATTGCTGAAAAAATTTCAAATGGATGTGAAATCTTCTTTCTTAAATGGTGTACTTGAAGAAGAAGTGTATGTTGACCAGCCTGCTGGTTATGTCAAAAGGGGTCAAGAAAATAAAGTTTATAGGCTGATAAAGGCATTATATGGATTGAAACAAGCACCTAGAGCTTGGTACACTCGTATTGATTCTTATTTTATTGGACATGGATTTCAAAGATGTCCATATGAGCATACTTTATATATCAAATTTAAGCCCGACGAAGATATTCTCATTGTGTGCTTATATGTGGATGATTTAATTTTTACTGGCAATAATCCTAAATTAATTTTTGAGTTTAGAGAGGCAATGATTAGCCAGTTTGAGATGACTGATTTGGGTTTAATGTCTTATTTTCTTGGCATTGAGGTATCTCAATTAGATAATAGAATATTTATCTCTCAGAAAAATATGTCGGTTGTAACGACCCGACCGGTCGTTTTGAGCCCTAGCACGTCATTCAGTGGTTTGAGTCCTTAAGAAGCTTCACTTTAGTTATTATGAGTTGCGTGTGGTCGGAATTTAATTTCGAAAAGTTCGGAGTTGATTTGGAAAGAAAATCCTCATTTTGGAAGCCTTAAGTTGGAAGAATTGACTAAGGTTGGATTTTTGAGTAAACGACCTTGGAATCAGGATTTGAAGGTTCTAATAGGTTCGTATGATGATTGTGGACTTGGGCGTATATCCGGATCGGGTTTTGGATGACCCAGGAGCATTAAGGCGCTTATTGTGGGAAGTTGGCATTTTGGAAGAATTTTTATAAATTTGGGTTGAAGTGTATTTTAATGTTATCAATGTCCATTTGGAATTCCGAACCTGGGAATAGCTCCATATGGTGATTCTGATCTTAGGAGCGCGTCCGGATATGGATTTGGAGGTCTGTAGGTCATTTCGAGGTCATTTGGCAAAAGTTAAAAATTTGAAGGTTTATGGAAAGTTTGACCGGGAGTGGACTTTTTTATATCGGGGTCGGATCTCGATTCTGAAAGTTGAAATAGGTCTGTGATGTCATTTGGGACTTGTGTGCAATATTTGAAGTTGTTCCGGATTGATTTGATATGTTTCGGCGCGAGTTATAGAAGTTGAAAGTTCATAAGTTCATTAAGTTCGATTTGAGGTGCGATTCGTAATTTTGATATTGTTTGATGTGATTTGAGGCCTCGAGCAGGTCCACATTATATTTTGGGACTTATTGGTATGTTCGGACGTGGTCCCGAGAGGCTCGGATGAGTTTCGAATAGGTTTGGGTTGTGTTGCGCTCGTTGTTGATGTTTCGACTTCGTTTCTTCAAGCATAAATGGTACCACATTAATCAAATGAGATCCAATTTCTGTTTTGATTGAAGTATTAGATCCGTATCGTAATTACGGAGCCATAGCAAAATGAATCGTCGAATTTGGACATCGTATGAGGAAGTTATGCTCATTTTAGTGTCAGAGAATGAGCTGGTGCCGGTGCTTCGCAGATGCGAAGTTGGGTCCACATCTGCGACCCCGCATGTGCGAAAATTAATCCGCAAAAGCGGAAATTACAGCTGAAAATGCGCAGGTGCGGATGTTTTGTCGGAAAAGTGAAAATCCCTGAGTATATAAAAATCAGACCGTGTTATTTTGGTATTTTGGGCATATCTTGAGTTCTAGAGCTTCGTTTGAGGTGATTTTCGCGGCGTTGTTCTCGTATCAACAAGGGGGTAAATATCTGACCTTTATTTTGATGTTTCTACATCATTATTTCCATTGGTTATTATTTTTATCCGTATTTGAATTGTAGAAATTGGAATTTTGAGCCACAAAGTTGAGAAATGGTAAATCCTTGATTTGAGGGTCATTTATGGATGAAATTGGATGATTTTCTGGATATAGACCATATGAGTTATGGGTAATATTTATTTTAAAAAATATTTGAAATCCGGCCACGTGGGCCCAAGGGTCGACTTTATTGACTTTTCGAACGGAGTTGGGGATTGTTATAAATTAATTTATTATGAGTATTAGAGTATACCATCAAAGCTTTCTTATTCTAATGGGATCGGGCCGTTCGCCTCGGCAAGATAGATACATCTATGGTTCGTGTCGTTCGACCCTCGGCAGTGCAAACACTTTATGGGATCAGGTCGGTCACCTCGGCAGGATTATGTACCACACTCTCATGGGAATAGGCCGTTCGCCTCGACATTATATATAATAGATGTATCTATGGTTATATACCAGATTATGATGGGATCGGGCTGTACGCCTCGGCATTTCTGAAAAATCCTTTTATGGAATCGTGCGTATTAATTGTACAAAGGGCAAGTGTATCTAGGAGTTTTCCTTATTTAAATTATGGCGACCCATATATATATATATATATATATATATATATATATATATATATGTACTCCGGGGGAGGAGGTGACTGTTAATCGAGAGTTGAGTTTATTGTTGAGAGGAATATTGTACCACATATTTATATTTGTTTAATTCGCGTATTTATTTTGCCCCATATTTGTTTTACTTCTTACTGTATTTGCCTTATTGGACCACTAGTAAGCATCGATGTCGACCTCTCGTCACTACTTCTCTGGGGTTAGGCTAGATACTTACTGGGTACGCATTGATTTATGTACTCATGCTACACTTGCTCTATATTTTTGTGCAGGTACATATATGTCTGACGGTCTTTTGGGCGTAGAGACGCGGATGTTGCGGGGACTTACCATGAGCTACATTTTATGTTACGATTCGCAGCCTGTAGAGTCTTTATCAGAGTTATCTATACTCTCCTGTCTAATTGGTATTCCAGACAGATGTTGAATTATATTATATTTCCTAGTTGATTCTCATGTACTTGTGACACCGGATTTTGGGGGTGCTTATGGGTGGTTCATTGTTGTAGTCGTGAACATATTATCAGTTACCATGTAAAATTCTATTTCTTACTACTTAATTGATGAAATTCTGATTTCAAAAATACTAAAATGAGTAATTTAGTTAATCATCCACTGTTGGCTTGCCTGACAGTGGTGTTAGGCGCCATCGCGACCTTTAGTGGATTTTGGGTCGTGATACCGGTGATATTCTAAAGAGATTTAATATGGATAAAGCCAAACCAATTTTGACCCCTGTTGAAGAAAAATTGAAGTTGGTTAGAGATGGGACTGGTGACTTTGTTGATGCTACATATTTTAGAAAATTGGTAGGGAGTCTAAGGTACTTGACTTCTACAAGGCCTGATATTACTTATGGAGTTGGATTAATTAGCAGATTTATGGAGACTCCACGACAATCCCACTTGCAAGCAGCAAAGAGAATTTTGAGATATATTCAAGGTAGGCAGACTGATGGTATATTTTATTCAAAAACTAATGATGGTAGTCTTGTGGGATTTACAGACAGTGATTGGGCTGGTGATACAATACAAAGAAAAAGTACTTCTGGCTATGCATTTTATTTGGGTTCTGGTGTATTTTCTTGGTCTTCCAAAAAGCAACAAGTTGTTGCTTTATCAATAGCTGAAGCAGAATACATGGCTGCAATAAGTAGTGCTACACAAGCATTGTGGTTAAGAAGAATGCTTGGATTTCTTCAACACAAGCAAGACAATCCTACAATAATTTTTTGTGATAGCAAATCTGCAATTGAGTTAACAAAGAATCCAGTTTTTCATGGGCGTAGCAAACACATTGATATCAAATTTTACTTTATTCATGACTTGGTTCAAGACAAGGAGATGGTTATTGAGTATTGCAAGACCGGAGAGCAAGTTGCTGATGTTTTCACAAAGCCACTAAAATTGGAGTTATTTATCAAGTTGAAGAAGATGTTGGGCATGATCAAATTTGAAGCTCTTGATTTAAGGGAGGTTGTTGGAAACTAAATCAAGATTAATTAGTATTCCTAAGTTGTTTAGGATTTGATATTTGGTAGTTTGTTTAATTCATGTCTAGTTAGGTTTTGTTTACCAATTTTATGTTGGAATAGGTTTTTGGTTTTATAGTATTATAAATAGGGGTATTTTTCTTGTAGAGAGATTCAAGAGTTTATGAGTTGTGAAAAAGTCTCTTACCACGTTCTCTCCCTAGTTTAATAAATTTCTTCTATATAATCTTTGTTGAATTTTTTGCTTGTGCCTAAATTATTCTTGGGGTATTTTAATCCTTCGGACTAATATAGAAATGAACCTAATTCTTGACATTATTTTAACCGTTATGAGAACCGAAACTCACTCGTCAACGCTCTTCCTTTGAATTTTTGGCACTGGCGAGTTATTGTGAGTATGCTTGTGACCTTTGGAGCTCTTCAAGAATTCCTTTGCCATCTATTATATTTATGTTAGACCTACAGTAATAAAAATAAGAAAATAAATCAATGAAGCGGTGGAATTTAATGGAAAAAGGAACATGGTTGTATGGAATAGGGGAAGTAATCGAGTAGTTACTCAAGATGAGGGGGTAAAAGCTTCAAAAAGAATACCTGAATGTTAAATTTAACGGAAGGGAGTGATTGTATCATTCAGTCCCATTTCTTTGCATCTCCTCATTTTGTATTTTCTTCTGCATCAGAAAAAATCTACAACAACGATTTTAGTTGTTCTCAAACAATAAGCAGATAGAGTTACCCAAAAACATAAAAAAGAAGCAGATATCGAGCAGAATATACAGAAAATTGTGAAAAAAATTCATTATTATCCAAACATCAATTGGAGAACCATATAGTAAAAATGAACGTATTCACAGATTTTAATGAAAATCCATATACAATTAAAGAATTTGTGAATAACCTAACTCCCCTTATTTATCATACACAAAAATTTTATAGTCAACAATTAAAACCCATGGAAAAAAATCCTAAGGTTTCTACGAGCATCCATGATAATTTTGTAGGAAACTCTACTTCTAATAATTAATTTAAAATATCTGCAAACTTTAGCAACACAAGATGTAATAAAAAGCAAACTATCGTGCACGACTTTCAACCAATATGCAACATTGGCTAAAGAACCCTAATTAATCTCAAAAGTTAATACGAAAATAAGATGAAAAGGAGAAGGTGAGAAGCTTCGTCACCGGAATATCTGCTTGGACTCATTGTTCGTTACACTGTTAAGATTTGCTCCGACAATTGACACAATCAAACTTGAAATTTCATACCCCGTGGATTTCCTCGTGAATTATGAAGCGTTGCATAGAAGTAATTAGGCTTTTCGGTTATCCATATTGAGGGGAGCGGCTGAAACGTTGGTTTTAATTAGTCGTGACTTTTGGACTTTCACAGGAGTATTAAGTTTTTAAAGGAAACATTTAGGGAAAAAAGCAAAAAAAATGACAAAAATGTAAAGCAAGCAAATTCAGAAGTCCATATATTTAAGACAGAGATCATTAACCCTCTAAATTTTCCTTCTTCATCTATTGCCCCATTTTTACGGACTCCATTTAGTTTGCAGCACTGGGTTCAATCCATCTTTTTTTCTTAATTTGTTTAACGGCAAAGGGCCAAATATACCCATGTACTATGAGAAAAGGTTTAAATATACCCTTCGTTATATTTTGGGTCTAAATATACCAGTAGTCGTTATACTATTGGTTCAAATATACCCATCTTCCGTTAAGTTTGGCTAAGGTGTGTCACACCTCCTTTTTCCCGAGGGGATATGGGAGTTTTTTAATTTTAAGTGACATTAATCTAAATGGGATTATTTATTGATTCAGAGTCGCCACTTGTAATAATTTATGGTATCCCAAGTCACCGGTGTATTTTAAATCCCAAATCGAGGAAATTGACTCTATTTATGGTCTACGAACACAGAAGATCGAGTAAGGAATTCTGTTAACCCGGGAGAAGGTGTGAGGCACTCCCGAGTTCCGTGGTTTTAGCACGGCGGCTCAACTGTAATAATTGGCCTAATTGTCTAATTTAATACATATTTGAAACCTATTGTGCATTTTTAACTTCTAACCGCTTTCAATTAATTTAATCGCCTTTTAATGCTTATGGAATTATTGCTGGAACAAGTTACAATGTCGTACACTTGTCGTTTTGGTACATATTGCAAATCGCGCCACGTGAAACGCACCCGCGATTTACAACATGTTCATTTTTATTATTATTTGAAGTTATGGTCGGGTCACATGAAATGCGCACCCGAATTGGGGATTAGGTATCACGACTATGCCATGAAAATCGTACCCATAGCCGTGATGATTTAATTACACGCCTAAAGCAAACTACAATGTTTATTGTTCTTCCTAAACTTTGAGATTATTGTGAGGCCAAAAGTCTATGGAAGTCATTTGTGGATGAAGTATACTAATTGGTCACTATAAATTATTATCGAGATGAACTATTAAAGTATTTGTGGTTTTGAAGTTACGAGGCATTTATCTATTGTGAAAATAGTAGAATTATTGGGCCGGCAAACTAAACTCATTGGGCCAAAATCTCATCTCCGCTTCAGGATCACGCCACAGCCAGCGGACAAATTCGAAGCAACGTAACTCAACACCCTACGGCCCAACCTTGTTTGTGTGACATTTAAACCATATGGCCCAACAATTTAATGAGTTAACTTCGACCCATAACCAATTGTTAGAAAACCAAACTATGACAGATTATTCTTATAACTCCAATGCACTTAATCAAATTGAAACATGATTCAAAAATTCATATAATTAATTCAAATCATGCCTCAAAGTATCGAATCAACAAACATGAAGCAAATAACTAGATCTAAAAAGGTATTCATATATCAACGAAATCTAAGTACTAAATAGCTAAAAATATGTGAAAGAAAACGGACCTCTCATTAGCTTTCAAAGTATACAAAGAAAGGAATGCTGAAGAAGCTAACAACGAGCAGACCCGCTAACAAAAGACCACGTCGGAACCTCGAAACTCGCCGGGAAAAGCTAGTCGGAAAATTCGACTTGAACCCGACCAAAATATTATTGTTTTGTGAGGAAAGAGGGCTGTTTTCGAGCTATTTTTCAGCTAAATTTGGAGCTTCTTTGGACTGGTTTGCAGCTGATTTTCGCTGCTTTTCTCGGCTGGTTTTTGGAAGTTAAAATGACGGGGATGAGTGAAATTTCCCCGGGGAAAGACTGCTGCGTTTTTGGTTGGTTTTGGATGAGATTTTGGAGCTGATTTGAAGTGTTTTAGGGCTGGATTTCAGGTGATTTTGGACTGGTTTTCAGTTGGAGTTTTGGTTGATTTTTTTTTATGCTAAACGGAACTGTTTTGAAGGTGTTTTAATTGTGCTTTTGGAGAAGGTTTTGGGGGGCTTCCATGGAGGAAAATGGGGGTGAGCTATGGCTAAAACTAAGAAGGAAGGGATTTTCTTTTTTGCCTCTGTCCGTGTATCTGTCAAGTGTGTCATGGGTGAGTGTTTATATGTGAGTGTTTTTTAGAGATAGAAAACGTGTGGGCCTATTGTGCCTATGTGAAATATGCATGAAGACAAAAAGAATTAAGAGTGCACAGTGAATATTTGTGTTTAAAAACAAGGAAAAGAAAAAATAAAATTGCTGAAAACTTTCCTACAGGAGTGCAACGTGAGGCATATCCAATAATGTGAGCACGTGAGTTTGTTATGAGAAGATAAGGAGGAATCTTTGGCAAATGGACACTTTGTGCATTCAAAGTTCATATCATACATGACATATTATGTATGGACTTCGAGCTATAATCGGAGGTAAGGGGCCTATTCGAAAGACTATATATATTGTACAGATGGCCACATGTTGGCAATATGATACCGGTTAGCTACCGGGAGAGACCGTCATTGCTAGCATTTGGTTGGGTATGTCATGCATTTACATCAATATATATGTATTTACGACATATGATTACACGAGCATACCATGCATATTTTATTACTATGAGGTCGGATGTCGGCCATGGAGGCTATGAGAGTTTCAGTGTCAGGTGGTATCTTTATTACCTTTTTACATCAGCTATGTATGATTCTACTTCCTGCCTTACATACCAGTACATTTTTATTCGTACTGATGTCTCGTTGCCTGGGGACACTGAATTTTTGTTTCGTGCGTACAGGTCCAGGTAGGGACTCTGATCGACCCCTCCGCTAGGATTTTGGGGTTCAGCTGTGAGTTGGTAAGCTCCACCTCTTCCTGGAGCTTTCATAGGATGGTTACTTTTATTGTACAGTTTGGGTATAGTTGGGGCCTTATCCCGACAGTGCTTATAACACTCTTAGAGGGTATTGTGGACACAATATTTTGGGTTTCTTTTTGCTACTTTCAGTCTCCAGCCCATAGGCTTGGCATGTATATATAGGTGTGTAGGCATGTATGTCTTCAGTCGCGACCTCGTCGGCCAGCTAGTATTTTATTAGTTTGGCTTGTCTACCTATATTTATATGGCTTATTGTTATTCATGTGATAACCTTACGGTCCAGGCTTAGTATTTCAGATATTGTGCTGCCCGATCTGTTGGGCCCCCAGTCTAGTTAGCTAGTATGTTTAGTGGCTAACTCGATCGAATACAGTATCGAGTGCCAGTCGTGCCTCCCCTAGTTTGGGGCGTGACAAACTTGGTATCAGAGCAGCTCGTATCCCAGGGAGTCCACAAGCCGTGTCTAGTAGAGTCTTGCTTATGGGTATGTTGTGCACCACCACTTATAATCAGGAGGCTATGAGGCATTTAGGAATAGTTACATTTCTTTCAATTAATAGATAGTGCTATAGAGCGAAGTTATAAGAACATATGAAATCTAAATCGTGCTTTGTGTTTCCTATCTATCAGGCTACCTACGCTCAGGAGATGGCACAGCGAGAGATAGGTATGGATCTGGGAGAAGGTACCAGTCGTTCCCCACTGGGTCAGAGGGATAGATTTCCCTTAGAGGCTCACAGTGAGTCTCCAGTACCCCTAGTTTCAGCTTCCCCAACACTTGTTGGAGCCTAGGGAGATGCAGTACCCCCAGCCTCACCAGTTCCATTGGTACCTGAGGCAGCTAGAGACACAGGACCTCCAGCACCTATTGTTCCCCCATCAGAGACTGGGGAGCAGGGGATGAGGGAGGCTGTTCAGTTGCTGACTAGGATGGTTTCTATTCATGAGCGACAGCTAGAGTCAGGAGCAGATGCCTGGAGATATCGGATAGGAAGCTCGACGGTACGAGAGTTTCTTCACTTAGCCCCTCCATTATTTACAGGATCCAGTTCCACTGAGGATCCCCAGGACTTTATAGACCATATGTATAGAGTATTGAGGGTGATGCATGCCTCTGTCACCGAGGCTGTGGAGTTGGCTTCTTTTCGACTACGTGATGTAGCCGTCCTATGGTATGAGGCATGAGAGAGATCTAGAGGACCTGATGCTCCGCCAGCAGAGTGGGAGGACTTCTCTGAGGCTTTTTTAGCCCATTATTTGCCACGGGAGGTTCAGGAGGCCCGTCTTGACCAGTTTCTTAGCCTAAAGCAGAGGGATATGAGTGTGAGGGATTATAGCCATAAGTTTAATTCTTTGGCAAGGTATGCACCAGATATAGTACGTACCATGAGGGCTAGAGTTCATCATTATGTGGATGGTTTGGGGGATCATCTGATTAGAGACTGTAGGGTTGCATCCCTATCGGATGATGTAGATATTTCCCGCATACAGTCTTTCGCTCAGACTACAGAGGACCTTTCCCGTCGAATTCATGATACTCGCAGGGATAGGGAGCAGAGTAAGAGGGATCGTACTATGGGGTCTTATAGGGAGCCACGAGTTGATTTTAGGCCCCCACTCCATCGATATCCACCTCGGTCAGCAGGTAGTTTCCCACCACAGATGCAGGGCCAGCGGTTTGATCGTTATATTCAGTTAGGACCGGGGCAGAGCTCAGGCCAGCCTGAGGGCCGTCGATAGGAGCGTTCTGCACAGATGAGACAGCTTACTACTCCATGTACTCAGTGCGGTAAGCTGCACACCGGGCAATGTAGACAGGGTTCGAGTGCATGTTTTCATTGTGGGCAGACAGGACATTATATTAGCCGGTGCCCGGGGTTAGGCAGAGGTACACCAGCTCAGCCTTCAGGATTCACAGCAGCCTCTTCGCCCTCAGTCCGTGCTCCCCAACCAGGTCCACAGTCTACTCAGGGTCGTGGTAGGGGGAGAGGTGGAGGAGACACCTCAGGTTCTAGTGGTGGCCAGAACCGCTTTTATGCACTCACAGGCCGACAGGATTCAGAGGCATCCCCAGATGTTATCACAGGTATATTGACAATACATTCTCATGCCATTTATGCATTGATGGATCCCGGCTCTACATTTTCATATATTACTCCATTTATTGCTGGTAAGCTTGACATGAGATCTGAGTTGTTGCCACAGCCAGTTGAGGTGTCTACGCCAGTTGGCGACTCTATTGTAGCTAATCATGTCTATCGAGATTGTACAGTGTTAATTAATGACCGTCCAACCTCTGTTGATTTAATTGAATTGGTTGTGCTAGACTTCGATGTCATTATGGGTATGGATTGGTTGGCAGCTTGTTATGCTAATATTGATTGTCGTGCAAAGTAGGTCCGATTTCATTTTCCTAATGAGCATGTCCTTGAATGGAAAGGTAATACAGCCACGCCCAAGGATAAGTTTATTTCAAACCTTAGGGCTTGGAAGTTTATTGCTAAAGGTTGTATATATCATCTGGTTCATGTTAGGGATATAGATAAGGAGCCAGCGACTCTTCAGTCGGTTCCTATTATAAATGAATTCCCGACGATATTCCTTGACGAGCTTCCAGGAATTCCCCACGAAAGGGAAATCGATTTCGCTATAGATTTGCTTCCTGATGCGCAGCCTATATCCATTCCTCCCTACAGAATGGCTCCTACAGAGCTAAGGGAATTGAAGGAACAACTGAAGGACTTGCTCGATAAAGGCTTTATTAGGCTAAGTACATCCCCATGGGGTGCTCCGGTGCTCTTTGTTCGAAAGAAAGATGGGTCCTTGCGGATGTGCATTGACTACAGGCAACTAAATAAAGTCACTATCAAGAATAAGTATCCTCTTCCACGGATTGATGACTTGTTCGACCAGTTACAAGGTGCCAAATGCTTTTCAAAGATCGACTTGCGATCCGGTTATCATCAGCTACAAGTTAGGGATATTGATATCCCAAAAACAGCATTTAGGACGAGGTATGGCCATTTTGAATTCCTTGTCATGTCTTTCGGGCTTACAAATGCCCCAACAGCCTTTATGGATCTTATGAACCGGGTATTCAAACCATTCTTGGATGAATTTGTGATTGTGTTTATTGACGACATCCTGATATATTCACGATCGGAAGCCGAGCATGCGGACCACTTGCGAGCTGTATTGCAAACTCTCCAGGACTACAAGTTATATGCTAAATTCTCTAAATGTAAATTTTGGCTAACTTCTGTAGCTTTTCTTGGTTATGTTATTACCGGAGATAGTATCAAGGTTGATGGCCAAAAGATTGAAGCTGTGATGACTTGGCCGAGGCCCTTGAATCCGATAGAGGTTTGTAGCTTTTTAGGCTTAGCAGGGTATTACCGAAGGTTTGTGGAGGGATTTTCCTCTATCTCTGCACCATTGACGAAACTGACACATAAGGGAGCTAAGTTTCAGTGGACTGAGGCATGTGAACAAAGTTTTCAGGAACTAAAGAAAAGGCTTACTACGGCACCTGTCTTGACTCTTCCGGATGGCACCGAGGGTTATGTTGTATATTGTGATGCCTCGAGAATTGGCCTAGGTTGTGTTCTTATGCAGCATGGTAAGGTTATCACGTACGCCTCTAGACAATTGCGAAAACATGAACAGAACTATCCTACGCACGATCTTGAGTTAGCCGCAGTTGTATTTGCCCTAAAGATTTGGCAGCATTATCTATATGGGGTTCATATTGATGTTTTCACTGACCACCAGAGCCTTCAGTATTTATTTAAACAGAGGGAGCTGAACCTACGACAAAGAAGATGGCTAGAATAACTGAAGGACTATGATGTTGATATTTTATATCATCCTGGCAAAGCTAATATTGTTGCTGATGCCCTTAGCCGGAAGTCCATGGGCAGTCTAAGCCATGTTGAAGCTGATAAGGTCAAGATGACCAAATATCTATGCCAGCTAGCTAGTTTGCAGGTGCGTTTGGTAGATGCAGAGGGTGGACGCATTCTCATTCAGAATACGGCAAAATCTTCTTTTGTTACTGAAGTGAAAGAGCGACAACACGAGGATCCTGAGCTTATAAAACTGAGGGAAAGTATTCCACAGCAGCGACAACCTTTATTTGAGCTAACTGGAGATGGAGTCCTTAGATACCGGGGCTGCTTATGTGTACCGTCAGTAGGAGAGCTCCGTGCCAAGATTCTTTCGGAGGCCTATTATTCTAGATATGCAGTTCATCCCGGAGCGACAAAGATGTATCGGGACCTTCGACAGATCTATTGGTGGAATGGAATGAAAAAATATATCGCGGAGATGGTAGCCCAATGTCCCAACTGCCAGCAAGTTAAAGCCGAACATCAGAGGCCTGGAGGCCTAACTCAGTGTATTGAGCTTCCATTATGGAAATGGGACATGATAAATATGGACTTCATCACTGGTTTTCCTCGCACTCCACGGAGGTATGATTCTATTTGGGTAATTATTGATAGGCTTACAAAATCTGCTCATTTCCTGCCAGTCAGGATGACATATAGAGCCGAGGATTATGCCAAGCTTTACATTTGAGAGATTGTTCGCCTTCACGGAGTGCCATTATCTATTATCTCTGATCGAGGGGCTCAATTTACAGCATATTTTTGAAAATCTTTTCAGAAGGGTCTAGGCATGCAGGTAAATCTTAGCACCGCTTTTCATCCGCAAACTGATGGACAGGCAGAGCGTACTATTCAGACAAGTTGAGGATATGTTACGTGCCTGCGTGCTAGATTTTAAAGGAAGTTGGGATGATCATCTACCTCTTATTGAGTTCGCTTATAATAACAGCTTCCAAGCTAGTATTCAGATGGCTCCTTACGAAGCACTATACGGGCGGAAGTGTAGGTCACCGATCGGTTGGTTCGAGGTCGGGGAAGCAGAGTTGCTAGGCCCTAACTTAGTCCAGCAAGCAATGGAAAAGGTAAAACTTATTAGAGACCGGCTGCGTACAGCACAAAGTCGGCAAAAGTCTTATGCAGATGTTCGACGATGAAACTTAGAGTTTGATGTAGAAGATTGGGTTTTCCTGAAAGTATCGCCTATGAAGGGCGTCATGCAATTTGGAAAGAAGGAGAAGCTCAGCCCAAGGTATGTTGGACCGTATAAGATTATTCTGAGGATTGGTAGGGTGGCGTACGAGCTTGATTTGCCTTTAGAATTGGAAGCAGTCCATCCTGTGTTTCATGTATCTATGTTACGAAAGTGCATTGGAGATCCTTCACGTATTACGCCCATTGAGGATATTCACATTGCTGAAGACTTATCTTATGCAGAGGTACCAGTAGTTATTTTAGATCGGCAGGTAAGGAAGCTTCGAACTAAAGAAGTGGCTTCCGTGAAAGTGTTATGGCGAAATAACAACATCGAGGAAATGACCTGGGAAGCTGAGGAGGAAATGAGGAAGAAGTACCCCCACCTATTTACGACTTAAGGTGAGTCGCATTTAAATAATTGCCAATTATTTCTTTATAGCAACTTAATTGGATTTTAAATGACTTGAAAGTGCAATTTAAATTTCTTATTGCGAGATAGCTATACGAAGCCTAGTAGTTGGAATCTTCAGAATTTGATTTATGCTTTGCAAATGTAACAAATATAGCCTCGCAAATAACGTATTAGCGGACAAGAAATGAAACCAAAGAATTGACTTGACCCATTCGCGGACGAATGTTCTTAAGGGGGGGAGACTGTGAGACCCCAGGTGTTTCTCTCTTCTCTTACGTAATATACGTAACGTGGCGTGGTTATATTAGGTATATATGATTGGGTATAGCACATTGGGAGAATAAGACTGAAAATGTGTGGTAATATCAAGGAACTAAACTAAAGCTTTAAGTCAAAGGAATCCCTTAAACAAAGGTTCATGGTTAAAGAAATGGCTCAGGTAGCACCCCGCATGTTCGGAAGGTTTAAGTTAACTTGCACCTGTGGGATAAGACTAAGAGTGTATAATATGCTAAGAATAATGTGTTATGAGGTATTATAATATCACACTGGTCACATGTTAAGTTTTGGAGTCAAGCAAGTTGCGAAATAAAGGTCGGCAAAAGTTATCGTAAATTTCTCTAATACATTTTCTAAACTTTGGGTCAAATATATCAGATCATTTCTCCTAATATATGAAGATTTATGGGACCCACAACCTACCAAATCGAAGGTCTATGAGTCTAGTTTGCAACCTAAGAAATCTCACATCAAACCGACATTGGAGTAAAGAGTTATGACTGTTTTACCGCGGACTATCCGGGCTAAAATCAGGTCGCGAATCGGGTCGGGTCAAACAAGTGGTATAAGTCGGAAAATCCGACTTTTAAGACCCCAAAATATTTCATCTTCGTCCCAAAATAGTGAGAAAGCTTAAGAGAGGGTTTCATGGTATTCTTGAGTGATTAAGGTACATTTTTAACGATTTCTATCGTTAAAGTTTGCCCCCGTGCCTAGAAGCGCAATCTCTACGCTTTGCAATCGTTTTCCCTTTCTACTAGCTGTGTTTGAAGCTATTTTTGGAAGATAAAAAATTGTTGTTCTTGCTGGTTCTTCAGGATTTATACTTGGTTTTCCAAGGTAATCATCTTGGAACTCTTATATGGTCGTTTTTACAAAGTTCTACGGGCATTTCGTCAAATTGAGGTCATATGGCAAATCTGCCGATTTAAACTCATTTATAAACTATTTATAGGTGCGTATAAGCTGCATATATATAGTGGTTTCGAAGCTTAGGACGTAAGGAACGACTTTCGTGAAGGAACCACGGGCATTCGGACGTTCGTTGGAGAGGTATGTTAAGGCTAAGCTTCGTCCTTCCTTTTAGCACGAATTTTGGGAAATTCCTAAGACGCCAAATGTTATATTTTACTATTCTGTTGCTAGAAAGACCTTCTGTGAAAGGCATTGGTATCGTAGCTGAAGTATTTTCATGATGCTATTAGGTTGATATTCCACTCGTTCGGTTAAAAAGGGTATTCGACATCTATATATGTCATTTTGTCGGCTTTCTTAAATATATGTCCATATATATGAATTCTTATTCGTCTTTGGGTTGTGTGACTTAAAAATAAAGGCATTTAGTATTCGCGATCAGTCCTTCTTCCTTGTTAAAGTGTATTTTAAAATCTCTAAAGTGACACGTCGATTTCAAAATTCTCAAATATAATTTTTATGTTTAAACTACTAAAACATTTAATTTTTTTTTTTGAAATACTTTCTTTTACTAATTATCAAGAAATCAGGTATAAGGACTAAGTGAATCACCTTAAGCTTTTTATGAACATATTTAGAGTTAAGTTATCTTTCTAAAAGTCGAGTTAAGTTTTCAAACTTATTAAAAAAAGATATGAGGTTCCATGAGACATTTGTATGCGATACAAAGGTGATTATGAGATTATGAGATTATGCGAATAAGACTACCAATGAGCCAAGGTTGGTTAAGTTCTTGTTATGGCCTATTATGTGCATTCAAAGTTCATATCATACATGACATATTATGCATGGACTTCGAGCTATAATCGGAGGTAAGTGGGCTATTTGCCCGAAAGACTATATATATATTGTACAGATGGCCACAGGTTAGCAATATGATACCGGTTAGCTACCGAGAGAGACAGCCATCGCTAGTATTTGGTTGGGTATGTCATGCATTTACATCAATATATATGTATTCACGGTATACGATTACACGAGCATACCATGCATATTTTATTACTTTGAGGTCGGATGTCGGCCCTGGAGGCTATCAGAGTTTCAATGTCAGGTGGTATCTTTATTACCTTTTTACATCAGCTATGTATGATTCTACTTTCTGCCTTACATACCAGTATATTTTTATTCGTACTGATGTCCCGTTGCCTGGGGACACTGCATTTTTGTTTCGTGCGTGCAGGTCCAGGTAGGGACTCTGATCGACCCCTCCGCTAGGATTTCGGGGTTCAGCTATGAGTTGGTAAGCTCCACCTCTTCCTGGAGCTTTCATAGGATGGTTACTTTTGTTGTACAGTCTGGGTATAGTTGGGGCTTTATCTCGACAGTGCTTATGATACTCTTAGAGGCTATTGTGGACACAATATTCTGGGTTTCTTTTTGCTGCTTTCAGTCTCCAGCCCATAGGCTTGGCATGTATATATAGGTGTGTAGGCATGTATGTCTTCAGTCGCGACCTCGTCGGCCAGCTAGTATTTTATTAGTTTGGCTTGTCTACCTATGTTTATAGGGCTTATTGTTATTCATGTCATAACCTTACGGTCCAGGCTTAGTATTTCAGATGTTGTACTGCCCGATCTGTTGGGCCCCCAGTCTAGTTAGCTAGTATGTTTAGTGGCTAACTCGATCGAATACAGTATCGAGTGCCAGTTGTGCCTCCCCTAGTTTGGGGCGTGACATAACCGATTAAATCGAAACCGAACAATCTAAATTTACGGTTCGGCCGATTTTTTCGGTTCGGCCAATATTATTCCCACCCCTAGGCACGTCTTCTTCACAGATAGTGCAGTTTTACTATTGAAACTTTAATCCAACTCGAAACCACCGAAATCTTTCACCAAATTTTCCCAAATTACAGACTCCATAAATTACACCCAACAAAATTCAGCAACACCCAAAGTTAAAAGTCTTCAAACACAAGTCTCTCTCTCTCACTATGTCTCACTTCTAGGGTTTCAAAATTGATCTCAATCGGACTCCAAAAAACTCAAAAATTCAATGTGGCAAATGTTCAATTTATATATTTCGAGCTTAATTTTCGATCTATTCCTCTATTTATTCATTTGAATTTTTGAATTGGAGGCGCAAATAGAAGCGATTTTGAATGTTGAGAAGAAGATTAGGCAAGTTGGAGATGTAGCGGAACTAGGAAAATGGTAACAAATATTTTTCAGTTTGCTTCGAAGATTGCGCTTGGAATACCCAAAATGTCATTAAAATTATTTATTTGTCAGTTTATTCTATAAGTTTGTTTAAGCAAAATTATTTTTTTGTTTGTAAAAATAGAAGTAAGAAAAATGGAAAAGAAAAAAAGTACAAATTACAAAAGATAGAAAATTTCTGACGTAGCGCTAACATGGTGCCTGACCTGGCGCGCGTGAAAAATACTTCATATTGTGAGTCTGATATTCATGTTTTAGGTGGTAAAATAATTCATTCCAAATATGTTTAGGGGGAGTAAAAGAACATCCGTTTAGTTTGAGTGTTCAAACCTATTTTTTGGACAAGTTTAATGGGGTCTTTATGTATTTTTCCTTTAATTTACTTAACAACTTGTTTTGTTAGTTATTATCGTATCGTATTGTTACTTTAAATACAATGTTTGTTTTGATTGTTACTTAAATTTTATCGTATCGTATCGTTAAATCCGTCGTTACGTAACAACAAAAAATGTCACTTAATGTAACAACTGATTTGGTGAGGTCGCGTCGTTACCTTATTTTTTCCTCTCATCTCGCCCTTCATTATTAATAAATAATCTTATTTTATCCTTTTCTCTATCTTTTTATATAATAATTCTACCTCGTATCATAATTTTTCTTTATAATATTGCAAGTTTATTCTTCATATTGCTGACGCGTGATATCATAAAATGATGGTAAATGATACTGTCTATCTAAATATTGTATTCATCAAACGATACAGTACAATATAATACAATACGATACGATACATTATGAAACGATATGTAACAACCATCTAAACAAGCTGTAAGTATGCTCAATAAATAATTTTGTTTTACTCTGTTGAAATGTATATTGCTCATACTTGATTTGTAAGATTTCTTTTCTATCAAATTTTTCCAACTTTTAAATATGCCATATATGATTTTAACTTTTTAAAAAATATGCAAACTGAAATATGCCAACAAAAACAAATTAGCTTAACAACGTTAACTTTTTATGAAAAAAGGTAATATACAAACTCTTTCAATTATAAATTATTTATTTGTAAATAAATTTAAATATCATTAATATAGTACTAACAATTAAGTTTTTTTCTTGAAATAGAATAAAATATATCAAACCAACATTCTAAAGTTACTCGAGCAGCCAGCTTAAAATCATTATCGGACCAGTCAACTTTTACATATATACAATCAACAATATCTTCTTTTTTCGTGAAAAATAGGTGCTCAAGCACTCTTTTCACTCGCATTGATGATTTGCTAATTGAAGTTGGTGACCATAATAAATAATAGTCAATGACAAAGAAATTACTATGTGCATCTACACGAACGACATGTTAATAAGAAGTTGGGTTATAACCTACATGGATAAAACTTGATTTCTATTTTTCAATAATTGAATAAAAATGGTTTAAGAATAAGAAAGGACTTTATAATCGGATACACTCACCTAGCGAAAAGGCCCTGACCTAACTAACCAAGTATCAAAAAGAAAAAAGAGAAAAAAAGGAGAATATTTCTGTCACGACCCAAAATCCAACAAGTCGTGATGACACCTAACCCAACCCGCTAGGTAAGCCAATTAACAACTATTCAATTCCAATGATATTTAATAAGACAGTGAAGTAAAGAAATTATCTGAATCTTATACATTTCCCAAGGACTGATAGTACAAATCATGAGCTTCTAAGAATAGAGTTTACAAAGCTGAAATGAAGTAAATACATCATCTGTTTGAAAAATACATTAACAGAGTTTTATATGTCTAAGGCTACCATGAACAAGAGGTAGCTACAACCGGGATGCAGGTACATCTTCATATCCAGCTCCCATCGAACACAGCAACATCAACAGCCAATATCTGCACGCAAGGTGCAGAAGTGTAGTATGAGTACAACCGACCAAGCAACTCTACTGTCACGACCCAAAATCCAACTAGTCGTGATGACACCTAACCCAACCCACTAGGTAAGCTAGTTAGCCACTAACCAATTTCAATAACAATCAATAAAGCAATTAAGTAAAGAAATTATCTGAATCTGATACATTCCCCAAGAACTGGTAGTACAAATTATAAGCTTCTAAGAATAGAGTTTACAAAGCTGAAATGAAGTAAATACATCGTCGGTTTGAAAAGTACATTAACTGAGTTTTATAGGTCTAAGGCTACCACGAACAAGAGGCAGCTACAACCGAGACACAAGCACATCTTCAAATCCAACTCCCATCGAACACAGCAACATCGACAGTCAATATCTGCACGCAAGATGCTGAAGTGTAGTATGAGTTCAACCTACCCCATGTACTTAGTAAGTAACAAACCTAACCTTAGATTGAAAGTAGTGATGAGCTAACACAAAGGTCGGATCCAACACCAATATTCCACAACAGTTCATACCAGCATAGTACAAGTAATAAAAGAGGTATCTCAGAAATAAAATGCTCAGTTCGGTTACAGTTCTAGAAAAATAGGCATTTCTTTTCAAGTATCTCAGTGAAAACCCAAATCTTTTACCAAAAATATCAAAATACGAGTAAGTTTAAAAACTGTGATTTTTCCCAAAACTCCTTTCAATAATAAGTAAGATGTTTCATTTTCAAATAGCATGAGGAAAGTACGTCTCTATGCCTACATATCAAGATACAGGTAAAATCATAAATGTCACCAAAACCGGGTAGCAAAAGGAATTGCATCTCTATGCATGTATCTCAAGTACGCATGTCGAATATAATGCATCTAAATGATGAGCTCGTGTACTCACACTCTCAGAGTACTCACTCTCACTGTCTCGCATTCCCTCTCACTATGCTCAATGCTAATCACACTTAATCACTCAGCACTGTACAATACCTGCTGCGGCGTGGAGCCCGATCCACATATGACCATAAGGCCCGTTGCGGCGTGCAACCCGATCCACATATATATATATATATATATATATATATATATATATATATATATATATATATATATATATATATATATATATATATATATATATATATATATATATATATATATATATATATATATATATATATATATATATATATATATATATATATATATATATATATATATATATATATATATATATATATATATATATATATATATATATATATATATATATATATATATATATATATATATATATATATATATATATATATATATATATATATATATATATATATATATATATATATATATATATATGCAGACTCCGGAGGGGATCCTACAGCCCAAATGCTATAATCCGCACGGACAACTCACGTGCTATAGTATCAATATCCTCACAAATAGGCCCTCAGCCTTACTCAGTCATCAATCTCTCCAGTCTCACTCACGGGCTCACAATGTCATGAAACTAGCCCGACAATAATGATATGATCTATCAATAAATAACAACTGAGACTGAGATATGATATGAATGCATGAATATGACTGAGTACGAAATATTAATGAAATAACAGCAAGAGTCCTAGCAGTATTGTCATAAAGACTAAACATGATATCTAGCATGATTGATAACTCAATTACTTTGACTTAAATAAAGTAGGACCACTATACAGTGCCATGGAAACAACAGAGTCCCAATTCACATGGTGCACGCCCACACGCCCGTCACCTAGCATGTGTGTTACCTCAATATCAATCACATAATACGTATTTCGGGATTTTATACCCTCAACACTAAGCTTAGAAGAGTTACTTACCTAGAACAAGCCAATACCAATGCCGAGCAAGCCAAGCGATGCTCCAAAGATGCCATCAGCGCGTAGCGACCTCCGAACATCTCAAAACTAGCCAAAAGCAACTCAAATACATCAAATAAAGCCCAAGGAAACAATTCCAAATGATAAAGATCGAATCTTTAATCAAAACCTAAAATCGGCCAAAATTCACACCCGGGCCCGCGCCTCGTAACCCAACAAAACTCATAAAACCCGATAACTCATTCAATTATAAGTCTAACCACACTAGTTTCACTCAAATCTGACTCTAATTCGATGTTCAAAACTCAAAATTTCATATTATGAAACTTTAGGCCAAACCCCCCAATTTCCTTATTAAAATTCACAATCTAATTACCAAAAACAAAGGTAGATTCATGAAATATAACCAAAACCGAGTAGAGAACACTTACCCCAATTCTTGTGATAAATATTGCTCCAGAAATTGCCTCAATCCGAGTCCCACAACTCAAAATATGATGAAAGAACCAAAGCCTCGATTTTATGGTTTCTGCCCAGCATTTCCGCATATGCGGTTAAAATGTCGCATCTGTGACTTCCGCTTCTGCGGATAAAATCTCGCCTATGCGAAGCCCTTGGAGGCCGGCCCTTCCGCACCTGCGGACATTCTACGCCTCTGCGTACGCACAGGTGCACCAACCAACTCCCGCTCCTACACCACTCGTCGTTTCTGCGGCTAATCTTACGCTTCTGCGGACGCGTAGATGCACCCTTACTTCCGCTTCTGCGGTCTTCCACAGCAGCTCACACCTCGCTTCTATGACTGCTCTGTCGCTTCTGTGACCATCGCACCTGCGCAAACCAGCCGCAGGTGCGATCACACCAAAACCAGCAGCTTAGCAAAAATCCAAAAATGCAATGAAATGATCTGAACCTCGTCCGAAACCCACCTGAGCCCCTCGGTACCCCATCCGAACATTCTAACAAGTTCCATAACACAATGCGGACCTACTCGAGGCCTCAAAATACACATAACAACATCAAAATGACGAATCACACCTCAAATCGAAATCTATAAACTTTGAACTTTTCAACTTCAATAACTCGCGCCTAAACATAGCAAATCAACCCGGACTGAATCCAAATTTTACACACAAGTCCCGAATAATATAATGAAGCTATTCCAATTCCAGGAATCACAATCCGAATTCGATATAAAAGCATCCACTCCCGGTCAAACTTTTTAAAAATTCAACTTCCGCCATTTCAAGCCAAATTCCACTACGGACCTCCAAATCACAATCCGCACATGCTCCTAAGTCCAAAATCACCCAACGGGCCTACCGGAACCATCAAAACTCTGTTCCGGGTTCAAATTCACAAAACATCAAACTTGGTCAACTCTCCCAATTTAAAGCTTCAACAATAAAATCCATTCTTCCAATCTGATTCCGAATAACCTGAAAACCAAAACCGACGATTCACATAAGTCATAATACATCATACGGAGGTACTCATGCCCGTAAACTACTAAGCGAAGTGCAAATACTCAAAATGATCGGTTGGGTCGTTACATTCTCCCCCACTTAAACATACGTTCTTCCTTGAACGTGTCCAGAGTTGTTCTCAAAGCTATCAAACCGCCATATAACCTTACCATGCACATACCCGGGGGTGATCCCACGTCACCTTATCCCATACAGGTCCGATAACACAACATAACTGAAATTTCTTAATTCAACCTAGCCCACAAGCCTTAGAATCCAATTTCCAACATCAGAAATTTTTTATAAGATTTAAATCTCGTAACCTACACCCTGTATAAGTCTGAACAAGCTGTATCAAGCCACAACCATAACCTAAGATACAATCGCATGATCTTAGGTGTTTGATTTGTGAAATATTATTTTTTTGCTGAGTTATTCATTCCCGAATATCTTGTGAGATTTTTATTCTTATTGTGATTGAGCCGTGAGCTCCTTATTTTAGAAAATATTGTTGTTGTTAATTTATTTTGGCAAGTTGAAATATTTGGGCACTTAGGTACAAATTATGATATATTGTGATATTGATACGCATGCGGTGGTATAACATCTGTGTGTTAAAATGCATGCGGTGAGATAAGGGTGGCTTGATATGCGTGGCTAGTAGGGGAACTACTAGAAGTCATGAGGTGTGATAAGGGTGGCTAAAATGCGGGATGCTATTTCGGGAAAAATATTTTGTTTAAAATTAAATGTGAAGGCTCCCGCGGTGATATAAGAAAATGAGATATTGTGAATTTATTTACGATTTGGGACTACGAGGCGGTACCTCGGGAGTTCCCATGTTGATATTTCTTTATGGCTGCATTGCCTTTGGTTATTTTTGGTGTTTTCCTTAAAGTTGTAAATTTCTGTTTCCCTTCTGCGAGGTGTTATTTGCCCTTATTTTGTGTAGTTAAATTGTGACATACTACTTACTTGATTTATCCCCATTGTCATTACTGTTATTATATTGTTAAACTTTTCTCCCTGTCTTTTATTATTCTAGTAAGGCCTGACCTGACCTCGTCACTACTCTATCGAGGTTAGACTTGACACTTACTGGGTACCGCTGTGTCGTAATCATATTACGCTTCTGCACATCTTTTGTACAGATCCAAGTACATCCTATCAGATCAGTCATCAGCGAATTAGCCATACAAGGAGACTTTGAGGTATATCTGCCAGCGTTCACAGACTCCGGAGTCCCCTTCTATCTTATTATGTTGTCTTTCTTATTTTCTTCAGACTCTGATGTATAAAGACATTGAAAATAAATTCTTAGAAGCTTGTGACTTATTCCTACCGGATTTTGGGAGTTGAAATTGTTAAATTTGCAGTTCTTATTTATTCGACTGTTGAGGATTAAATTTCAATTTATATTCAGTTATTACGCATTGATAGGCTTACCCAATCTTAGAGAATAGGTGCTATCACGACGTCCTACGGAGGAAATTTGGGGTCGTGACAATTATGCCCACCCCTAGGCACGTCTTCTTCATAGATAGTGCAGTTTTACTATTGAAGCTTTAATCCAACTCGAAACCACCCAAATCCTTCACCAAATTGCCCCAAATTTCATTTACAGACTCCATAAATTGCACCCAAAAAACTCCAGCAACACTCAAAGTTAAAAGTCTTCAAACACAAGTCTCTCTCTTGTTATTTCTCTCTTCTAGGGTTTCAAAATTGATCTCAATCGAACTCCAAAAAACTAAAAAATTCAATGTGGTAAATATTCGATTTATATATTTCGTGCTTATTTTTCGATCTATTCCTCTATTTATTCATTTGACTTTTTGAATTGGAGGCGCAAATAAAAGTAATTTTGAATGTAGAGAAGAAGATGATGCAAGTTGGAGATGTGGCGGAACTAGGAAAATGGAAACAAATATTCTTCAGTTTGCTTCGAAGATTGCGCTTGGAATACCCAAAATGTCATTAAAATTATTTATTTGTCAATTTATTCTATAAGTTTGTTTAAGAAAAATTATTTTTTTGTTTGTAAAAATAGAAGTACGAAAAGTGGAAAAGAAAAAGAGTACAAATTACAAAAGATAGAAAATTTCTGACGTGGCGCTGGTATGGTGCCTGACCTGGCGCGTGCGAAAAATACCTCATGTTTTAGGTGTTTTAGCTGAGACTGGTATTCGTGTTTTAGGTGGTTAAATAATTCATTCCAAATATGTTTGGTTGGGGGGGGGGAGGGGAGGGGGGTAAAAGAACATCCGTTTAGTTTGGTTGTTCAAACATTTTTTTTGACAAGTTTAATGGGGTCTTTATGTATTTTGCCTTTAATTTACTTAACAGCTTGTTTGGATGGTTATTATCGTATCGTATTGTTACTTTAAATACAATGTTTGTTTTGATTGTTACTTAAATTTTATCGTATCGTATCGTTAAATCCGTCGTTACGTAACAACAAAAAATGTCACTTAATGTAACAACCGATTTGGTGTGGTCGCGTCGTTACCTTATTTTTTCCTCTCATCTCGCCCTTCATTATTAATAAATAATCTTATTTTATCCTTTTTTCTATCTTTTTATATAATAATTCTACCTCGTATCATAATTTTTCTTTATAATATTGCAAGTTTATTCCTCATATTGCTGATGCGTGATATCATCAAATTTTTCCAACTTTTAAATATGCCATATATGATTTTAACTTTTTAAAAAATATGCAAACTGAAATATGCCAACAAAAACAAATTAGCTTAACAACGTTAACTTTTTATGAAAAAAGGTAATATACAAACTCTTTCAATTATAAATTATTTATTTGTAAATAAATTTAAATATCATTAATATAGTACTAACAATTATGTTTTTTTTTTCTTGAAATAGAATAAAATATATCAAACCAACATTCTAAAGTTACTCGAGCAGCCAACTTAAGATCATTATCGGACCAGTCAACTTTTACATATATATACAATCAACAATATCTTCTTTTTTCGTGAAAAATAGGTGCTCAAGCACTCTTTTCACTCGCATTGATGATTTGCTCATTGAAGTTGGTGACCATAATAAATAATAATCAATGACAAAGAAATTATCGTGTACATCTGCACGAACGATATGTTAATAAGAAGTTGGGTTATAACCTACATGGATAAAACCTGATTTCTATTTTTCAGTAATTGAACAGAAAGTGGTTTAAGAATAAGAAAGGACTTTAGAATCGGATACACTCGCCTAACGAAAAGGCCATGACCCTACCAAGCAAGTATCAAAAAGAAAAAAGAGAAATAAAGGAGAATATATCACTTACTAATATTTTGTTGAAAAACTCCTTATTGGATGGATTTTCATTGTCGATCATTAAGACCGGCCTGCCTTGCAACTGGGGCTCTAAACCCTCAATCATGAAAAATTATTAGGTAAAGCCTCATAGTTCACCTCGACTCTCAAGCCTTATTTATTGATTTTTTTTGTGTCACTAAAGCTCTTGCTTTAAATTTTTGTTGACGAGTCTTTTCTAGTAATTGGCTTCATTTCAAAGTGCCTCGTGTCTTTCAAAATTTTCATCCTATCTTCTTCGAGCCTAGATGACTCCCTTTTCTTCTTAGGCACTTCAACCAATTTTCTCTCATTTTCTAAAGTAATTGTGTTGACTTGAGTATTTTTCTCTGTATCGTTTGGGAAAGCTCCAGCGGTTCTAATGTATTAACCAACTTAATCTTTTCTCCTAAAAAATAGGATTGGATGATCAATAAGAAAAGAAAAAAACTTAAAGGGAAAATAATTCTTTCAAAATCATTTAAAAGCATTAAAAACAAAAGTATTTTTTGAACATAAAAGGAAGCTTATATTACTTAAACAAAAGCATCACATAATTCTAACATAGTCCTGAAGGATATTACTATTGTTTATAGCAGCGAGGCTATTACAAACACTGGTAGGTAAATACTTAGTACCATTACATAAACCTTGCTTGTTTCTTTCTAATTCAGGTTCAACAAAAAGTAGTGGACGAGCAAGGTAAACACATCTTGTAGGCTTGAAGTGGCCAACAACTTCCTTGGCTAGTTGATGTGCTACTCCATTTCCTTCTCTGAAGTTATGTCTGATTGTTGGGATTCTCAGTTGGTACATTAATGACCTGCAATTGAGCAAAGTGTTGTTAGCTAGGGCATTATCCTCATTTAACAATCTGATCATTTATGAGGAGTCTGTTTCGATCTCCAAGTGAGGGAACGTCATATCTAATGCTATTTTTAATCCTTGCTCCAATGCTAGTAGTTCTGCCTGCAAAGAAGTTGCTGCATAACAAGATTTATAAAGGCCCATAATCCAGTCGCCTTTGTTATTTCTAAAGACTCCTCCTATGCCTGCATGCAAAATGGCTTTTAAGAAAGCACCATCAATATTAAGCTTGACTGTGTTGTGATGAGGCTTAATCCAACCAATGTCTATTTTGATTTTTGTTGTTTGTAGAGGATTTCTTTCGGTGAAGAAATTGTACTCCCATATTTGTTTGAGAACTATTGACACACACAGGTCTAGGTCTAGGTTATTATAATTGTTATTGTTTCTATTTTTCCAAAGGTTCCATATGGCAAATGGGAAAATATTTTTCTATTGGTACGTGTGGTTCCTACTTTGCAATGGAAAATTTTTTAGTTCGATTAGCCAGTGGGAGTTAATATGATTTGGATTAATAATCAATCCTAGATTTCTCCAAAAGCGAGTTTCTATAGGACAATTAAGGAAGTTGTGATGAGCATCTTCGGGCCCTTGTTTGCAAACAGGGCAATTGGCATCAATGTTGATGCCAATATAGTGTAGGAAATCCCTATATGGTATACAGTTATGTAGGCACTGCCAAAAGAAATTTTTTATTTTACTGGGGCATTGAAGTTTCCATATCCAAGTGAAATCCAGCTTTGGGGTTAGTTTAGGGTAGAATTATTGTTAAGGAGTGTGTAACAAGATTTAGTAGTAAAATCTCCACTACTGCTGGGAGCCCAAGTCATATACTCCCTATCAAAGTGCTTACTAGGAATTGTGATAACTTTAATATTATTAATGATAGATCTTGGCAGAAAAAATAAAATTTTGGAGGTATCCCATCTATCTCTGTTCATTAGGTCTTGTAATGAGAGGTTGTCGTCTATTAGATGCAATGGTCCTTCAATAATACTTCTAAGGTTAGGGTTGTTGTGGATCCATCTAGAATTTCAAATATTAATTTTTGAGTTCTTGATAGGGTGCTACATAATACCTTGGTTGCAAACCTTCCAACCTTTAACGAGAGCATACCAAATAAAGGAAGTGTTAATAATAGATTTTTTCTGGGCGTACTTCCAGGTAATTAGTTGTGCCCAGGGGTCCGAAGGATAATTAAGAAGTCTCCAGGACAGATTTGTAAGCATCATTACATTTTTTTTGTAGGCTGAACGAATACCTAGTCCACCTTCTATGTTGTGGGTCACAATCTTCCAATTAACAAGATGTAATTTTTTTTTCTGAAATTAGTAGTACCCCATATAAAGTCCCTTTGAATCATATCAATTTGGTTTAGGATTTTAGCAGGCATCATAGTATATATTGCATTAGGTGAGTGGGTATTGAACTCAAAGTGGTTCTACCCGCTACAACAACAACATACCCAGTATAATTCTACATGTAGGGTATGGGAAGGGTAATGTGTATGCAGACCTTACCCCTACCTGGAGAGGTAGAGAGGATATTTTTGATAGACCCTCGGCTCAAGAAAGTATAGAGAGGAGAAGAAGGGAGAAGAAGAAGAAGAAATGGGGGGAGGAAAGAAACAAGAAGGAGACAAAGAACGATAAGACAAAGGGGGGAAAATAGTAGCATCAAATAGTATCAATCAGGGAGCAGCAATTCTAAGTAAAAGGCGAGAAAAAGTAGCATCAAATAGTAACAATCAGGGAACAATAATTTCCAGTAGCAATTTACAAAAATAATGAACGTGCTGCTAAGTACTAGATATAATAACAAACAAGAAGAAAGTATCTTTCAACCGGTAACAAGAATATTACTAGTACTACTGGTAACCCTAGTAGAAACTCACAACTACCAGTCAACCCACCACCTTAATTGCCGAGCTTCACACCTTCCTATCGTTAGTAATGTCCTCGATTAGGCAAAGCACTGACATGTCGTGCCTAATCACCTCTCCCCAATACTTCTTTGGCCTACCCCTACCCTTCCTCAAGCCCGCCATAGTCCACCTCTCACACTTCCTGGCTTGGCCATCTATGTCTCTCCTCCTCACATGCCCAAACCATCGCAACCTCGATTCCCGCAACTTGTCTTCCATGGCTGCTTCTCCTACCCTGTCCCTAATAACTTCATTTCAAATCTTGTTGTAATGACCCGAATGGTCGTTTTGAGTATTTGCACTTTGCTCGACAGTTTGAGGGCATGAGTAGCTCCGTATGATGTATTATGACTTGTGTGAATCGTCGGTTTTGATTTTCAGGTTATTCAGAATTGATTTGGAAGAACGATTCTCAACTAGGAAGTTGTAAGTTAGAAGAGTTGACCAAGTTTGACTTTTGTGAATTTGACCTCGGAATAAAGTTTTAATGATTTCAATAGCTCCGTATGGTGATTTTGGAATTAGAAGCGTGTTCGAAAAAATTATTTGGAAGTCCGTAGTTAAATTAGGCTTGAAATTGCTAAAATAGAAATTCAAGTTTGGAAGTTTGATCGGGGAGTTGACTTTTTGATATCTGGGTCGGAATCCAGTTCTGAAAATTTTAATAGGTCCGTTATATCATTTATGACTTATGTGCAAAATTTGAGGTCAATCTAACTTGATTTGATAGGTTTCAGCAGCGAATGTAAAAGTTAAAATTTCTTAGTTTCGTTAAGCTTGAATTGGGGTATGATTCGTAGTTTTAGCATTGTTTGATGTGATTTGAGGTTTTGACTAAGTTCATATCATGTTTTAAGACTTGTTGGTATGATTGAATGGGATCCCCAGGGGCTCGGGTGTGTTTTGGATCACTGGTTGAGAAACTAGTTAAGTTAAAGATTGTGAGTTTGACCATGGTCAATATCGGGTCAAGTGACATCTTTTCAGTGTTTTGAGTGAGCGAGCAGGTTCGTAGAGTATTTTATGATTGAAATGCATATATGATTTGTGTCCGGGAGGTTCCGAATGAGTTTGGGTGCTAAAACGAAAATTCTTTCGTTACTGATTTTCTGGTGTAAAATAATTACGAAAATGTCATTTTTTATCTATTAAATTTCCAGACTTCATTTAAATCTTCAAAATTTTATCTCCCTCATTTTAAGGCCAAATTGGGTGATTCAAAAAGCATAACTTGACTGAACATTCACAAGAAATTTATTGGAGGCATCAGAAAAGAGTTTTGGGATTGTTTGGCACATGAAACGAGGCAGAACAGCTGGGCAAAAATATATTTAATATCGAGGGTTTGTTCATTTTCTAGTTTTGAAGAATTGGAGCTCGGGAAGAGGCAATTTTCGGGAGATTTTCAAGAAAAATAATTGGGTAAGTGTTCTTAACTCAATATTAGTCAAATTACCCGAATCCATTATTGTTTTTAACATTTAATTGGTGAATTAAGTTGGAAAAGTTAGATAACCCTCTTGGTTTAATTTGAGGATTTGAGGGTCGAGTTGGTGTCGGAATTTGTTAAAATTGGTATGGTTGAACTCGTGGTTGAATGGGCGTTTATATTTTATATTTTTTATCGGGTTCCGAGATATGGACCCCACGAGAAATTTTTGAGTATAATTTAGGATTGTTTAGAGAAAATTTGTATTTTGATATAGAATTAATTCCTATAATTTGTGTTGACTGAATCAAATTAATTGTGACTAGATTTGAGTCGTTGGAAAGCTGGTACGCGCAGAATGAAATTTCTGGAGCATTGTTTATCTTGCTCGTCATTGGATTCAGCTTGTTCGAGGTAAGTAACATCTCTAATCTTGGAGCCGAGGGTATGAACCCTGATTATACATGTTATGTAAATTGTTTGGAGATGACGCACATGCTAGGTGATGGGCGTGTGGGTATGCACCCTAGAAATTGAGACTCAGTTGATTCCGTAGAGCTGTTTAGTCAATTAACTTGTATTCTTCCATGTATGTTTATGTGTTAGAGAAAGTGAGCTGTGACTCATGTTAGAAATCATGCTTAGGCAAATGTTGGTATTATTGGGACCCACTGAGGTCATTTCTACTGTTAAATTATATGTTTAAACTGTAATTTCATACTCAGTTATATTCATTCATTGCATATCATATCTCAGTCTCTGCTATTATTTATTAATACATTATTTCATCATTTTGGGCTAGTTTCATGACATTGTGAGCCTGTAACGACCCGGCCGATCGCTTTGAGAGTTATAGCCCTGATCCTCTGTTTACTACTTTCCCCGTATCTTTTTCTGCTTATGTGACTTGCCGGGAGGTTGTTGTTGTGGTTTCGAAGTGAATTAGGACACTTAGTCCCTAAACGAAATATTAAGTCATAGGATTTTGACTGTAGTTGGAACTATATGATGACGACTCTAGAATAGAGTTTCGTCAGTTCCGTTAGCTTTGTTGGGTGATTCTGGACTTAGGAGTGTGTCCAGATTATGAATTGGAGGTTCGTAGCTGATTTAGGCTTGAATTGGCGAAAGCCGAATCTTTGGAGATTTTGACCGGAAGTGGACTTTTTGATATCGGGGTCGTATTCTGATTTCGGAAGTTGGAGTAGGTCCGTAATGTCGAATATGACTGGTGTGCTAAATTTTAGGTCAATTGGACGTGATTTGATAGGTTTCGGCATCAGTTGTAGAAGTTTGAAGTTTCAAAGTTCATTAAGTTTGAATTGGAGGGTGATTCGTGTTTTATCGTTGTTTGATGTGATTTGAGGGCTCGACTATGTTCGTATGATATTTTAGGACTTGTTGGTATGTTTGGTTGAGGTCCCGGGGGCCTCGGGTGTGTTTCGGATGCCTAACGGATTGAATTTGGACTTATGCAAATAGCTGAAGTTTTATGGTTTCTGGTGTTTTCGCATCTGCGGTCGGAAGACCGCAGGTGCGGACTGGCACGTGCGGAAAGAGGAGCGCAGATGCGGATTTGGGCTGCTCAGACTGGGTTCGCAGGTGCGGATCTATTTACGCAGAAGCGGCCTCATTTCTGCGTTGGGATGGTGCGCAGGAGCGGTGAGTAGGGCTGGGCATATATCAGGTATAACCGATAGCCAGAACTGAAAAAGCTTATTGGGGTATCAGTATCGGGTTATTGGGTTAACGGTTCAATAATGGTTTAGTATTTTTTCACTATTGGATTATCGGTTCGGGCCTCGGTTTGCCCAATTTTCTTAACGGGTTAACCGATAACCCAATAAGATTTAATAAAATTATGATTTTACCCTTAAGTATATAAAAACATCTAGGGATTCTCTCTTTTTCTCTCAATTTTCCCAGCCACATTTCACTCTTCCCCATTCTTGCTGAGATGGCTCGGGATGTATTATCTATTCCTATTTCAAGTGTTGCATCCGAATGTGCATTTAGCACTGGAGGGCGTATTCTTGATTCATTTAGGAGTTCATTGACTCCTGAATTGGTGGAAGTTCTAGTGTGCCTTCAAGATTGGCTTCGAAGTGAGCCATTACCTGTAAGTGTTGAGGAAGATTTAGATGTTCTCGAGCAACATGAACAAGGTAGCAATATTTTAATTTGTTTGATTGTATATTATTTTTATAAATAGTTTATTTAATATTTTTGTTGTTTGACTTGTTAATATATATTCTATTAGATTTTGCCAAACTTGGAAACGAACCTTGCGATGATGATGTGTAGAATCTTAGATAGTTGTGAGTTAAAACTTTGGTAAGTTAATTATTCAACTTATATAATACATAGTATGTATTGGTAAGAATTTATTTGACTTAATATTTTTTTTTTTATGTTTAATAGGTGTAACCATGCCTCTACTTCGTGGTCTCAAAGCTATCTCACATGTTTGGAGTCACTATGAAAGGATTGAAGGAGGTGATGATGGATGGTGGAAAGTAAGATGTAGTCATTGTCTTCTTATTTTTTGTTATAATGCACGACAAACTAGTACTAAGTCCTTAATGAGGCATGTTGAGCGTTGTTTGGAGCGCAATTTGGTGAAGCCTGTAAGGATTGAGTAGTTATTTTCATGTTAACTTGAATTTGAACTATTAGTATTATGTTTGGACTTATTAATTTTAAGGTGAAATTGCTACTACTTTGTATTGTTATTAATATATTTGGACGACTGTTGTTGAAGAATTAGTACTATTTCAGTTGTGTTTGGACAACTGTTGAATTACTAGTACTCTTGTTGCTCTAGCTACAATTGGACTCTGAAAAAAGACATTGATTATGATTTGGCAGGAAACCAAAAAATTGTTATTTATGTTCCTGTTAACTGTTATTTCCAGCGAATTGGAGATGGAATACTATATGTGAATTCTTCTCTTTTTTTCTTAACTCTGGTGAATTGTCTTCTCTTTTTTACTTAACTCTAGATTGAGTTATCTTATCGGGTAAACCGATAATCGAATCGATAATGGTCGATAACCGATTAACCGATAATCGATAACCGATATCTTATCGGTTCGGTTATCGGTTTACCATATTTGTAAACCGATAACCGATATGCTAAACCGATAATATTCACAGCCGAACAAAACCGACCGATGCCCAACCCTAGCGGTGAGGGTCGCATGTGCAGTTCCTTGGTCGCAGGAGCGCATCTGTAGGTGCGGCGCTTCTCTCGCAGATGCGAACTTAGGGGACTTAAGTTAAGTCCACACATGCGATGGAATTTTCACAAGTGCGGCATCCCAGGTGCGATTATAGGCCGCATATGCGAAATCGCTAGGCAGAAAAGGGCCAAGTTCAAGGGTTTTATCCCATTTTCATTTTTGGGTCTTTGAGAGCTCGGATTGAGGCGATAATTCAAGGATTTTTCAGAGAGAACTTTGGGGTAATGATTCTTAACTCGTTTATGGTTATATTCCACTAATCTATAGCTGTTTTCATCATCTAATTAAGGAATTTGGTTGAGAAATTTGGGGAAAAGGTTGGAAGTTCTTCAACTAAGTTTTGAGTCTTGATTCGGATTTTGCAATCGGATTTGGATAATTTTGGTACGAGTGAACTCGTGAGTGAATGGGTGTTCATATTTTGTGACTTTTACCCGATTCCGAGACGTGGGCCCGGGGAGGCTTTTTGGGGCGATTTTCTAATTTTTTGCTTTAGCTTTGATTTCATTAATTAGATTAGTTTCTTATAGTTGTATTTATGGTATGTAATTGATTTTGGCTAGATTTGGGCCATTCGGAGTCGGATATTCGTGGAAAAGGCATTGTTACCGATTGATTGAGCTTGTTTCGAGGTAAGTGGCTTGCCTAACTTTGTGTGGGGAAAATCCCCTTAGGATTTGGTACTATTGTGATATGTGAGCGTCGTATACGTGAGGTGACAAGTACGTACACGGGCTATTTGTTGGAAAACCCAATTTATTTTACTGAGTAGTAACCTATTTTTCCTATAATTTGAGTTATACCGTTTAAATGAGTATTAGTCTGTTTTCATTCTTAATTGAGCGTTATCCAATATGTGTAGTTATCCTGTTTAGTCTAATATCGCATGTCTACATTTTTTAAGTGCTTATTTGAACTCTGTGAAGCATGCCTAGTTGATTTCCTGCTTTTCATTGTTCTTTATCAGTATAACTGTAGAAATCTTGCTGTTAACTGTCGTATTTATCGGTTTTGTCACGACTCAAAATTCATTAAAGGTCGTGATGGAATCTAACACCACTGTCAGGCAAGCCAACAATAAAAGTTTAACTTAATTATTCATTTTAATATTTTGAAATCGAATTTTCCTTCAATTAAAGAGTAAAAGATGGAATTCACAGTGTAAATAATAATATTTTTAATAATTTCAATACAGAACAACCCATAATCACCCCAAAACCCGGTGTCACAAGTGCATGAGCATCAACTAGGAATGTAAGATAAAATACAGCATCTGTCGGGAATACAAATTCGGATAGGAGAAATATAAATACTCTGAAGGAGACTCTGCCGGCTACGGGTCGTAATATGCAATGCATCTCACGTAAGTTCCCGCATGCATACACGCCTCTACTCTCACAAGGCCACTAGTCACATATGTACCTGCATAAAATGTGCAGCAAGTATAGTATGAGTAAGTAATCAACGTGTACCCAGTAAGTATCTAGCCTAACTCCGGAGGAGTAGTGACGAGGGGTCGACATCGACACTCACTAGTGGTCCAATAACATCAGGTACAGTAAAGAGGTAAGTAAATATGAGGCAGAGTAAACAAATGAGATAAACAAGTATAAATCCCCCTCTTTACGAGGAACTCAAGCTCTCCATTAGAAATTCCCTCCTTAACCGGAGCGCATATATATATATATATAGCGGATCATATCAGATAGATTGTCATAACTCAAATCTGGAAAACTCACAGATACACTGGCTTCTTGCCAAATATTACGCACGATTCCATGTGGTCATGATTTAGAAAATGCCGAGGCGTACGACCCGATCCAACATAAATATTTAAACTGTGCATTACTGAGGGTCGAACAACACGAACTATAGATGCATCTATTAAACTGCCGAGGCGAACAACCCGCTCCCATGAGAGTGTGGTACATAAATTCTGTCGAGGCGATCGACCTGATCCCATAAGAGTGAAATACATAATCCTGCAGAGGCGAACGGCCCAATCCCATTAGAATAATAAGCTTTGGCGGGTCCTTGACCCCACTCACGAATAAACGTGTGAGTTATAATTTCTTCAACAAAATCCTTTCAATGAAGTATATATATATCACTGAAACATGCCGTAAGAGGAGTAAAGTTATTCGGTGACTAATCATGAACTCGTGAAGTCTCTACAATAGTAAGTCTAGTCTAAAGTAGAAATGTAAAACAGAGGAATTTACTAGGCGGGAGAATGCTCAAATAGTGCAGCTACATCATGATGTGAACCTAAGCCTACCCGGACAATAACATGAATGTAGCTACGTACGGGCTCTCGTCACCCCGCGCGTACGTAGCCCCCCCCACAACAAGTAGCACACATCAATATACAACACCTAGGGGTATTTTCCCCCTCACAGAGTTAGACAGGAGACTTACCTCGTCTCAAAGCTTACTTTCCGGTCTAAAATTGTGCCTTAAATCCTCAACTCGGTGCCAAAGGATCGAAGCTAGACAAATGTTATATAAAATAGTCAATACATGCTCAAGAGTTCACATCTTAGCTAACTAAAGTGATTTTCCAACCCAAATTGAGGAATTCCTAAAATTCACCCCAGGGCCCACGTGCCCGGATTCCGAACATTTTCGAAGATAACCACTACCCATAACATCATAAACTCAAATATATGATTTGTTCTCAATTCCATGCCCTAATTCGTGTTCCAAATCCAAAAGTATAAAATTCTAGGTTTTCTACCAAAATCCAAAATCTTCACTAATTTTCCATGAATTTCCATGTTAAAATCTATATATAATCCAAGTATTTAACTTGCAATAGGTGGGAATCACTTACCTTGACATTTAGATGATGAAAATCTCCTCTTCAAAAGCTCCAAATATCGCCCAACCAAGAGAGAAATGAGTGAAATGGGCTAAATCCCGCTTTTTAAAACATTCTTCCCAGCACAGTTCGTGATACCTTCAGGTCTCGCGTTCGCGATGACTTTAGGCCCTACTACTTCGCGTTCACGGTTGAAGCTTTGCATTCGTGAAGGTTAAATGACTCCAGGCCCTCGCTCCCTCTCTCTTCTTCGCGTTCGCGTAGCCTTGGTTGCGTTCGCGTAGCCTTGGTCGCATTTATGAAGGCCTTCCCAGCTACTGCCTCACGTTCGCGTCCACTGCCTCGCATTTGCGAAGGCCAAATCCCAGCAGCCTCAAAGTTCCTCTTCGCGAACTCGTGACTCCCTTCGCGTTCGCGAAGAAGGAAAACCAGATACCAACAACAACAGTTCCAAAACAGCTCAAATTGATCCAAAACCACCCCGAAACACACCCAAGATCCTCGGGACCCCGTCCAATCACACCAACCAGTCCCATAACATAACACGGACCTGATCGAGGCCTCAAATCATATCAAACAACATCAAAATCATGAATCGCACCCCAATTCAAGCTTCATGAACTTTAGGACTTCAAACTTCTACATTCGATGCAGAAACCTATCAAATCATATCCGATTGACCTCAAATTTTGCACAACAGTCACATTCAACATTACGGACCTACTCCAATTACCGGAATCGGAATCCGACCCTGATATCAAAAAGTTCGCTCCCGGTCAAACTTCTCAAAAACCTTCAAACTTCTAACTTTCGCCAAATGACCCCGAAATGACATGCGGACCTCCAAATCCACTTCCGGACGCGCTCCCAATACCAAAATTACCATATGGAGCTATTCCAAGACTCGGAATCCCAAACGGAAATTGATAATATTGAAATGCACCTCAACTCAAATTTATGAAAATTTTCCAAAATGCCAACTTCCATAATAGGTGCCGAAACGCTCCCGTGTCATCCAAAACCCAATCCGGACATACGCCCAAGTCCAAAATCATCATACAAACCTGTTGGAGCCTTCCAATCCCGATTCCGAGGTCGTTTACTCAAAAGCAAACCTTAGCCAACTCTTCCAACTTAAAGCTTCTGGAATTAGGATTTTCTCACCAAATCAACTCTGAACTTTCACGAAACTCAATTCCGACCACACATACAAGTCATAATACCTGAAGTGAAGTTGCTTATGGCCTCAAACTGCCGAACGACGCGCTAGATCTCAAAACGACCGGCGGGTTGTTACATTCTCTCCCACTTAAACATACGTTCATCCTCGAATGTGCTACGAACTGCTCTGGAGTTGTTTGAAATCACTGTTTAACACCTCGTGCACCTACCCGTGCTACCAGCACCCAGTTGAGCACATTGGCTCGAGCAAATATGAAGATTCTCTCTTTTATTTAGTCAAGTTAGCCTTGGAGCCAAATTCCAACATCTGAAATTCTCTACCAGGTCTGTTCCCAACATACGAACACTGTATCAATCACTACACACTGCACAAAACACGATTGTATACCCTTACTGAATTCTTACCATGCACCGCGTAATTTATTTGCCCAAGGCAATCTTTCCAAAACACAACAACTAAAATTTCCACTGACTCAAAGCCCGTAGTGTACCTCATGACCAATTAAGCCTTGCTTTAACTCTCGCAATACTGCCACGACAGAGAAGATGTGTAGAAATCATAACCACCTGCCGAATCACAATTTGTGGAGTCTCTCCTCATTCTGGACCGAATAACAATATTTACCCTTTAATATACTTCATATAAATCTGAGCGCACTGATCCCAGATCCAATAATCTCGTCTCACCTAGTACAAGCTGCTCAGGCAATAAGCCACCTCAGACACTACCAAAAGTCTCATATAATGCCACAATGTGCCAACAAGCTATCAACTCAAATGTGATACAGAAGGAAATGAACTCTGGAAAGATCTACTCAACCCACACAACTAATTTAAACAACCGAAAAGATGTTATGAACCTTCCTGAGGAAACGAGAAGCAAAACACACAATAATAGATATGGGAAACTGTACTCAATATCACACTATTGCGGCGTGCAACCCGATCCAACCATGATACTCATGGCGGCGTGCCACCCGATCCAAATAACATATCCGTGGCGGCACGCCACCCGATCCACACATAATAATCTAAGGAAAATACACATCGAGCCGTAATGTTTATACTCATGAAATGCGAAGATCGACCATAAGCACACCAAGTGCATAATACAAATCCTGGGGAGACGGCTAGCATCATGCGCTATAAAACTCAAGCACAACTAAGGTGGAATAAATGACCCATATCTCGAGAGCCATCCTGCACTCACAATACTACAAATTACACGGGATCTCAACACGAGAGCGAATAATCAAACCGCCTCACAACCCACAAGGCACAATAGAGATTACACGAAATGGATGACGACAGAAATAACATCCAAGACCTGAAAATTCCTCTGTAAACAACGCTAAGCTGAAATGAAGCACATCCGGTCTGATATAGAGCCCATATTCACCTTTAGATCCATCCACGGACCTCAAGACGATTCTGACTGTACCGCACTGGGCTAATAACCTCTCAAGGATCCACACAAACCCTTTTTTCCCATAACACACAAGAACAATTATCAATCCGGAATAAACATCTACAGCTCGCAACCAAATGAATAGAGTGCCTTCCGGGCCTAAACTCTCACATTAGCGATAGCACCATAATCTCCACACTTGGTTTCAATCTTTAATCAATCAAGTGACTACATGTCACCCTTATATAATCTTCCGGTGGGATACGCTCCAACGACCTTCCGCACCAGGTAACAAAGTCTGCACATCCATACCGTCGGCCATACAATGTCGTAAAGCAAATCGAAAATCTGCAAATCAATACATAAAGACCCTTACGCAGGACACCGATCTCAGGTGACGCTAAAGACAATACCAGCTTACTCTAAATGTCTGAATTCTTTCCTGCTCATACAAGCTCGTAACATTCTTGTTAACACCGAACCTCAGCTTCCAATTTCCTATGACGCTCTCTGCACCTAACATGCCAATAAGTGAGAGTACCAGAATTCCATAATAACCCCTGATCCACTAATAGAATAAACACTTCATCATATAGAAATCTTTTACTTAGCTCATTTCAGAAGAACCAATGCAACACACAACTAAATTCTTAAACCGCAGGAAATACAACCCCAAGTAGTGGTCTAAACCACCATGACCCTTCCAGGATCCATCTACACATAACATGCCATAACAACTTGAATGCCTCCAAGTAAAATCAATTACGGTAGCCGTCAAGCCTTGCATGTACTGCCACAACCACCAGTAAAACTTAATACAATGAAGGAACTAATCATTGCCACATCATGCCGAATCAACCATTGCTAACCGATCCGACATCTCCTAGTTTACTCTGGACTTGCCTTAGGAATAATAATAGCTCCATTCAAAACATGACGAACCCAATTTGCGCTCATCCGGAAGGACCCTATTTCCTAAGACCACATTGTCTCAAAACCTACAAACCATCTCATACCCTCCTTGTGCGCGCGTCTTCAACTGGTACACCCATTCTGATATTTCCTTTATGAATCCGAAGTTATTTTCTTCCATTCCTCCAATGCTACACCACAGGCCGAAGATAACATAGAACACTCCAAGCCCTTTTCCTAATCCGCTGCAAAACCTCGGTACTTAACCATACTACGGACTCGAAATCCTTAGACATCGCACTTTAACATTTTGAGTCCACTAGGACCGTTGCTGAGAGTCACCCACTCCGACTTGGTCCCAATTATAATCAACTCCAAGGCTCTGCTAGCACATAAATCACTATCTCAAAGAAGCACCTGGCTGAATCACTTTCCTCGCACATCACATCTACACGAAGCATAAACTCTGAGTCTTCCCTAAACCTGAACATGAATCGATAAGGCCAATTATATCACACATATTCCTCAGATCCTTTGCTCAAATCACCACTGATGTTATCTTTCCTTAGTCGTAATAACCCACCAATATGCCGATAACCAGAAACCTCATAAGTAGACAACCATGCAATCCAATCGTAGGCGGTGGGGCTCTCCCACTTAGCTTGAGGTTACCATTACATGACCCTGGAACCTACCAAGATTCCCTCTTCCTCACTGACATGACCTCGCGTAGTCGACCCGCCAAATTCCTCGAAATCTTCCTGTTAAACATTTCATGAACGCTCTGAATCCCTAGCCACATTCACATGTTCGACCTCTTACTGGGTAGCTAGTAGAATTCTTCGCAGAAGTCAACACCACGCAACCGCTAACCTGCTCACATGAGATAACCAACCTATGGAAATTTCTATGTTGACATCTTCCAACAACACTGCTCTGGGTACAATTGCTACGAAATCAATAAGCCATTCTAAGCCCGTGCTCCTCCACCAGCTGTGCAAGTCCGTTCACTCCCCATTGACATCAACTACATGTGTGACAATATATTCCAATCCAAAGTCATGTTGCATCCCTCTTCATATCAGGCAACTCCTTCATGTCGTATCCAATCTTCCTCAGTATAGCAGCCAATATTCCAAATTAGTCTATAGACCCAGTCACTGTCCACCATAAATCCCACATCTCTCTAAACTTTCCCCAAGGTGTGCAACTATCCTACCATAGAACCCATATGCTACTCTAACACTCTCCCACTTTGGTCAAACCCTCTCCTTTAAGCAACTACCTGACTCCTGTTTCTTACACCTGACCTTCTAGAAATTTAACCACCGCAAAACGCCTCCCACATGTCCTTCCTCATCCTTCGCTGCCCAGTTGTTGCCTTAAATCAAAAATCCATCTCTGTAGCATCTAGATCAATAAATAGCTACCAACTTTAAACCTCCTCGAAGATCATCTTTCTCGAGCCATCAACACTAGGAACACTGATTCTATTCTGAACCACTGCACACCGCAATTTCTGACACCCGCTTCCCCGGCACCATTTCACAATACCCCGCCCCAAAGGCGAATTGAAGAAAACCATAATACCGACGAACTTAGCACATTCAACAAGGACAATGGCACCACATCATAGATGAAAATTCCACCACGCTCGAAAACACCAAGTCTCGTTATTCCGTCAACCCAAATCTGAACATTCTTAGTCCAATTGCCTTTCCTCCACCGGAAATAAAATACTGAATCTCTGAATCATGCACTGAGTAAAACCTCCTTTCAGGTTATTCACTACCTCGACGCCTAGACAAACATCCTACCATTACATCATTACTGTGCGATAACAGCTTACGAACATCATGGCAACCTACGCATAGCCTCAAAACCATCAGAAATACAGCTACTGAGCTGAAATGACAGAACACCCTTCTGCAAGAAGACAATAATAACTTACTCGAATGCGCAGGGAGACACATCTTGCACCACCTCTGCAGTACCATTAAAATTCTTCAATTCCCAATTGATAACAAGCGCTTCGCATTGCATAAGATTGAATAAAAAAGAAATGAAGGCATAAGCCTCAAAGGTATCAAATTGCACGATGAGGAATCAAGAAGGGAAGTGCTCCTAACAGTCAGTAGCCTCTCAAAGATAAGTACAGACATCTCCATACCGATCTGCAAAACTCTACTAGACTTGCTCATGATTCGTGAGACCTAAGTGAAACTAGTGCTATGATATTATGCTGTCACGACCCAAAATCCATTAAAGGCCGTGATGGTGCCTAACACCACTGTCAGGCAAGCCAACAATAAAAGTTTAACTTAATTATTCATTTTAGTATTTTGAAATCGAATTTTCCTTTAATTAAAGAGTAAAAGATAGAATTCACAGTGTAAACAATAATATTCTTAACAATTTCAATACAAAACAACTCATAATCACCCCAAAACCTGGTGTCACATGTGCATGAGCATCAACTAGGAATGTAAGATAAAATACAGCATCTGTCGGGAATACAAATTCGGACAGGAGAAATATAAATACTCTAAAAGAGACTCTGTTGGTTGCGGGTTGTAATATGGAATGCAACTCACGTAAGTCCCCCCATGCATACACGCCTCTGCTCTCACAAGGCCACTAGTCACATATGTACCTGCACAAAATATGCAACAAGTGTAGTATGAGTACGTAATCAACGTGTACCCAATAAGCATCTAGCCTAACCCTGGAGGAGTACTGACGAGGGGTCGACATCGACACTCACTAGTGGTCCAATAACATCAGGTACAGTAAAAAGGTAAGTAAATATGAGGCAGAGTAAATAAATGAGATAAACAAGTATAAATCACGTGGTACAAATCCCCCTCTTTATGAGGAACTCAAGCTCTCCATTAGAAATTCCCTCCTTAACCGGAGCATATATATAGATATAGTGGATCTCATTAGATAGATTGTTATAACTCAAATCGGGAAAAATCACAGATACACTGGCTTCTTGCCAAATATTATGCACAATTCCATGAGGTCATGAATTAGGAAATGCCAAGGCGTACGGCCCTATCCAACATAAATATTTAAATTGTGCACCGCCGAGGGTCGAACAACACGAATCATAGATGCATCTATTAAACTGCGGAGGCAAACAACCCGCTGCCATGAGAGTGTGGTACATAAATCCTGCTAAGGTGATCGGCCCGATCCCATAAGAGTGAAATACATAATCCTGCCGAGGCGAACGGCCGGATCCCATTAGAATAAGAAGCTTTGACGGGTCCTTGACCCCACTCACGAATAAACATGTGAGTTGTAATTTCTTTAACAAAAACCATTCAATGAAGTATATATATCACGGAAACATGCCGTAAGAGGAGTAAAGTTATTTGGTGACTAATCATGAACTCGTGAAGTCTCTATAATAGCAAGTCTAGTCTCAAGTAAAAATTTAAAACAATGGAATTTACTAGGCGAGAGAATGCTCAAATAGTGCAGCTACATCATGATGTGAACCTAAGCCTACTCGGACAATAACATGAATGTAGCTACGTACGGTCTCTTGTCACTTAGCGCATACGTAGCCCCCCCACAATAAGTAGCACACATCAATATACAACACCTAGGGATATTTTCCCCCTCACAGAGTTAGACAGGAGACTTACCTCGTCTCAAAGCTTACTTTCCGGTCTAAAATTGTGCTTTAAATACTCAACTCGGTGCCAAACGATCAAAGCTAGTCAAATGTTATATAAAATAGTCAATACATGCTCAAGAGTTCACATCTTATCTAATTAAAGTGATTTTCCAACCCAAATTGAGGAATTCCTAAAATTCACCCCCGGGCCCACGTGCTTGGATTCCGAAAATTTTTAAAGATAACACTACCCATAACATCATGAACTCAAATATATGATTTGTTCTCAATTCCATGTCCTAATTCGTGGTCCAAATCCAAAAATATAAAATTATAGGTTTTCTACCAAAATCCAAAATCTTCACTAATTTTCCATGAATTTCCATGTTTAAATCTATATATAATCCAAGTATTTAACTTGCAACAGGTGGGAATCACTTACCTTGAAATAGATGATGAACTTCTCCTGTTCAAAAGCTCCAAATATTACCCAACCAAGAGAGAAATGAGTGAAATGGGCTAAATCTAGCTTTTTAAAATATTCTGCCCAGCACAGTCGCTCCTTCTTCCCGTTCGCGACCAAAGCCTCGCGTTCGCGATGCCTTCAGGCCCTACAACTTCGCGTTCGCAGTTGAAGCTTCACGTTTGTGAAGGCTAAATGACTCCAGGCCCCCGCTCCCTCTCTCTTCTTCCCATTCGCGTAGCCTTCGTCGCGTTCGCGAAGGCCTTCCCAGCTACTACCTCGCATTCGCGTCCACTGCCTCGCGTTCGCGAAGGCCAAATCCCAGCAACCTCAAAGTTCCTCTTCGCGAACACATGACTGACTTCGCGTTCGTGAAGAAGGAAAACCAGATACCAACAACAGCAGTTCCAAAACAGCTCAAATTGATCCAAAACCACCCCGAAACACACCCGAGGTCCCCGGGACCCCGTCCAATCACACCAACCAGTCCCATAACATAACACGGACCTGCTCGAGGCCTCAAATCACATCAAACAACATCAAAATCATGAATCGCACCCCTAATTCAAGCTTCATGAACTTTAGGACTTCAAACTTCTACATTTGATGCCGAAACATATCAAATCACGTTCGATTGACCTCAAATTTTGCACACCAGTCACATTCGACATTACGGACCTACTCAACTTTCAAAATCGGAATCCGACCCAGATATCAAAAAGTACGCTCCCAGTCAAACTTCTCAAAAACTTTCAAACTTCTAACTTTTGCCAAATGACCCCAAAATAACCTACGGACCTCCAAATCCACTTCCGGACGCGCTCCCAGTACCAGAATCACCATACAGAGTTATTCCTAGACTCAGAATCTCAAATAGACATTGATAATATTGAAGTGCACCTCAACTTAAATTTATGAAATTCTTCCAAAATGCCAACTTCCACAATAGGCACCGAAACGCTCTCGGGTCATCCAAAACCCGATCCGGACGTACGCCCAAGTCCAAAATCATCATACGAACCTGTTGGAACCTTCCAATCCTAATTCTAAGGTCGTTTACTCAAAAAGCAAACCTTAGACAACTCTTCCAACTTAAAGCTTCTGGAATTAGGACTTTCTCTCTAAATCAACTCCGAAATTTCCCGAAACTCAATTCCGACCACACTACAAGTCATAATACCTGAAGTAAAGCTGGTCATGGCCTCAAATCGCCGAACGATGTGCTAGATCTCAAAACAACCGGTCAGGTCATTACAAGTTTGAGTTGTGTGTTTACTTTTGAGACTACGAGGCGGTTTCTCTGAAGTTCTCCCTGCATATTTACTTTTGAGACTATGAGGCGGTACTTCGGGAGCTCTCCCTGCACATTTATCTTTTGAGACTATGAGGTCTTACCTCGGGAGTTCTCCCTGCATATTTTCTTTTGAGACTACGAGGCGGTACCTCGGGAGTTCTTCCTGTATATCTACTTTTGAGACTACGAGGCGGTACCTCGGGAGTTCTCCCTGCTCATTTACTTTTGAGACTACGAGGCGGTACCTTGAGAGATCTCTTTGCTTCTTTACTTCGGGACTACGAGACGGTATCTCGGGAGATACCCTGTTGTTTACCCCTATGTTGTACTGCTATTTTTTCTTTGTTTTCCTTATGTTAAACTCCAGTCTCTTAATATACTGTTATATTCCCCTACTATATTTATTATATACTAGTGGGCCTGACCTGACCTCATCACTACTCGACCGAGGTTATGTTTGGCACTTACTGGGTACCGTTGTGGTGTACACATGCTACTCTTTTGCATATATTTTTTGTGTGCAGATCTAGGTACTTCTTATCAGCCCCGCTATTAGCTGAGAGTGCTTGCTACTGTACGGTAGACTTCAAGGTATATCTGCCGCGTCCGTAGACCTAGGAGTCCGCCCTCTATTCTCCCCTATGTCAAACACTTCCTATATTCCTTTTATTAGACTCTGATGTATAGAGATGCTATTTTCCTTCAGTAGCTTGTGACTTACGATGTTTCGGGTTTTGGAAAGACTGTGTATTTATAGAGTATTGGTTATTGTACATGTCGAGCGGCATTGTTACTAGTTATTCAGTTATCCATTGCTGTTATTTGCCAAGTTATTTCCATAATTTGTTAGGCTTACCTAGTCGTAGAGACTAGGTGCCGTCACGACTTTATACGGAGAGAGTTTTGGTCGTCACAAGTTGGTATCAGAGATCTAGATTCATACGTGTCATGAGTCATAAGCCGGTTTATTAGAGTCTCGCAGATCGGTACGGAGATATCTGTACTTATCTTCGGGATTCTATGGAATTGTTAGGAAAAATTTCACTTCTTTGATTCCTTGTCGTGCGAAATTGTTGACTTCGAAATTCTAAACTTTTGTATTCTATTCTCTCACAGATGGTGAAGACACGTACATGCAGATCTGATGACCAGGCACCCGCGCCCCCTACTAGAGCCGCGAGAGGCCGAGGACGTCCACGTGGTGCAGCCAGAGCACCTGCACGCGCTGCCACAGAGGAACCCCCAGTAGCTCCAGCCGGAGGGAAGACACCTGAGATACCTGTTGTTGCACCAGCCCTCCAAGAGACTCTAACCCAATTTTTGAGCATATTCAGTACCTTAGCTCATGCTGGATTGATTCCACTTGCTCCTGCCACATCTCAGGCCGGGGGAGGAGCATAGACTCCCCTCGTCGGTACCCTAGAGCAGCGAGTTCTGGTAGACCAGGATCCAGAGATCATACTAGTGCAGCCGATAGCTCCAGTTCAGCCTAAGGTTAGGGCAGCAGTTTTTGAGGCAGAGCAGCTCAGACTTGAGAGGTACAAGAAGTACCACCCTCCTACCTTCAGCGGATTGGCTACAGATGATGCTCAGGGTTTTCTGGAGGAGTGTCATCGTATTCACCATACTATAGGCGTAGTGGAGATGAGCGGGGTTTCTTTTACCACATTCCAGCTTAGAGGAGCAGCCTATCAGTGGTGGCGTGCTTATGAGTTGAGTAGTCCGGCTGAGGCAGCTTCACTTACATGGACTCAGTTCTCGGATATGTTTTTGAGAGAGTATGTCCCTTAGAGCCTCAGGGACTCATGGCGCACAGAGTTTGAGCAGTTGCACCAGGGTGCTATGACTGTGTCAGAGTATGCAGTTCGCTTAAGTGATTTGGCCCGACATGCACCTGCCTTAGTTGCCACAGTTCGAGAGAGGGTTCGACGGTTTATTGAGGGTCTCCATCCTAGCATCCGGAGTAGTATGGCTAGGGAATTGGAGATGGATATTTCTTATCAGCAGGATTGTGGGTATTGCCAGGAGATTCGAGGGCATGTTCACCCAGGATAGAGAGGAGAGGGAGGCCAAGAAGTCTCGAGAAGCTGGTTATTATTCTGGAGCTCGTGCCCCAGCAGCTCACCATGGTAGGGGCTATGGGAGTCGCCCCGTTCATTCAGCTCTTCCAGCCGCCAGTGGTATTCCAGTCCCTTCTAGGCCCCTGGAGCCTTATTATGCACTGCCAGTGTCTAGTGTGCCTCCTGCATGGGGTGCTTTTAGCGGTCAGTCCAACAGACTTGGCCCGAGCTAGTCACAGCAGCCATGCTCTCTGAGAGCATGTTTTGAGTATGGCGACACTCGCCATATGGTGAGGGATTTCCCCAGACTTAGGAGGGGTGCACCTCCACATACTTCTCAGTTACCACATGCTCCACCAGGTCCTCAGGATATGATTCCAGCACCAGCTACTGCCCCACATGCTCAACCAGCTCGAGGTGGAGGTCGGGGAGGTCGAGGTCTCCCTAGAGAGGGAGGCCAGGCCAGATATTATGCTCTTCCGGCTCGTACAAAGGCAGTTTCTTCCAACTCTATCATTACAGGTATTGTTCCGGTCTGACATAGAGACGCGTCAGTCTTATTTGATCCAGGCTCTACATATTCCTATGTGTCCTCTTATTTTGCTCCATATTTGGGCGACCATGTTTCTATGCTCCGGAAGTATCATGGTGATCCGTCTCATGTGGTGGATTTTAGCTCAGTTTAGTTGGACAAGGATCTATTTTATATTGAGGAGCCAGAGGCTATTTTGGACAGGCAGGTTCAAAAGCTGAGTTCAAAGAACATTGCTTCCGTGAAGGTTCAGTAGAGGGGTTAGCCGGTCAAGGAGGTGACTTGGGAGACCGATCAGGATATGCGTAGCCGTTATCCTCATCTTTTTACCACTTCAAGTATGTCTCTATACACGTTTGAGGATGAACGATTATTTTAAGAGGGGGAGGATGTAACAACCCGGCCGATCTTTTTGAGAGTTATAGCCCCGATCCCCTATTTACTGCTTTCCCCGTATCGTTTTCTGCTTATGTGACTTGCCAGGAGGTTGTTGTTGTGGTTTCGGAGTGAATTGGGACACTTAGTCCCTAAACGGAAGCTTAAGCCTTAGGATTTTGACTGTAGTTAGAACTGTGTGAAGACGACTCTGGAATAGAGTTTCGTCGGTTCCGTTAGCTCTGTTGGGTGATTCAGTACTTAGGAGCATGTCCGGATTGTGAATTGGAGGTCCGTAGCTGATTTAGGCTTGAATTGGCGAAAGTTAAATTTTTGGAGATTTTGACCGGAAGTAGATTTTTTGATATCGGGTTCGTATTCCGATTCAGGAAGTTGGAGTAGGTCTGTAACGTTGAATATGACTTGTGTGCAAAATTTGAGGTCAATCGAACATGATTTGATAGGTTTCGGCATGAGTTGTAGAAGTTTGAAGTTTCAAAGTTCATTAAGTTTGAATTGGAGGGTGATTCGTATTTTTAGCATTGTTTGATGTGATTTGAGGGCTCGACTAAGTTCGTATGGTGATTTAGGACTTGTTGGTATGTTTGGTTAAGGTTTCGGGGGCCTCGGGTGTGTTTCAGATGCTTAATGGATTGAATTTGGACTTATGCAAATTGCTGAAGTTTTCTGGTGTCTGATTTTTTCGCACGTGCGGTGGGGAGACCGCAGGTGCGAACTCGTACATGTGGAAGGAGGAGCGCAGATGCGGATTTGGGCAGCCTAGACTGGGTTCGCAGGTGCGGATCTATTTGCGTAGAAGCGGCCTCGCTTCTGCGGTGGGATGGTGTGCAGGAGCGATGAGGGTCGCAGGTGCGGTTCCTTGGTCGCAGGAGCACATCCGCAGGTACGGCACTTCTCTCGCAGATGTGGACCCATGGGACTTAAGTTAAGTCTGCACCTGCGATGGAATTTCTGCAGGTGCGGCATCGCAGGTACGGTTATAGGCCGCAAATGTGAAATCGCTAGGCAGAAAAGGGCCAAGTTCGAGGGTTTTATCCCATTTTCATTTTTGGGTCTTTGAGAGCTCGGATTGAGGCGATAATTCAAGGATTTTTCAAAGAGAACTTTGGGGTAATGGTTCTTAACTTGTTTATGGTTATATTCCACTAATCTATAGTTATTTTCATCATCTAATTAAGGAATTTGGTTGAGAAATTTAGGGGAAAAGGTTGGAAGTTCTTCAACTACGTTTTGGGTCTTGATTCGTATTTTGATATCGGATTTGGATAATTTTAGTACGAGTGAACTCGTGAGTGAATGGGTGTTCATATTTTTTTACTTTTACCCGATTTCGAGATGTGGGCCCGAGGAGACTTTTTGGGGCGATTTTCTAATTTCTTGCTTTAGCTTTGATTTCATTAATTAGATTAGTTTCTTATAGTTGTATTTATGGTATGTAATTGATTTTGATAGATTTGGGCCATTCGGAGTCGGATATTCATGGAAAAGACATTGTTACCAATTGATTGAGCTTGGTTCGAGGTAAGTGGCTTGCCTAACCTTGTGTGAGGGAATTCCATTAGGACTTGGTACTGTTGTGATATGTGAGCGCCGTGTACGTGAGGTGACGAGTACGTACACGGGCTATTTGTTGTAAAACTCGATTTATTTTACTAAGTAGTAACATGTTTTTCCTTTAATTTGAGTTATACCGTTTAAATGAGTATTAGTCTGTTTTCATTCTTAATTGAGCTATTCCAATATGTGTAGTTATCCTGTTTAGTATGATATCGCATGTCTACGTGATTTATCTGCTTATTTGAACTCTGTGAAGCATGCCTAGTTGATTTCCTGCTTTTCCTTGTTCTTTATCAGTATAACTGTAGAAATCTTGCTGTTAACTATCGTATTTATCAGTTTGAGCTGTGTGTTTACTTTTGAGACTACGAGGCGGTTCCTCGGGAGTTCTCCCTGCATATTTACTTTTGAGACTACGAGGCGGTACCTCGGGAGTTCTCCCTGCATATTTACTTTTGAGACTACAAGGTTGTACCTCGGGAGTTCTCCCTGCACATTTACTTTTGAGACTACGAGGGAGTTCTCCCTGCACATTTACTTTTGAGACTACGAGGCCGTACCTCGGGAGATCTCTTTGCTTCTTTACTTCGGGACTATGAGATGGTATCTCGGGAGATCCCCTGTTGTTTACCCCTGTGTTGTACTGCTATTTTTGCCGTGTTTTCCTTTTGTTAAACTCCAGTCTCTTAATATACTGTTATATTCCCCTGCTTTATTTATCATATACCAATGGGCCTGACCTGACCTCGTCACTACTCGACCGAGGTTAGGCTTGGCACTTACTGGGTACCGTTGTGGCGTACTCATGATACTCTTTTGCACATGTTTATTGTGTGCAGATCTAGGTACTTCTTATTAGCCCTGTTATTAGCTGAGAGTTCTTCCTGTTGTACGGAGACTTCAAGGTACATCTGTCGCGTCCGCAGACCTAGGAGTCCCCCTCTATTCTACCATATGTCAAACACTTCCTGTATTCCTTTTATTAGACTCTGGTGTAGAGAGATGCTATTTTCCTTTTGTAGCTTGTGACTTACGATGTTCCGGGTTTTGGGAAGACTGTGTATTTATAGAGTATTGGTTATTGTACATGTTGAGCGGCATTGTTACTAGTTATTTAGTTATCCATTGCTGTTATTGCCAAGTTTTACTTTCGTTTTGTTATTTCCGCAATTTGTTAGGCTTACCTAGTAGTAGAGACTAGGTGTCGTCACGATATTATACGGAGGGAGTTTGGGTCGTGACCGAGCCCGAGAGACTGGAGAGATTGATGACTGAGTGAGGTCGAGGGCCTGATTGTGAGGATAATTATAGGATCGGGCTGCACGCCGCAGCAGGCCAGATTGGCTTATTATAGCACGTTAGTTGTCTGTGCAACACGTGAGTTATCCGTGCGGATCCAGATATTTATACTATAGCACATAAGTGGTCCGTGCAGCATGTGAGTTGTCCGTGCGGATCCAGATATTGATTTAATAGCACGCGAGTTGTATGTGCATATTATAATGCTTGGGCTGAAGGAGCTCCTCTGGAGTCTGTACACACCCCAAGTGAGCACATGTACCTATTGAGTGTGAGTGCCGAGTACCGAGCGATTGAGAGGATTAAGTGACTGTGAGGACTGAGTGACTGTGAGGACTGAGTGAACTGATACTCTGAGAGTATGCATATGGATTTATTACTGAGTTGCATCGCATTGACATGCACACTTGACATACAGGCATAGAGATGCATTTTTCCTCATGATGTACGATATTGCGTCATTCATGACTTCACATACTCATTGATATGTAGGCATAGAGATGTATTTTTCTCATGCCATTTGAAAATGAAACATCCTATCTATTGTTGAAACGTTTTTAGGAAAAATCACAGTTTTACAAAACATACTCATATTTTGGTTATTTCGGTAAATGATTCGGGTTTTCACTGATATACTTGAAAAGCAGGCCTATTTTTCTGGAACTGTGAACGAGCTGAGCATTTTATCTCTGAGCTACTTCTTTTATTAATTCTATTATGTTGTTATGAACTGTTGTTGGCTATTGGTGTTGGACCCTGACCTTTGTTCCATCTCGTCACTACTTTCAACCTAAGGTTAGGTTTGTTACTTATTGAGTACATGGGGTCGGTTGTACTCATACCACACTTCTGCACCTTACGTGGAGATATTGGATGCTGATGCTGCTGTGATCGATGGGAGATGGATTTGAAGATGTACTTGTGTTCCGGTCATAGCTACCTCTTGTTCATGATAGCCTTAGATTTATAAAAAAAATGTGTTTATGTATATTTCGAACATATAATGTATTTATTTCATACCAGCTTGTAAATTCTATTCTTAGAAGCTCATGATTTGTACTACCGGTCCTTAGGGAGTGTATTAGAGTCATTTAAATATTATTGGAATTGGATAGGTATTAGTTGGCTTACCTAGCAAGTTGGGTTAGGTGCCATCACGACATGTGAGATTTTGGGTCATGACAAGGTGGTATCAGAGCTCTAGGTTCATAGGTTCTACAAGTCATGAGCAAGTGTCTAGTAGAGTCTTGCGGATCGGTATGATGACGTCCATACTTATCTTCGAGAGGCTACATGGCATTTAGGATAATTTCTCATCTTTCTTTCCTTATCGTGCGAAATTGATTCAGCTTGAAACATAACTTTTTGAATTCCTTCCATGCATTTATGTGCGCATGTGAGCGCTCGGTATCAGCTGTACATCGTTGGCTTGTGATTCCATGAGCGAGGTTCAAGATGTGTATTCTGTGTTTTGGTGATGGGCCAGTCTGGAGGACTTGAGGCCATGTTTGGACCGTAGCTTAGGCTAGGTAGTTTTATTTGTAACTTGTATATTTGGATTCATATGTTTGGTAGTGTCCCTATGTGTGGAGCTTGTGGCTAGACGAGCGATCGAATGGCTATACGATAAGTATGATGTGACTGCGGGATGTGTTAAGATGGTTTGAATGTGACGAGAAGTGTTTCCTTGGAATGTAAAGAGGGACATTGGGTGCTTGATTTTCATTTGATGTGATGTACGGTCTCGAATTGTGAGTGTGTTAAAGGATCTGTCATGCAGTTTAATTGTGGAACGAATTAGATTTTCATGTTGTGTTGCTGAGTTCAAACTTAGAAAGATTAAGTTATTGCATAGTAATTGTGGCTGCGAAAGGGTATTACAAGGTATCAATTCGAGGATAAACATGTAGGTTATCTCCTGCGGAGTAATCTACATAGGTGTGTTCCTTAAAATGTTGAGTGGAGAGTTTCTTTTCTACCAGTGGGGTGTATGTGTTGAGATTTGAATTTGAATCTAGTTGAGAAAGTTGACTTGACTGTCACGAGAATGGAGGCGAGTTTAGTAGATAAATTGAGGTACTTTATGGTTTGTGTTACCTGAGCTTGTGAAGAATTTTGTTGAATTGACTGTGGGATTATGACAATAGTAGAGTATGGGTATGGCGAGTTATCAGATGTTTGGTTATATGGCTTTGAGCCAAGTGGGGGAGCCTGCTATTGACAATTCAATTTTATGGTTATATGTTAAAGTTTTGTTTTGGTCTGAGGCATACTTGTGGATTTGTTATGACCTGCATTGTTTGAGATCGAGGATGACTCGAGTGAGGAAATTCCTGGATACGAGTTATATTGTACTTTATGAGTATATGAAAATCATGGGATGAGTGAGTTGTTATTTATGAAGGATGTAGTGCGCACGAAGTATGAATTTGATTGGTGGTGTCAAGGTAGGGTTACTTCTTTAGGTGTTGTTGTAATAAGGGGGCATGTATCTTTCGGCCCATTTGGGTGGTGCAATTTGGATTTGAGCACAGTGGGTGACTCTCGAGAAGGTTCTAATGGATTCAAAAATGTATAAGTGGCAATTGAAAATTTTTTGAATTCGTATATCGCTAGACTCAGTTATTTACATTGAATGGTGTCGGGACTTGCGATAATTCTGTATGACTATAGATTCTATATTTCAGTATAATAAAGGAAAGAGGAACCGTTTTAAATTCACATAAGGTCTTCCAGAGTGGGTGTCTCAATTGTGGTATTTATGGGGTGCTTAAGAAGAATACAACGGCTTATGGGCCTTAGGGAGGTGTGGTTTTATGTTAGGGTGTCTTGTAGTGAGCTTTGGGTAAGGATCGTAGTGTACTGACAAGCAGAAGTGTCAACTTGAGGATATTTCAGAAGAAACTTAGAGGAAATAGGACAACTGGGTAGTAGGCTAGACCAGTATGGTAATGGTATGTTCTGTTCTTTTGGGTGATTATGATATGGTGAGGCTTTACAGATGTTTTGGTGACAATACTCTCGGATTTGGCAACTATGTGGCTTGGTCGAGTTAGAGGAATTCAGTTTTGTTAGCTTGGTTATGTGAAAATGGGGTTCGAAGAGTTCTCGATGGTTTCTATCACGGTTTAAGATGGATATGTCCTACCAGCGTGAGGAATATGTTGTGTATTGTGATTTCCTCCTGTATGGGAGCAAATGGAAAGTTTCTAACTAACCGGGTATGTATTTTTGCTTGTGACTTAGAGTGTTAATGAGGATCTCATGTTCTCGTAGGATGGTCTAATAGAGGCGTTGAGTGGAGTGAGATTGGAATTGCATGTGCAAGTATACGATTCAGTTTCAAAAGGGAGGTAATAAGTTTATGGAGAACAACAATTTCTAATATTGGCACTTGTGATATTACCCAAGCAAAGTGTATATTCAAAAAACAAGGGCACACTGTGTTTTGGACCTACAGATGTTTCGTGGGTATTCCGGTATTCTCCTGATTGATAGACTGTCCATATTCAATATATTGCTATGTGGCACGAAAGAATTATGGAAGTATTCCTCATGTGATGAACATGTATGAGAGATGTGTTAGACATTCAGGTGGTGGAGTTGGGAGCAGATATGGTGTTTCGTGTGTTCTATAAATTTGGGAGACTGGGAGTTCTCAGAAGCAGATTGTTTTGTGACTGTGAACTGTGAAAATATGGCCAAAGCTAGACAGATGATAGTATATGTTACGATTAGGTCATTGTGGACTTTCGTAGGAGTATGTATCTATTTGTGGGTGACCAGAGTTAATTTGGGGTCTATTGGTAGGCCCAATGAGGGTGTGTATTCTACACCGGGTCTGATTTGTTGACTTTGAACTGCTATTATTGAGGGATGCGCCATTCAGTTAGAATTGATTTTATTCGTATATGTTATGATCTATGTGTTACTCTTCCATGCTACGAGGGGTTGTGATTCGTTGGTTATATGCACACATGATGCGGTTCTGCTTTGGCCTTATAGTGGAATTTGAGTTAGATGGTGATTGGGGTGTGTAATGGTTGATTGCACCTTGGTTATGGTCTTTCCGAGCTGTGGTATATTGTGTTATTGGCTTCTCCATTGTTATGGTCATGCATTTCGTGTACTTGATGTCGAATTGCATGTGGTTGTTGATTTTGAGCATTGTGGCTTGAGGTATTTCATATAGACCGATGTTTTGGATGGTCACGCATTGCAGAGGGGCTAGGTTGGGATATGATCCTTTGTATTAGATTCATGTGTCTTGGTCCTACTATGTGTGATGGGTTCATAGCATTGTGTTGTGGTGGTACTTGTTGAGCTTGCGGGACGGTTCTCTCATTTGAGTCATTTTCCCCGATTGATTACATTTGAATTGTTGCTTGTTGGTGCACAGATTGCACGGTTGTGACTTTAGGTTGTATTGGTGTGGCATGTCAATATAATAGTTGTGTGTGATGAGATAAGGTCATTGGACCTAGAATGGATACTATCGGATTTGATTACGGTATGTTTGGAAGAATAACACCGAAAGTCGGCTTAGGACTTGGCTTTGGTTCCTGTCGGAAGAGAGAGAGCTTCATGACTTGTTGATCTGATGAGTGGTTAAGAGTTTCTGCGTGTTTCTTTCATCATCGGCAGTGTACAAAGTTTCAGAACAATATTTTAGTTGATATAAGGTTTGTTATCGATATCGAGTTGGTTATCGAGCAGTTATTGCGGTCAGAAGTTATTGCTATGAGTATTTGAGTTATATGGTATATCATGTTATTGTGTCTCGGGTTATGGTTATGGATTTGTGCAACTTGTTCCGATTTAGACAGTGTGTAGATACGAGATTCGGGTCTTGTAGGAAATTTCGGATGTTGGAAATTGGATTCTGAGGTTTACGGGCTAAGGTTGAAGTAATGATCTTCAGTATGTTGTGTTGTTGGGCCTATATGGAATAGGGTGACGGGGGATCACCCCCGGGTATATGCATGGTAAGGTTACACGGTGATCCGACGGCTTAAGAACAACTCTGGGCACGTTCGAGGACGAACATATGTTTAAGTGGGGGAGGATGTAACTACCCAACCAGTCGTTTTGAGCATTTGCACTTCACTCGGTAGTTTGAGGGCATGAGTATATCCGTATGATCTATTATGACTTGTGTGAATCGTCGGTTTTGGTTTTCAGGTTATTCAAAATTGATTTGGAAGAACGATTCTCAACTAGGAAGCTTTAAGTTGGAAGAGTTGGCCAAGTTTGACTTTTGTGAATTTGACCTCGGAACGGAGTTTTGATGATTCCAATAGCTCTGTATGGTGGTTTTCGAACTTAGGAGTGTGTTCAAAAAATTATTTGGAAGTTCGTAGTTAAATTAGGCTTGAAATGGCCAAAATAAAAATTTAAGTTTGGAAGTTTGACTGGGGAGTTGACTTTTTGATATTTGGGTCGGAATCCTGTTCTGAAAATTTTCCTAGGTCCGTTATGTATAACGACCTGACTGGTCGTTTTGAGTATTACAGTCCCATTCCCCCATTTACTGCTCAGTTTGTACTTTACAGTTGTTATATGACTTGTTGGGGTGATTGGTTCGGGTCCGGTGAGGTTTTGGAATGAATTGGAACACTTAGTTCCAAGGCTTAAAGCTTAAGTTAAAATAGTAATCAAATGTCGACTTATGCGTAAACGACCCCTGAATAGAGTTTTGATGATTCCAATAGCTCCGTATGGTGATTTTGGACTTAGGAGTGTGTCCGAAAAATTATTTAGAAGTCTGTAGTTAAATTAGACTTGCAATGGCTAAAATAGAAATTTAAATTTGAAAGTTTGACCGGGGAGTTGACTTTTTGATATAGGAGCCGGAATCTAATTCTGAAATTTGGAATACCTCCGTTATGTCATTTATGACTTGCGTGCAAAATTTTAGGTCAATCAGAATTAAATTGATAGGTTTCAGCATCGAATGTAGAAGTTGGAATTCGATAATTTTCGTTAAGCTTGAATTGGGGTGTGATTGGTGATTTTAGAGTTGTTTGATGTGATTTGAGATTTAGACTAAGTTCGTATGATGTTTTAGGACTTGTTGGTAATTTGATTGAGGTCCCAGGGGCCTCGGGTGAGTTTCGGATGGTTAACGGATCAAATTCAGACTTAGAAGAAATTTGAATATTTCTGCCTTTTGGTGAAATAGCACCTGCGAAATTTGGCTTGCAGGTGCGAGCTTGCAGAAGCGGGATGGACATCACAGGTGCGTGAGGTCCGCAGAAGCGATTCTAAGGACGCAAAAGCGGAGGCAAGAGGAGCTGGGCAGGACCGAAGAAGCGGACAACTTCTTCGCAGAAGCGAGTCTGCAGAAGCGGACTCTTATCCGCATAAGCGAAGAAGGCGCAGAAGCGGCAGCATGGCCGCAAAAGCGGGACCGCAGATGCTTTTAGTTTTCCGCAGAAAGGGAACCCCTGGACAGATTACAAAACAGAAGGGTTCCGACATTTTTGTCATTTGGGACATTTCAAGCACGGTTTTGGGCAATATTTCAGAGGGAATTCGCGGGAAAAGTTGAGGTAAGTCACTTGTGATCATTGTTAGTCAATAATATTGGATTATCATTGAATATTTCTACTAGATTACATGTTTTTGAGGTGAAATTAGAAGATTTGGGCCTAGGGATTTCAAATTAAGAATTTGAGATTTGGAGGTCGACTTGAGGTCGAAATTTGGTATGGTTAGACTCGTGGTAGAATGGGCTTTCGGATTTTGTAACTTTTATCGGGTTCCGAGACGTGGGCCCCACAGGTGATTTTTGGGTGAAATTTTGGATTTTTATGAAAATTTTATATTTTCATATGGAATTAATTACTATAATTTTTATTGACTGAATCGGATTATTTGTGGCTAGATTCTAGGCGTTTGGAAGCCGATTCGCGAGGCAAAGGCATTGCAGAATAAAGAATTATACGGTTTGAGATAAGTAACAGTTCTAAATTTGGTCCTGAGGGTATGAAACCCTGGATTATGTGTTATGTGATTGGTTTTGAAGTGATGCACATGCTAGATGACGGGCGTGTGGGCGTGCACTATAGGAAATGTGACTTGGTCAATTCCATGGAACTGTGTAGTTGTATAATCTGTCGATCTCCATAAATATTTCCATGCATTAGATAAATTGATCTATAAATCATGTTTAAAATATGTGTTGGCATCGTTGGGACCCACAGAGGTAGTGTACATGATGAATTACCTGCTAAATCGATGTTTTATACTCAAGCATGATTTTTAATCGCATATTACATCTCAGTATCGCTTATTCATTATTTATGCATCATATCATTGCTGTTGGGCTGCTTGTCATGATTTCTGAGAGCCCAAGAGACTGCAGAGGTTGATGACTGAGTGAGGCCAAGGGCCTAATTGTGAGGATATTTATGGGATCGGGCTGCACGCCGCAACAAGTTTCATTAATTTTTCCATGATTGGCTTGTTATAGCGCTCGGGCTGAAGGAGCCCCTCCGGAGTTTGTACACACCCCAGTGAGTGCAGGTACCTACTGAGTGCGAGTACCGAGTGTTGAGTGATTGAGAAGAATGAGTTACTGTGAGGAATGAACGACTGTGAGGAATGAGCGACTGTGAGGAAAGAGTGACTGTGAGGTTGGAGTGAATGTGAGGACTGAGTGACTGTTACTCTGAGAGGATGCATTGATTTCATTATTGCAGCATTTCAGCTGTCATATATCACTGTTTTGGAAATTTCTGAAAGACATTATCTTCTGTTTCAGTTGAAGTCGATATGAAATTACTGTGGAATTTCAAATGTTGAATTGAGAGCATGCCTACCCCTTTTGTGTTGAAAATTATTGTATTTGGACTTACCTGTGAAGCTCGTCACTACTTTCAGTTCTTATTTATTATTGTTACTTACTGAGTTGGTTGTACTCATACTATACCTTGCACTTCGTGTGTAGATCCAGGTGATCCCGGACACAATGGGTGTTGTTTCTTTCGCACAGTTAATTTTTCGGAGATTCAGAGGTAGTTGTCGTGTTTCGCAGACCTTGTCTCTCTTTCCCTATTTTCTTGTTTACTGTATTTGGTCTCAAACTATTATAGACCGTGCTTTCTAGACTTGTAATGTATAGATGCTCATCAGTGATACCGGGTTTTGGGAGTATATTTTATTTCCAGTATTTCTGTATTTAAAAGAAATCGTGGGTTATTGATGTTGTCGGCTTGCCTAGTATTGAGATAGGCGTCATCACGACAGTTAGGATTTTGGGTCGTGATATTATGTCATTTATGACATGTGTGCAAAATTTAAGGTCAATCGGACTTTATTTGATAGGTTTCGACATCGAATGTAGAAGTGAAAATTTCTTAGTTTCGATAAGCTTGAATTGGGGTATGATTCATGGTTTTAGCATTGTTTGATGTGATTTGAGGTTTCGACTAACTTCGTATCGTGTTTTAAGACTTGTTGGTATGATTGAATGGGGTCCCGAGGGGCTCGGTGTATTATGAATCACTGGTTGAGAAACTAATTAAGTTAAGGATTTGGAGTTTGACCATGATCAATATTGGGTCAAGATGACCTCTTTTCGATGTTTTGAGTGCGCGAGCAAGTTCGTAGTGTGTTTTATGATTGAAAAGCATATATGGTTTGTGTCCAGGATGTTTCGAATGAGTTTTGGGTGCTAAAACAAAAATTCTTTTGTTGCTGATTTTCTGGTGTAAAATAGTTACGAAAGTGTCATTTTTTTATCTCTTAAATTTCCAGACTTCATTTAAATCTTCAAAACATCATATCTCCCTCATTTTAAGGCCAAATTGGGTGATTCAAAAGCTTAACTTGGCTGAAATTTCACAAGAAATACATTTGAGGCATCAAAAGAGAGTTTTGGGATTATTTGGCATATGAAATGAGGTAGAACATCTGGGCAAAAATATATTTAATATCGAGGGTCTGTTCATTTTCCATTTTTGACGAATTAGAGCTCGGGAAGAGGCGATTTACGGGGAATTTTCAAGAAAAATAATGGGGTAAGTGTTCTTAACTCAATATTGGTAAAATTAGTCGAATCCATGGTTGGTTTTAACGTTTAATTGGTGAATTAAGTTGGAAAATTTAGAAAACCCTCTTAGTTTAATTTGAGTATTTGAGGGTCGAGTATGTCGGAATTTGGTAAAATTGGTTTGGTTGGACTTATGATTGAATGAGCATTCATATTTTGTAACTTCTGTCGGGTTTCAAGACGTGGGTCCCTTGGGCGATTTTTGAGTGTAATTTTGAATTTTTGGTAAAATTAGTAGTTTGATATGGAATTAATTCCTATAATTTGTGTTGACTGAATCGAATTAATTGTGACTAGATTCGAGCCGTTCGATAGTTGATACGCGCAGAATGGAATTTCTGGAGCATTTTTTAGCTTGCTCGACATTGGTTTCGGCTTGTTGAGGTAAGTAACATCTCTAATCTTGGAGCTGAGGGTATGAACCCTGTGAATTGTTTGGAGGTGACGCACATGCTAGGAGACGGGCATGTGGGGGTGCACCATAGAAATTGAGACTCAGCTGATTCCGTATAGCTGTTTAGTCAATTAACTTGTATTCTTCCATGTATTTTTATGTGTTAGAGAAACTGAGTTGTGACTCATGTTAGAAATCATGCTTAGGCAAATGTTGGTATTATTGGGACCCACTGAGGTCATTTCTACTGTCGAATTATATGTTTAAACTGTAATTTCATACTCAGTCATATTCATTCAATGTATATCATATCTCAGTCTCTGTTGTTATTTATTGATACAGCATATCATCATTTTGGGCTAGTTTTTATGACATTGTAAGCCCGAGAGACTGGAGAGATTAATGACTGAGTGAGGCCGAGGGCTTGATTGTGAGGATAATTATGGGATCGGGTTGCACGTCATAGCAGGCCAGATTGGCTTATTATAGCACGTGAGTTGTCGGTGCAACACGTGAGTTATCCGAGCGGATCCAGATATTAATACAATAGCATGTGAGTTGTTCATGAATCACGTGAGTTGTCCGTGCAGATTTAGATATTGATACTATAGTAGGTGAGTTGTCCGTGCGGATCCTGATATTGATACTATAGCATGTGAGTTGTCCGTGCAGATAATGGCACTCTAGCTGAAGGAACCCTTACGAAGTCTGTACACACCCCCAATGAGCGCAGGTACCTACTGAGTGCGAGTGTCGAGTGCCAAGCGATTGGGAGGATTGAGTGACTGTGAGGACTGAGTAACTGTGAGGACTGAATGACTATGAGGACTGAGTGACTGTAAGGACTGAATGAATTGATACTCTGAGAGTATGCCTATGGTTTTATTACTGAGTTACATCGCATTGACATGACATACAGGCATAGAGATGTATTTTTCCTCATGTTGTATGATATTGCGTCATTCATGACTTCACATACTCACTGACATGTAGGCATATAGATGTATTTTTCTCATGCCATTTGAAAATGAAACATCCTATCTGTTGTTGAAACGTTTTTGGGATAAATCAGTTTTACAAAACGTACTCATATTTTGGTGATTTCGGTAAAAAGATTCGGGTTTTCACTGATATACTTGAAAAGCAGGCCTATTTTTCTGGAGCTGTGAATGAGCTGAGCATTTTATCTCTGAGCTACTTCTTTTATTACTTCTATTATGTTGGTATGAATTGTCGTTGGCTATTGGTGCTGGACCCTAACCTTTGTTCCAGCTCGTCACTACTTTCAACCTAAAGTTAGATTTGTTATTTATTGAGTGCAAGGGGTCGGTTGTACTCATATTATACTTCTGCACCGTGCATGGAGATATTGGATGTTGATGTTATTGTGATCGACGGGATCTTGATTTGAAGATGTACCTGTGTTCCGGTCATAGCTGCCTCTTGTTCATGGTAGCCATAGATTTATAAAAAAAATCTGTTTATGTACATTTCGAACAGATGATGTATTTATTTCATACTAGCTCGTAAATTCTAATCTTTGAAGCTCATGATTTATACTACCGATCCTTGGCGAGTGCATTAGAGTTAATTAAATATTATTGGAATCGGATAGGTATTAGTTGGCTTACCTAGCGGGTTGGGTTAGGTGCCATCACGACTAGTTGGATTTTGGGTCGTGACACTTGTCTTTCCTGGTATGTCCACACATCTATCTCTGCATCCTCATTTCAGCTACGCTCATCTTCTGGACAAGAATTTTCTACCCGCTATATTGAGGAAATTAGATTTCTAATGGGATAGTCTCATACGCATTTGGTCAATGACAAACTGGAAGTCTTTGGGTTTAGGTTTATGGTTTAATATGGGAAACCAAGATACTTTCCAAACTCGAAGCTTAATTTCATGCCGAATAAGTTGGCAAAGTAAGAAGTGATGTTTGCGGGGCATTTTTTTTTTAGAGAAGATTAGTCTGGATTTCACATAGTTTATGGACATACCAGATTCTTCTGTAAAGAGGTTTAAGAAACGCTTAATACAAAGACCCGTTTTGTAATTTAGCCTTTCCAATTAGAGTGAGATCATCTGCAAAGAAGAGATGGGAGAAACTTGGACCTTTATGACTAATTTTAACAGGATCCCAGAGCATGGTATCAAGTTGATTGTTAATAAGCCTTGAGAGAAGTTCCATACATAAGATAAATATATATATATATATATATATATATATATATATATATATATATGGAGACATAGGATCGCCTTATCGTATACCTCTACTAGGACTAAAGTAGTTTGTCTTAGTACCGTTAATAAGGACTCCAATATTGCTAGTACTAATACAATGCATTATGAGTTTGGATATTTTAGGAGAGAATTTAAAGAAATTGAGGGTTTTATGAATAAAATCACATTCCAATTTATAGAAATCCTTTTCAAGGTCTATTTTTAAAAATATATTGAACTTAGAGCTTTTGGAGTTGCGCATATTATTTAAGAGTTCTTGTATAATGATAGCATTATCACAAGCTCTCCTGTTCTTTATAAAGCTAGTTTGGGTAGGACTAATTAATCTAGGTAACAAGGGCTTTAGTCTATTGGCTATAATCTTTGTAATGATTTTGTAAGCAGTGTTGCAAAGGCCGATAGGTCTAAAGTTTTTCAGATGGTTAGCATTATTAATTTTAGGAATGAGACATAAGTATGTATCATTTGTTGCAATAGGAAAGGACTAGGTTTCAAAGACTTGGTCGCAAAAATTCTTCATGGACTTGCCAACTATATTCCAATATTTTTGATAATAAAAAAAAAGGGTGAATCCCATCCGGCCCTGGTGCCTTAAAGGGTTTGAAGGAAAATAAATCGTTTGTGATTTCTTCAGTTGCTAGAGGTCTATCAAGGGTTCCTAAATCTAGTTTTGAAAAATTAGAGGCATGATTCTCAAAGACATCCCTCTTTGTAAGATTTTTAGAGGTTGTGAAGGCTTGTTCAAAATAATTAAAAGTATGGTCAAGAATGAATTTGGCATCAGTGATCCAGTTCCCATTGTCATTTTTGAAGTACATTATTGAGTTGCGACGTTTTCTATTGGAAGCAATAATATGGTAGAATTTGGTATTAGCATCCCCTTCGTGACACCAATTTATACGTGAACGAAGTTTCCGGAAGTCTTCTTCCATTTTGAGAATAGCATTGTATTCAAGTTAGAGATGCATTTCAAGATTCATTAAGAAGGAATTGTTTTGATAGTTTGGAGAAGATTGAATGCCATTTAGGCGCGCAAGGAGTCTTTTCTTGTTTTTAAAAATGTCGCCAAAAGTATTAATTTTTCAACTACTGAGTTTTTCCTTAAGGACACTATGGGCTCTATTTAGTTCATTAGACATCCAGCATTCTCGAACAATATTAATAAAATCAAGGTGTTTGCACCAAATGGTTTCTAATCTAAAAGGTTTACCATTATAGCAAATATTTTTGGGAGTTAATTGGACAAGCAAAGGGTTATGGTCCGAATGGGTTTTGGGCAGGTGAACCACGACAACTTTAAGGAAAACGTTAATCCACTCATTATTAACAAAAAATCTATCTAATCTTTCTATAATTAACCCTTTTGATTTCCAACGATGATTTGACCATGTGTACTTACACTCCTTAAACCGTAAATCCATAAGGTTACAATTGTTAATACTAGTCCATAATCGTAAACTACGCCTACGATTAATAGAGTTACCCCCAAATTTATCATTTTCACTAAAGTTATCATTGAAATCACCTCCAAGGAGCCATGAGTCTTTGTAGCTTTCACGGTTATTTTCAATATTATTCCATAAAGTATTTCTATTACCTATTTTTGTACTAGCATATATTGAAGAAAACAACCAAGAGGTATTTATAGGACGAATCTCAATGTTAGCATGAATTTCTTGGTTCCTTCTGACAAAATTATTCACATTAACCACGTTGGAATTCCACAAAATAACCATTCCTCCAGCTTAACCCTTTGTTGGTACTTCGATCATTTGAGAGAATAAAAAATCATTGAGTAAGGAGATGTGACTCTCCATGCGAGTCTCAAGAAGTGTCACCATGCAAGGATTATACGTGTCAATCATTTCCCTAAAATTTCTCCTAAAGGTCTCATTATTACCTCCCCTTATGTTCCAAATGATAATGTTAGTAGGGTGATACATAATTTTTACTTGGTTATGATTGGGGTTGGTTCCATTCTCCATCATTTTGTTTGATAGAGACAGTGAATTCCTCCTTAACGAGGGTACTAATATCATTACTGTAATAACCCGGCCAGTCATTTTGAGTATTATAACCATGTTCTCCTATTTACTACTCAAATATGCTTGATAGTTGTCTTATGATTTACCGGGTTAGTTGGTTCGGGTCCGGAAGGATTTCGGAGTGAATTGAGACACTTAGTCTCATAATTAGAAACTTAAGTTAGAAAAGTTAACCGAATGTAGACTTACATGTAAACGATCCCATATTTGAATTTTGCTGGTTCCGTTAGCTCCGTTAGCTCCGTTGGGTGATTTCAAACTTATGAGCATGTCCGAATTGTGATTTGGAGTTCTGTAGTGGAATTAGGCTTGAAATGGCGAAAGTTATTTTTTGGGGAAGTTTGAGCGGAGAGTTGACTTTCTGATATCGGGGTCGAAATCTAATTCTGGAAATTAGAACAGGTCCGTTATGTCATTTATGACTTGTGTGCAAAATTTGAGGTCAATCGGACTTGATTTGATAGGTTTCGACGTTGAATGTAGAAGTTGAAAGTTCTTAATTTTATTAGGCTTGAATTGGGGTATGATTTAACGTTTTACCGTTGTTTGAGATGATTTGAGGGTTCGACTAAGTTCGTATGATGTTTTGGAACTTGATGGTATGTTTGGGTGAGGTCTCGGGGGCCTCGGGTGAGTTTCAAATGGTTAACAAAATGAATTTTGAACTTGAAATTTGGCTGGAATTTTCGGATACATGTGTCTGGTTTCCTTCTTCATGTTCCCAAGAGGGGTCTCGTGTTCGCAAAGAGGAGCTGGGGCCAGGCAAGGTTGTTCATCGTGTTCGCGATAGGGTAACGCGTTCGCGAAAGGGAAAATAGTTGGTGAGGAATTTTGCGTTCGCGTTCGCGAAAGGGGGCTCGCGTTTGCAAAGATTCGCCCAATAAAGCATCGTGTTCGCGAGTTGTGTCTCGCGTTCGCGAAAGGCAATGTTTGGACAGCACAATTTTGTGCTTCGCGAAAGCGAGGGACCTGTCACATTCACGGAGAAGGAATGTATGAGCATAATGTTTATGTTCTGAAAATGGGACCATTTTTGACGAATTGGAGCTTGGGAAGAGGCGAGTTTTGGGAGATTTTCAAGAAAAACAACGGGGTAAATGTTCTTAATACATTATTGGTTAAATTACCTGAATCCATGGTTGTTTTAAACATTTAATGGGTGAATTAATTTGAAAAGTTTAGAAAACCCTCTTAATTTAATTTGAAGATTTAATGGTCGAGTTGATGTGGGAATTAGGTAAAAGTGATATGGTTAGACTCGTGGTTGAATGGACTTTCAGATTTTCTAACTTTGTCGAGTTCTGAGATGTGGGCCCCACTAAATCATATTATTTGTGACTAGATTCGAGGCGTTTGAAGGCCGATTTGCGAGGCAAATGCATTGAAGAATGAAGAATTACATAGTTTGAGGTAAGTAACAGTTCTAAATTTGGTCTTGAGGGTATGTAATCCCAAATTATGTGTTATGTGATTGATTTTGAGGTGACGCACATGCTAGGTGACAGGCGTATGGGCATGCACTGTAGGAATTGTTACTTGGTCAATTCCATGGAACTGTGTAGACGAATAATCTGTTGGTATCAGTACATTTTCCAAATTTTAGAGAAATCAAAATATAAATCATGTTTAAACCATGTGTATACACTGTTGGGACCCACAGAGGTCGTGTACTTGTTGAATTATCTTCTAAATTATTGTTTTTCACTCAGTCACAATTTTATTTGCACATTTCATCTCAGTCTCTATTGTTCATTATCGATGCATTATATCATTGTTGTTTGGGCTACTTATCATGATTTCTGAGAGCCCGAGAGACTGGAGAGGTTGATGACTGAGTGAGGTCGAGGGCCTAATTGTGAGGATATTTATGGGATCGGGCTGCACGCCGCAGCATGTTCATTGTTATATTCCATGATTGGCTTGATATAGCGCTTGGATTGAAGGAGCCCCTCCGGAGTCTGTACACACTCCCAATGAGCGCAGGTACCTACTGAGTGCGAGTGCTGAGTGATTGAGAGGAATGAGTGAATGAGAGGAATTAGTGACTGTGAGGATAGAGTGACTGTGAGGTTGGAGTGAATAAGGACTGAAAGGATGCATTGATTCAATTATTGTTGAATTTCAGTTGTCATATATCACTGTTTTAGAAAACTCTAAAAGACATTAATTCTGTTTCATTCAAATTTGATATGAAATTACTATGGAATTTTAAATGTTGAACTTGAAAGCATGCCTACCTTTTCATGTTGGAAATAACTGTATTTGGACTTAGTTGTGAAGCTCGTCACTACTTTCATTTATTTATTTATTTATTATTATTACTTACTGAGTTGGTTCTACTCATACTGCACCATGCACTTTGTGTGCAGATCTAGGTGATCCCGGACACAGCGGGTATTGATTCTTTCGCACAGTTGATTTTCCAGAGATTTCGAGGTAGCTGCCGAGTTTCGCAGACCTTGTCTCTCCTTCCCTATCTCCTTGTTTGTTGTATTTGGTCTCAGACTATTATAGACCATATTTTCCAAACTTATGATGTATAGATGCTCATATACTCAGTGACACCAGATTTTGGGAGTATATTTATATTCAGTATTTATGGGATTCCCCTTAAAACTAATCATTATGTTTTTACTATTTAAAAGAAATTATGGGTTATTGAGGTTGTCGGCTTGCCTAGTATTAAGATAGAAGTGATCACGAAATGCAAATTTTAGGTCGTGACAAGTTGGTATCAAATCCTAGGTTACATAGGTCTCACAAGTTATGAGTAGATTTATTAGAGTCTTGCGGATCGGTACAGAGACGTCTGTACTTATCTTCGAAAGACTGTCGAACCCTTAGGAAAATTTTACTTTCTTGTACTTTGTCGTGCGAATTTGTTGATTATGAAAACTAAATTTCTGTTATTCTATTCTCTCACAGATGGTGATGACACGTACTATCGGGTCGGACGGTCAGCCACCAGTGCCACCATTTAGAGACGCAAGAGGCCAAGGATATGGTAGAGGCCGGGGTCGAGGTAGAGGTCGAGGTGTAGCTCGTACAACAGTTGGAGCAGCACCTGTAGCACCACCAGTTGCTCCATCTCAGGAGCAGATTCCAGATATAGCTGAGCCGACAGGACCAGCTCAGGCACCAGCTGCACCTATTGTGATTCTAGGCCTTCAGGAGGCACTAGCACATATATTGACAGTCTGCACTGGTCTTGCTCAGGTGGTTTCGGCTCAGGCCGCACCTGCCACTTCTCAGGCCGGGGGAGGTACTCATACCCCTATTGCCCGTACTCCAGATCGGGTAGTGTAGGGACTTCAGATACCGGGGGCACTACCAGCCCAGCCGGTTATAGCTGCTCAGGACCCGGTAGTCCCCGTTATGGCAGATGATGAGCAGAGGAGACTTGAGAGATTTGGGA